>NC_140098.1:10804963-10832463 GCF_964237585.1 Gallinula chloropus
TGTTTTTTTTTCCCTTGAAAGTAATTTATATCAGAATCATTTGTTAGAACTGGTAAAATACTAAAAGCTTTTTAAAAGGTAAAATTATTTACTTTTTATTGTCTAGACAATATGTAAGCCGTTGCTAATTAATACTGCCCTTTCTGATGACTTTGCAACAGGCGTAACTCAAACAAACCAATTATAAATGATTTTTCAATGTAAACTTTTAACAGTGTAGCCTAAGGGCTTGCTCAACATAAAAGTACAATTTAGAAAACACAAGTTTTAACTAAGGTCAGGATACATCAGGCGATGATGGATGCACATGTAAAAACATCTGACTGCAGAATGACAACGTTTTCCTCAAGACTAAGCAAAACGTTGGTGGCAGTGATAAGCAGAATGAAAAATAGCCTTGGATGCACTCGCCAGAAAGTTTGGGTTTGGGGTCTGGGTTGCTGAGTGGGGTCTTTTACTGTTGTTTTGCTTTTCTTCAGGGTTTCACCAACTGGAGTTCCAGAGTCGGAGTTTTAGACCTGTTTTCTACAACAGGCCCAGGAGAAAGTCAGACTTTTCAGTGTCATCTGCTTTCTTTAGTCTCAGCGAGCAACTAGCCCCCTTTCTTTCTTTCTTTCTTTCTTTCTTTCTTTCTTTCTTTCTTTCTTTCTTTCTTTCTTTCTTTCTTTCTTTCTTTCTTTCTTTCTTTCTTTCTTTCTTTCTTTCTTTCTTTCTTTCTTTCTTTCTTTCTTTCTTTCTTTCTTTCTTTCTTTCTTTCTTTTCTTTCTTTCTTTCTTTCTTTCTTTCTTTCTTTCTTTCTTTCTTTCTTTCTTTCTTTCTTTCTTTCTTTCTTTCTTTCTTTCTTTCTTTCTTTCTTTCTTTCTTTCTTTCTTTCTTTCTTTCTTTCTTTCTTTCTTTCTTTCTTTCTTTCTTTCTTTCTTTCTTTCTTTCTTTCTTTCTTTCTTTCTTTCTTTCTTTCTTTCTTTCTTTCTTTTCTTTCTTTCTTTCTTTCTTTCTTTCTTTCTTTCTTCTTTCTTTCTTTCTTTCTTTCTTTCTTTCTTTCTTTCTTTCTTTCTTTCTTTCTTTCTTTCTTTCTTTCTTTCTTTCTTTCTTTCTTTCTTTCTTTCTTTCTTTCTTTCTTTCTTTCTTTCTTTCTTTCTTTCTTTCTTTCTTTCTTTCTTTCTTTCTTTCTTCTTTCTTTCTTTCTTTCTTTCTTTCTTTCTTTCTTTCTTTCTTTCTTTCTTTCTTTCTTTCTTTCTTTCTTTCTTTCTTTCTTTCTTTCTTTCTTTCTTTCTTTCTTTCTTTCTTTCTTTCTTTCTTTCTTTCTTTCTTTCTTTCTTTCTTTCTTTCTTTCTTTCTTTCTTTCTTTCTTTCTTTCTTTCTTTCTTTCTTTCTTTCTTTTCTTTCTTTCTTTCTTTCTTTCTTTCTTTCTTTCTTTCTTTCTTTCTTTCTTTCTTTCTTTCTTTCTTTCTTTCTTTCTTTCTTTCTTTCTTTCTTTCTTTCTTTCTTTCTTTCTTTCTTTCTTTCTTTCTTTCTTTCTTTCTTTCTTTCTTTCTTTCTTTCTTTCTTTCTTTCTTTCTTTCTTTCTTTCTTTCTTTCTTTCTTTCTTTCTTTCTTTCTTTCTTTCTTTCTTTCTTTCTTTCTTTCTTTCTTTCTTTCTTTCTTCTTTCTTTCTTTCTTTCTTTCTTTCTTTCTTTCTTTCTTTCTTTCTTTCTTCTTTTCTTTCTTTCTTTCTTTCTTTCTTTCTTTCTTTCTTTTCTTTCTTTCTTTCTTTCTTTTTCTTTCTTTCTTTCTTTCTTTCTTTCTTTCTTTCTTTCTTTCTTTCTTTCTTTCTTTCTTTCTTTCTTTCTTTCTTTCTTTCTTTCCCTAGCAGATCCCCTCCACTGTGGGACTGTGCTGCAGGTCCTCCTCCACCCTCACACACTGCAGCACCCACTGGTCTCAGCAACACAGCTCATCCAGCTTTAAGTTTCTGAATGGCACCTGCCACAGCCCTGAAGTGCAAAGCACTGGTCCAGGATAGCTTAATGGCAGAGGTTTCAGATTCTGCACCATTTTGGAGGATAAAGTGCGGGAGAAGACCTCTGCTTGCATAGGTGGCGGTTGACTGCTCCATGCTGTCTTTCAGACTATTCATCCTCATTGTCGGTCTTTCAACCACCCTAGTGGAGCTGGCACACACTTGCATCATGCACTGTATCTAATTCGGCAGGAGCAGTCACATGTTCGTAGTGTGATCTGTGTCAGATTTGCGTGGCGGAGTCATCTGGTACCAATTCATGCGGAGTGAAGGCTCTGTAGCTGCAGACCCTCACATGTTCCTGGAGCTCCCGCTCCCGTCGGGTAACTCGTTTATCCCAGTCCTGCCGTAGCCTTGCTCCTCTGCCATCTCCCAATTCACCCGGTGCCTCTTCTGAAGCCCAGGAATGTCTTTTCCCAGACAAACAAGTCACCTCATCCTGCACGGAGCAGCCCAGTAAGTCACACAAGCTTTGTAAAGGATCCCCTAACCACTTACTCTTTGATGAGTGAATGAGAAGTGGGAAGCTGTTGATCCATCTCATTCCTTTGCATTTGAGAAGTCCGTAACTTCAGCTCCCTTTGCACACGATGTCTACACAGCCTTCCACAAAGAGGTCAGAGAACTTGGGGTTTTTTTATCAAGCTGCTTCCTTCCCCTCTTAGCTGAAAGCCGTCCTTCTGGTCATCAAGGCACAGCCTGAGGTGACTGTGCCTGTCTCTGCCACCTCATGGCAATGACAGACAGCCAACACACAGCCAGGGCTTCGTGAAACGCAGATGGAAGCCATACCAGCCAAGCTCTGACTGAAGGTTTGTCATTTTACTGAAGTAAAACTGATTTTTGCTGATGAAGTAAGGGAGATTTTATTTTTAATAAAAACACAGCCTTTTTCTGTATTTAATAGACTTCCAATTTTATTGACCAAATAATGTGTATATGTAGTTGCTGGTGACATCCAATGGATCCTACTCGGAAAACCAAAACAAGAAAAATCACATGGTAGTTGAATTAGAAACATTTATAAGTTCTGCTATCATACTTGTTTGTTCTCTCTTCTTGTAAGCGAAGTCCCTCCACTGATGCAGTCTCCCCTCTCTTATTTTTGGTCATCTGTAATTACATTGGAGGGATTAATAATCATACATTTTATCCAGTGTTTCGGCTTGATGACAGGGCATTGTTTAATGAGAGCACAATTGGTGTCCTGGCTCTCTGGGAGAGCCAAGGCAGCGCTCGCAGTGGAAATCATTGAAAATAAACATGTGGGAGCTTAAGCACTCTTTAATAACTCCTTCTGCTTGTTTGGTTAGCAATTCTGATGATTTTTGTCCGTTGTGCCTGGCTCTGCTGCTGTAGAGGGTTGGTTATTTATGGTGCCAGAGGAGGTTATGATCTCTTTATATAAACTAGGGGACAGAGGTAGAATGTAGTTAAGCTCTGAGTCATGGGAGGCGTTTTAGTTTTTGCAGCTCTAAGGCCAAAACCAAACATCAATGGACAAGAAATATAGGGTGGATATTTTTCTCCCCTAGTTTTAAATCATTAAGAAATAACTGTGTCTATTAACTGTTAGACCACGAATTAGCTGTTAGGCTCTGATAGAATTAGGACACTAATGCGCCAAGTACCTGGAAAAGCTGTGGACCTGTTAGGCAGGCATGCTTCATCCTGGCTGTCTCTTTTAGCTCCACTCAGATATTTGGATTGTGTTTGCTGATGGCAAGATGATGTTACAGCACAGCACTGCCCATGTGTTGGAAACGACTACTCAGTCCTTTCCTTCTGCGTGGTGTGGATGCATCGTGGGGAGCGTGGCACCATATGTGCTTGATGTGAAACAAAGGGCTTAGGAGTGTCTGGGCTGGGTGAGGAGCATACTGCTTGCAGCATCACAGCCTCCAGAATGAGGAGTTTTGCAGTGCTCACAAAGTTTTTTTTTTAGTGAGCATTTGGCTGCCTTCTGTCCCCAGCCCTTCTGGGGAGCACGGACAGTTCCCCCCTGGGAAGGGCTCAGCCTCATCACGGCAGAAGGAACTAGCTCAAACCCCACTTTTCCTGTTCCCTCCCCAGCAGGATCTGCAGCAGCTTTGCCTTGCGGTGAGTGATGGCTGCGGCATTTCCTCTGCTGCAGCTCATCTGGGGCAGGACAGGGATAATCTGCTTCATGCCAGTATTTAGCACCTTGCTGGCAGCACACTGGGGGATTAGCACAGAAGATGGAAACTTTGCTGTAAAGGAACTGAAACTTCATTATAAATTAGGGGAAAGCATGAAAGTGCCTGTTGCTGTGCACTCAGACCAATCCTTGGGGCTCAACCAATGCTCAGGGTACCAGCCCAAGGCCCTGGAACCAGAAAGTGCCACAGAACTGGTGCTTTGACACCCAGTGACTCGTCACACAACTGTGGCACCGCAACAGGCTGCTCTTGGCTGTGAGTTTGTGTGGGACTTGGGTTCTTGTCCTAGTTCAGGTGGTGAATACACCACCTGCTGTCAACCCCCTGGGGTAGCCTCCTCTCCCATAAATGCATGGGTGAAGGATGCTGCACAGTGTTCTCCAGACCTTGTTAACAAGGGAAGCTGTTTTCCCTCAGAACTTCTGCAGATAGCCAGCATTTTACCAGGCAGCCTGGAACATGCCCTGTCCACTTACATGATACAAGGAATTCAGATTTTTGCATAATATATTTAATTTGGAACTTATGTATGGGGCAATTTGGGAGACATTTGAGTAGGACATTTCCTTTTCGTGTTGCTGCTAGTGCTTAAAATGAGGAAAAAAACCCAAAGTGCATGGGGATCCAGGCTGTGGGTGGTGGGACTGTGGTGGCCAGTGATATGCTCAATGAAAGTATGCACAAATGGACAACACCAGGGATGGATTTTTTTGTTCTGCATTCGCTTTAATTTTCAGCAACAGAAGCTGCCTTTGAAAGACAAGGGTGGCATTTCTTGAACAGAGTCCCTTTTCCCTTCAGAATTTCGATGCTATGGGTGGGTCAGCTTAGCTGGGTGCTGTACATGATGCTGCAAGGCCCACTGGGCAGGGAAAGCTCTGGGAGGGGTTTTGTTCCTGCTCTCCCAGCAAAAGGCTCCTGCCATCCTTACCTGATTTGTTGCAGGGAGTTTGGTAGGGGTTTGTGTGCTGCTAGTTAGGCTTTAGCTAATATAATGCTTACTTACATTGGAAACATTTAGTTTTTATTCAATAAATCAATTAATATGTTCACTGAACTTATTATCTAATTTTATTATATTACCTGTTAGCTAAGTTTATTCTTTTGTATTTATAATTTTTATTTATACTTTTTCCTAATGGTTGGAAACTGTCAAAATATGAAGAAATACCAAGAAACAAATATCCAGGGCACCCTGCAGGAGTCTTTACTCCGTCCCTGACCTCAAGCTCTTTTAACAAGACTCACTGATCCAAGGGTAGCCTGGAAGGGTTTGCCTGGATGTTGCTGCTCATGCCCGCACATACACACACACACACACACACAGACATGTGCAGAAGCATTGTGGTGCCTGAAGTCCAGAAAGCTCGGCAATGCCTGGAGGCTGGAACCAAGACCTGCCCATCACCTACCGCCGCGCCAGCCCTGTTTTGCAACAATAGTTCATTACACCAGCATGCTTTTAGTCTGCCAATGCCAACCCACATCTCCTGAGGCCCTGATGTCCTGACAGCCTCCTGTCTTCCTCTGTGCTCAATCATCTGCACTGCCTCGGTACTTGAGCCACACTTTTTCGGTGGCTCTGCTTCAGGGGTGCCTGCACAGCATCTGCTCCAAGCTACTTTGCAAGGAAATGCCCCGTAAGTTGCTACACAGTTTGCAGAATTAATTCCCTGATGACACTCTCATTAATAGTTCTTGCTGCCAAATGCTGTTTGTTTTTCCTTTCAGAACTGCCTGCATTAATAATGAGTATGGGAATTATTTACCTGAAGTATTGCTCTGATGTCTCTGCCATGGACAGCAGCTCTGGACTGGGTGAGAGGGAGACTGCAGTGGATCGATGGAGAGCTCAGGTCCTGTGGCCACAGGGTATCCATCAGCAGCCCACCCTGCCACAGGTGAGGCTGCATGGCAAAGGGATTACAGAGACTTTCCCATCAGCCCTATTGCTTCCTTCCTGTAATTCAGGCACTTTAGGGGCTGCAGTCTTCAGGACAAATTAAGAGCAATTTGGTGGTGTCAGTACGTTTGGGTCCAGAGAATCTAACAGGTGTTTCCTCTCTGAGGAGATTTATCTCTTTGGATGTTACATGTGGGAGGGTGTGATGACATAAGGCAAGACCAGTAGCAATGACCAAAAAGAGCAAATGCAGAGTTCTCACTGCAGGTTGCCTCTGCAGAGAGCTATGCATTTCCATACCCTCCTGGCTGCCCTGCCTGAGACGATAAGTGCTCGAGTACTTCACAGCAAAAAAGTCCTGTGAAAAGCAGAACTCCTTCTTGTGATAAAGGCTGACTCTACAGTTTGGGAAGATGAGCTTGTCAGGGATGATGCTGCACTCAGGCTGAACCTGTGGGAAGCGTGCCTGTTCCTAATAAATGTTGTGTGTATTTATGTGGCAGTCATTGTGCTTTGCAAGGAGGGAGTCACAGAAATAATTAGTTAAGAGCGTGAGGTTTTTGGCACAGATTCCTTTTCTCAAGTAGCTGTGATGTTCATATATAAGAAAAATTGATTTGGCATCTAGACAGGTTTTCAGCACGCTCATGGTTATGGAAATCAGCTATGGGCATGGAGGAAATCTGTGTATTGATTCATAAACTGACTTGATGACTTGTTCATGCTTTATTATTTTCATGGGCTTTTACCCAAAGTAAAAATGTCAGTAGGTACCACTTGACTGTGCTACAGCACTGTCTAAAGTGGTTGGAAGAATGCAGGGAAGAAAAGGGATTGCCATTAGACAAAAGGCTTTACTCTCTGTGCTAATTAATTTTTTCCTTAAAGAAGAGTTGTTTCATCATTGCCCTTGCTTAGTGTGTTAAAGTCTGCACCTATGTAACACCCAGAGAAAAACAGTTTCCTACGACAGAACCCTGGGTGCATGGAAACTTTTCCTCTTGCAAGAGCTGAGGAAAGGCAGTCCTCCTGCTCATGCAGCCATGTGCCAATAGTGCTAGCACTGCCATGGCCACATGTCTGTGATGCTACGAGAACAGCTTCACTTTGGTAACTCTTTTTTTGTTGTGTGTTTGGTCAGCACCAGCACTGATCTACGTCTGCCTTGAGAAAAAACACCTACTAATACACTGACTCCTCATGAACATGGTTCTCTGAAATTTGAAAATCTCAGTCCCTGAATAATCCATCTGCCTGCCTCGTGGTTTTCTTTGGAGACCTTCCAGTATGAGGGCTCGAAAGGCAGGCACTATGGCTCCTAACCATTATTGAAATGAATGGAAACTATGTCACGTCTAATTTCATCTGAGATCCAGTGTGATAACAATATGCGACCGAATACTGATCTCATTTGTGACAGAACACTTCCGTTGTGACTTCAGAAGAAATCAATGGGTGTAATGTAAGATGAGTCACCACACATGCACTGTGCCATAGCAGAGCAGAATCTTCTTCATAAATAATGTCTCTTTTGGCAAGACACAGGGAAAAAAAACCCCATGAAAATCTATACAGTATTGAACTGCATGGTTCAGGAAAGAGGCTTTACACAGAACAGAACGTTTTTGGATATGCAGGTTGTTCCCTGTGAACTAAATCTTCCCTTCAGGCAGGTGGTTACTCATTTTCACAAGATTTCTGCAAGTCTTTTCCATGATTGGGGTGTAGGATTAAAATGTCTCTGGGGCCTTGATTGAAACTTACTGTGTTTGGACACCACCTTATGTACCAAAAGCATTCATGGAGAAAACAGGGAGATGTCTCGTGATGTCTTGAGGTGGACTGCTAGAAATGTGACGTTCTTGTGTTCTCAGAAGAGACAAGAAGGACGTTTTGTCATTTGGTGGTTGGCTTCTTACTGCTTATTAAATAGCCCGCCAAACTTGTGGCTAATGAGTGATATAAATGTGGTTTGAAGGCAGCTTTTGTCTCCTTCAGCTTCTATTTTAAGAAAGATGCCTTAAAATTAATTGACTGACGAACTGTATAATTGATGCTGTCTATGCAGTGAGCATCAGCCAAAACAGATGGGTAGTGAGAGCAGTGGCATCTTGGTAGAGGCTGCTGTAAACCCTTCAGAGAACCTCTGCTTGCCCTCTCTTTATGCTCTTGGGTAGGAGAGGGCATGTTTAGTTTTCTGCTTACTCTATTCCCTTTTGTACTTGTTCATTTGCTAGGTGCATAAAGGAGAGGAGGTCACTTGTGCACATGGGATAAAGAGGTATTATGAATTCTAAAGTGTTTGCTTTATGGGGAAAAGCACAGTGAGCAGGAGAGCGCAGGAACATAATGTGTGAATTTTTAATGAATGCTGTGCCAAGTGCTTGTGCATATTTTTTTCTTCCTACCTGTAGCAGCTTTATTCATTTGGGAGAGTACTGCGTACAAGATATTCTTTAGTAGTATGCTGGCTGCTGTTTAGTTTTAATAAATTAAATCCTTTATATCAATGTAATATTCTTTAGACAAGCACTTCCAAGACAGATTAGAAATGAACTTAAGGGGATTAAAAGCTTCTCTTGCTAAAAACAATGTTTCAGATGGGAAATCCACTTATTTATGTCACTTTCAGTGGACTGTGTTTGTCTTTAATATGTTGCTACTGCTAAAGAAAGCAGCGCTTTGCCTGGCCCACAACCTCAGCCTGCCTGCTCCGCTTTACATACGCAGCGATGTTTATTTTCTTCAGTACAGTAAGTCGCTTTGGGAAAGATTGATGGCTTCCCATGAAACTGTGAGGAACCATTTTCTTTCTTATTTAGAGAAAACAAAAGTTTGAATGGATCTGGTGTTTTAAATAGCATCAGTCTCTTTGTAAAATAGGAAACTCTGCGAATGGAAAGTACGAGCAGACAGAAAAATCTGCTTTGATTTTCCGCTCGCCTCATTGTAGCAGGCTGAAAACATCAATTGGAAGGTTCTCGTTATCTGTGAAATCCTGGACATCTTGGGAGCAGCCTGGTTTAGGTGGTGTCAGCTCAGGTCTGTGCAGCAGACTGTCACCAGCTGCTTCCCTAACTCAGACCAGGTTATCTGTTTCTATATTAAACGCTTGTCCCAGTACACGGTTCAGCGGTATGTCAATCCCAGTGGTAGGGCCCCCGGTACCAACCCAAAATCTCATGAAACTCTTTATCCTCTTTATCCCGAGTGCTCCATACAGAGATCAGGGTTGCTATACCACCTCTCTGCAGGTATCAAAACTGTTGTCGGGCAGTCTGCGTGTGAGACCAGATGCTGTCTGTCCGTGTCACTCTCCATCAGTCCATCAGTAGACATCTAGCCAGCGTAAACTGAGTGCTTTGGTCAACCCAGCAAAGCTGCAGCTACACCCCCCACCTCCACAGCCACGGCATGTTTATCTTGCTGGGTATCTGGTTGTGCACAGATGGCTACAGACATTAACAGGACACCTTCCAGGCCTAGGCTGTGCTAGGAACTTCTCATGAATCACCAGCCAAGCCACATGATACCAACCTGGAAATGGCTGGCTGATGCTGTCATATCATGATAGTTCAACACTGCAGGAGTCACCTCTGTAGAGTAAATGAGGATGATCTCAGGGCGGGGTGGGGTGTGTGAACAGTGAGATGGCTAAATGCTCTGAGTATTTAAGACCATATTTTAGTCCCATAAGGGACAACCCAGCACACTAACTTTACTGGCATCTGTGTTGGACAATCTGAACTTCCAGTTCATATCCAGACTACAGAAGTTTTTGGAGTTTAGTCCCCGCAGCTGTTGAATGCCATGAGGTCAGAGAAGTTACTAGGATGTGGCTGATACTGCCCAAAAGAAGGAAGCACTCCTCTTAAGGGTCCTCACAAAAGCGTCTGGGAAGGGGCTAGATCAGGAAGCCTTTGAGGACAATTTGGTTTTACCTTATGTTAAAATTCTTTGGTCTACAGCGAGAAATGATCAGAGTAAAATGAAACCCTGAAGAAACATGAGAAATTAATGTTTTAATAGCAATGAGGCCTTTCAGTCTATTTATTGTTGCTATTTGCATGTGAGACTGTGGAACTGCAGTGTTTGCTCCTTACCAGCACCAAGAGCTCAGCTAGAGTTTGCGGATCTGTTATTATTCAATTGCTTTGCAGATAGCTTGGGCAGAGGGAGAGGTTCAAACCTACAGCACATGAAATTTGTCTTGGTAACGGTGTCCCTGACACAGTGCTGGAGCTTGTTATTTTAGGCAAACTATCCCCCATCATTACTTAAAACAGTTTCAGGATAATTTCTATTCCATCATCTTTCATTATACAGTAAAGTATTATTTATTGAAATAATTTCTAAAGTATTTTATTTCCTGGTATGTGATCATGTCCCTTAATGCTTTTGGACCATCAATACTCTGGGAATCTACTGTCCAGGTTCAGTCAGTGGCCAAACACTGTTAGCGTCCCCTTTCCACGCCCAGAAGCTGATGCTCAGATTGGATCAAGCAAGGGATACCTGTTCAAAGTAATGCTCAGGGGCTGTGTTGCATGACCCCAGTAGTATTGAGAAGGACCCTCCTATGAGACTTTGTGTGAGCCTGGCATCCCTAGGGTTGTACCAGAGCAGGCTGGTAAGTGGAAATCAAAACACCAGCTTTACTTTCAATTATTTTGTTCTGTTTGGGTTTCTGAAGCCAGATTTCACTCCTTTCCCCCCCAAACCCACATTTTTTTTGCTCATCACAGCATCTATCAGGCACCTAAATCCTTATATATCGTACAAGAGCTGACTGAAATTTCACCAGAAATTCAGAGTGGAGAGGGTAGGTTTGTTTTCTGCTCAATAGCGATGGGTTCTTCTGTCAGTGCAGCCACTATGTTCCCACTGGTCAAAACACCGGGGGATAAAGCATCTCTACATTTCTACATGGCTTATCTGAAAAAGACAAAACCTTATCATTCAAGAAAAAGCTACATAATTAGTATCAGGGCTGGAATTTCTCTGGGAAATGTGGTGTAAAAATGCTTTTCATTTTAAATTAAGCTTTCAATGGCAAGTGCCTGGCTTTCAGCAAGTCCTCTGAAACTCTTTTAATTGAAGTTCCATGAAAATCTGGGGAGTTCAGCTGAAGTTCACCTCCCAAACCCATCCTGATCTCATTAAAGATCTGATCTTTCTTTATTTGCCAATAAAATATATATGTGTGTGTGTATGTATAAATCAGTATCTGCTATATAACAGGCTTTTTTGTTGGTTTTGGTTTGTTGGGGTTTTTTTAAAGGAACAGTTTCATTTTTGTCTTTCTGGACTCTGCTCTGTGTATACAATGAGAGATAGAAGGAACAATCCATGGGTGCTCCTTCCTTCTCCCGCCAAGATGGGGGTTTGGAGTGAAGGACACCCCCCCCCATACTCCTTCCCCCATCTGACTTGTGTTCTGCATCGGTGGTGGCAACCTCGCAACCATCTCTTTGTGGCCTGGGAGAGGAAGGACAGAGAGAAGGGATTCCTGGGAATTGTTGGCATCCCCCTTTTTTTTTTATCCAGTGACACTCCAGATGAAAATGTGTTGAAAAGGGTGTAGATCCCGAGTTCCCCAAGGCAGAGTTGTGGTATCAGTCCAGTATCAGTCCACTGTGTAGCAGCAGGCCAGTGACTCTTCTGTTAGTTATCATCTGTGCACCTTCTTTTCCATTTTGTCCAGCTCCTGGAGTAACAATTGGCACCAGGTCCTTTTACTGTCTTCTTTTATTTTATTCGATTGCTGTTGCATCTACTACCTGTTCCACAGCACTCCTCATGAGCCCTGCACGTAGCTATCTGCAGTTCTAGCAAAGCAGATCTCCGTGTTTCTGATCAGGATCCAGCTGGAACTACACATCTTTGTTTCATGTATTTAATATACTCAAAATGCACTAAATGACAGTTTATAATATCATTATCAACAGTTAAAGACATTATAACTTCAAGAAATGAAAAGAAAGTGCAGCCATATGTGGAAATGCTTTATTTTGTGCACTTTTAACCCTCACAATAGTTCAGCTGCAAAAATGGGGACAGCAGGGAGAGGCGGGGAGAAAGCGGTATGTCTGCAAAATAATTTTTCAGCTTTCCCTCCGCTGCTGTCATGAAAGAGCACTGTGCTATTCGGATGGTAAATAACAACCGAGGACTAATTTATTTTTCTTCATAAAATTATTTCTTGAATTGGATTCAAATGTGTTCCTTATTACATGGTTTGATAATTCAGTGATGCTTTCCCCCCATAACATACGAGCTGATTTAAACCTTCACTCCAAACAGCCTCGGGCTTATTAAGAACAGTGTGGACTGAGTATGGATTAGGTTTAAAAGTAATAAAAAAGTAGACCTGTTGGTTAGGTGAAAAATTCACTATCAGATTCCTGAGTGCAGCTTTCTTTTCATGTGCAAACTGCATTAAATGAGGCATTTAATTCAACAAATCCATAGTTCTGATCCACCAGAAATAGAGACTGGGTTAGTTCAATTTGTAACAAATGATCTCCATATGATCAAAGTCCTGAGAGCTGATTCCAACATACTGCTTAAATTAGTCTAACACCGAAGTGTTTGGCTCTGGGACAATATTTGGAATGTCTTACCAGAAGAAAAATTCTTCTGCACACATGGTTCCAATATCTGGGAATGCCAACCTTGCTTTTTAATGGGCTGACAGGGAGCCTCCGTGCTAACTTTCTGACTCCAAAAAGTTCTTGTGCTGTCACCCGCAAACCAGCTTGGATAATTTTTCCTTGGCTTCCTTATTAAAGCCTGAATGAAGGGATTGTGTGGCTTTCTTAATGTCACTTGGTCTGCCTGCCATAAATTCAAGCACTCATGATGAAAGCTCCACTTATATTTCTCTGGGAAATGGAATCAAGGAGAATGCACCCTCGTTCACAATAAATAACTAAAGTTGAGTTATTAAGTGTATTTCATATACCGGTGCCTTATTACATCAGCAGTTTAGATAATGGCTTCTTAAAAATGCTCCTCTACCGAAATCTGTGAAGAGGGGGTTGCGCCTGGGCGTCCCCATGCATGAAAACCAAAACAGCCGGCTCGAGCAATAACTTAGGACTGTATTAACAAATATCAAATATTTACATTTTTACATGCTGCTGTCTGTTTAGATTAGGCAACCATAGCAATAACAGCAGTCAGCAGCGCAGGCCGTATTTGCTCGAGCCCTGCCAGGGAATTCTCAGCTGGGATTGTTTGTTTGCTTTGTGCAATGAAGACTCGAGCTGTTTACATTGTAGCTCCAGTTTTAGAGAGTGCTAATTACGCTCCACCGCCGAACCCCCTCCACGGCTCAGGATCCGCTGTCCTGCGAAAATACTTTACAGCAGTCTCAGGGAAAGCAGTCTGAGGCGCGGCAGGCAACAAAGGGTGCCCCAGTGCTTTATAACTGGGGTGGGTCTTTTTAATGTGGTAAGCAGCACTAAATGGAAGTTCATGCCTTTAACTCCGCTCGCCTCTTTTTTGGGGTTGGTGGTTTGTTTTTTTTTTAAGGGATGGACAGCATTTTGAAAATCCTTGGCTGAATTTCCCCTTGCAATTTTACTGCTTTTTATGGAACTTCTTAACATGAAGTTGGTTGATATTATTCAACTAAAGGGGTGTGTAGCATCGCTTTATTTACATACATGAAATGTGAATAATTCTTTACATTCCCCCCCCCCCCCATTATTACATGTGCAATGGGATGTAATAAATTGACACTCACCCAGGAACAGACAGAGCTGACAGTGAGTAAATGCCCTGATTAGCATGTTGTTGTTATAACTTTGCAGTTCCTTCCTGATTAGTTGAAATATACATTGTATGGCTATGTGATTATTTTTAAATCTGCACTAAGCATTTGCTTAGTGCTTTATAACAGCCAGAATGGGGGAAGAAGGCAGGATGAAGGATGAAAGGTTGGCACTCAGAAATTCGGCAAAACCACTGTTTTCATGGTAACTCTTTTGAACAGGTGGCTAAGTAAGCCAATTAAACAGACTTTAAGAACAAATTATGATAGTAATCCATTGTCTGGGATCATTGAAATGCACTGTGTGGAATCTGTTCCCCAGAGCTGCCCGAATAATGAAAATCTATTTTTGTATAATTTTATTGTTTTCCTATCTTCATTAAATGTTCAAAGCATCTTGCTCTCTTCCCCCCCCCCCCCCCCCCCCTTTTCTTTCCCCCCCTGGGGTGGATGGAGGGAAAAGGAGAGAGAGCTTTTTCCAGAATTTTTGAAAAAGGATGTGATCTGATTTTAAAAAAAAAATTATTAACGTGAGGACATCTTTTCCTTCAAACAAAACAAGAGTTTGCTAATGGAATTTTATAGCTATTCCAGATTTTTTTTTAAACTGTAAGTTGAAAACCTTCAGTAACTTCAGTCATGAATGAACAAAAGGTCAAAGTCATTCAGACAGAAATACTTTGATCAAACGGGTACCTGGCAAAGGCCAGTAAAGAAAGTGTGAAATAGGAGCGGCCCTAACTACTCAGCTATGGGCCTTCTAGCTTCAGCACAGAGCTCCAGAGATATAGGACTGCTCTCCAGCTGGGGGGAAGGCTATCCAAGCATCCAAGGGTGAGGAGGACAAGGCTTCCAGTGGCCTGCATGAGATGATTCAGCCCTCTCATCGTCAAATCTTTCCTTTCATTGGCACAGCTTCAAAGCTCCTGACAAATTTTGGGCTGTAACTAGTAGTCTCTGATACAGACCATCTCATCTGCATGGTCTTTCTCAGTGATATGCTGCTGATGGCTGGAAAAGACACTGAAGACTGACAAATATCACTATGCATACATATATATATATATATAAAAGGGGAGGGCAATAGCAAATTTCTGCTTTTTGTTGCTTTTTGTTTTTAGATCTGTTGCAGAAAAGAGTTCTCTGCAATAATTTCAGGCCATTGTATAGCAACAGCTCCGAGTTGCCACATAGGGCTGCATTTGAACTGCTGACCTAGGAACAAAATAAATTATGTGTAGGCTGAGGTATGGAGATGGTGAGTGACAGAAGAATAGTGCTCAGAAATGGTTTTCAAGAGATTCTGTATTCATTTAAGTAATGTCACTGTTTAGCCAATTTATTCATTTGACAAGTTCCTTTTTAACCATCTTAATTCACCATTTAGCCTAAGATGGCCTTCATTAGTTTATTAGATATTCATTGAATGAGATTTTAGCATAAATACAGTTCCAGAGAGGATTACTACCCAGGGAATCTATTCTTTTAACCTACTTATTTGGCTATCGAGTATTTGTTGAAATGGACTCATATTTACTTAGTCTCTTAATGAAGCCTAGAAAAGCTTTTCTGCAAAGGGAATATTGTTTTGTCAAAATTAGCTTACTTAAATAGTTTTCAAAGCAGTCTGAGAACAAAGATTTCAAAGCTACAGCTCCAGCCTAATATTTACTTTTTACACTGTACAGTAGTTTAGACTTGCCAGAAAAAAAGGGCACTTGCTTTTTTTTTTTTGTTTTGTTTTGTTTAAATTTCTCTGCTTCTAGTTGTGAGATATATATATGTCATTTCTAGGGGTATGGAACTAATTGAGGAATATGTCCTGCCCTTGTTGAGGTGAACAGGGCAGATAAATAAAAACTCCATTGGACATAAATCTCCTCCACTAACATCAAAGAAACAGGATCCTGCTAAGTGTATTTGTATAATGCAGTAATTTATGCAAAAAGCAGCTTTTGTCAGCAATGCAACAAAGCAGCTTTGATAAATGTCCCTTAATTTATTGTCATGTATCTCAAATCAAAGTAAAACATTTACAGCCTGCATACTGAAGGAACCCAGGCCCGGGGTACTTAAAGGGTTTCCCTCCCTTTCCATCCCCCCCCCATTTTAAAAAAAAAAAGAAAAAAAAGGGTACAAAAAGCTAAGTTGGGCAAAAGGTTAAAAAAGATCTGGTTTGAATGCTAAAAGTACTTTATAGAAATTATGGGAAAAAATACTAATGAAGCTGCTTAAAGAATGTCAGAAAAGCCAAATTCTGATTAAAAAAAAAATCTGCTTAGCTTTTCTCTTATGGGGGGTGTTTGATGAATCATAATGTGGACACTGACTGTGTCTTACAGTGACAATTCTAATGTCTCCATTTCTTGGAAGGCATAAAATGCTGCCTGTAAATAGTGGCTGTTTGGAGTCAGGGGTTCCCTTCTCATCTCACCTATGGATTTTATTTCATATGGCTGGCACATTTTGGAAGCCAGATCAAGTGTGAGTTACTGGGGAGAACTTGTATTACTGACTTCAGGCAGGAAAAATCACACCCTAGAAGAGGAGAAGACCAACAGTGCCAGGAGCTCCATCCCCAAACATGTTGACTTTTCTCCCTACTCATTGGCAGCATTATTAGACCTACTGGTGTGACATCACCAAGCAGACTGCTTGGCCTTGCATCATCAGGCATTGAGCAGAAACTGCACAAAGTTATAATTAAAGGGTGTAATGAGCAGCTGTGGTGGATAAGACATGGTCTGAGGTGGGTTTGGCATGATGTCTTTTGAAGGCGTTGGATGTACGCCCTGGCTGCATGTCAGGAGGTGATACCCCCTCCCTCAGACCACTTCTCCAGCTGGGTGCTCTGGGGTCTGCAGGGCCCTCTCTGCTGAGGGTAGAAGGGGAAAAAAAAAAAAAAAATCAGCTCCAAAGACGCTCCTCACACCCACAGAGCTGCTGCCAAGGACGCAGGAGCCACACTGGGGCAAGCCTGATATCAGCTCACCAGAGGGAGACCAGCTAATGCCGATCATCAACCTGATGATGCATTAAAGCTACGTGGGCTTTTCAGTCACCCACAATGTCTTTCAGTTAAAAAGCCCCAAAAGTTCTACAGCTCCTCCTTGAGCCCCTTTGATACACGGGAGGAGTGATAAATTAAGTTCTGTTTCAGCAGAGATCCAGCGCGGCCCCACATGTCAGTGTGTTTCAGAAGCAGACAGCGTTTCTATGTTTTTTTACCCAGAACGCTCTGTTTGTAATAAAACAAACATACAGCTTCAGGAGTATAATATCCTTTGAGTTGAGTTGTTTCAAAGTGTTTTACAACCCATCTGGTAGCCTGACTCTAACCATGTTCTTGGAGAAAATGCCTTATTCACACGGATAGTAGGGTTCTGCTGTCACAAACCAGAAGAAACTTTGCAAAGCCAGGCCTGCCGTGCCATAAAACAGAGACTTGGAGTTCACTGGGAAAGTGAAAAGAAGCAGTTGGGTTTTAAAAAAAAAAAAAAAAGGAAAAAAAAGTTTTGTTTTGCTTGTATAAAAGTTCTGCCTGCTGGGAGTAAGTCTGCCACTCCCAGCACCAGCTCGCCTCTTGAAAGAGTCTGTGTCATCTGTACTATGGGGCAATTCAGTGTAATTTCTTATGCGTGTCTGTTGTTGTTGTCATTAAGATTATCAGTTAATATATAATAGTTTAAGTTAATATCATAATTCCTAGCTTTGCAATTAAAATTTTGTAAAGGTATTCTGCAGTTACAGCCAATGAACTGTTCATCTTAAAAGTGTCAAAAAGCATGCTTAGCAAAACTAGTCATGTTAACCAATGTGCAGCATGAGTCACAGTAAAGCCTTTGTCAGGTGTAAGGCTCAAGGGATAGTTTCCAGCAACAGGTGCTTTTTAAACCAAAGATGACCAAGAAATCCCCCCACCCCCACCCCCCCCGGAGCAGGCTGTGTCATTGTCACAGAGCCAAGCAGAGCGTGGCACAACAGTGCCAGAACTGAAATGACAGGCCCAGTGGGGATGTGATGTATATGGATCTATGTATGCATATGTGTGTAAACATACACTTATATGTGTGCACAGGAAACCATGTGGGTGTAGATATATGCATATACACAGACATAGCCCCCTACCCCATATGTATGCATGCTTTGTGGGCATTATGTGTATATGCATACACATGTCCCACCATGTACATGGCTGCTGGCGACGGCTGAAGTGGGTTATAGACTCCTTTGGGTTGGAATGTACCTCAAAGATAATATGTTTCCAGCCCCTGTCATGGGCAGGGACACCCTTACTAGATGAGGTTGCCTGACTCCTCATTTAACCTGGCCTTAAACATTTCTAGGGATGGGGCTTCCAAAACTCCTCTGGGCAACCCAGTCTGGTGCCTCACCACCCTCGTAAATAAAGAATTTCTTCCTAAAGTATAACCTAACCCTGCCCTCTTTTAGCTTGCAGACACTGCCCCTTGTTCTGTCACTGCACTCCCTGATGAACAGCCCCTCTCCCACTTTCCTGTAGGACCCCTTTAAGTACAACTAGTTGTCCCCAGAGCCTTCTCCTCTCCATGCTGAACAAGCCCAACTCTCTCAGCCTGTAGGGTCAAGGTAAACCTTAACCGTCACACACCACAGGCACCTTTCCTCATCTCAGCTTCATTGCTCAGCTATTTTCTGATAGCAGCAGGAAGAAGAAATGTAAATAGTATGGGTGAACATACAGAATAAGATGGGAAAGGTCCCTGTGAGAGAGCCAACAGGCATGGCATGACCTGACCCAGCACATGAGTTATCAGCATCTGGCAATTTAGCTGGTCGCCTCACATGCCTCATCATCCGTGATGTAATGTAAGCTGCTCAGTTTATGCTCTGCACATGCACAACCATCAATCTCCAGTGAGCTTTCCGAAGGACATTTGATGGAGCTGCTGGGTTGTAAAATCTGCCCAGGAATCACGTGGGCTAGTGAGGTCAAAGGAAAACCCTCAAAATTAAATTTAAAATAAAAATTAAATTAGAACTGGGGAGAACATATGTGTGAAAATGGAACCTGCTCAGCAGAACTCTTTTTAGCAGGTATTTCATGTTAAAAAGGACTGCCCGGTGCTGGAGTTGAGTGTTGACCAGTGTGTGGCATTCTGCAGCAAAGGGCACTGACACTGTCTTATCAACCTACACCGCCTCTTGCTAGCAATATATGCTTTTTCTTCTCCCTCTATACAGCGATAAACTGTCCGTTTTTGAGCAGAGTGCCTGAGTGCTGCACTGTGTCACCTCACCAAGAGCCCCCGCACCCTGTCATAGCCGTGTCCTGCCCAAGGGCTGGGGACCTGTCGGATTGTGCTCGATTGTGGTCCATTTTCATGAGGGGTTGACGCCGTGGTGCCATCAGAAGCTTTTATAGTTTGAATTTTGAATGGCAAATGGTGTCAAGCACTGTGAGCTGTAGAAAGGAGAAGACTGCCTTTAATACATTAACTTTCTAAGTACACGACACCATGCAGCCTTCCCCTGCTCTGCGTTTCCCTTTCGCACTGCTAAAAGCCTTCCAGACCCAGTGAGCGACCACTCACCTCCTCTTTCTTCTTAGTGTGCCAAGAAAAATGCGAATGGCAATTTTCCTTTTCCCCACTGCTAACACTTCAGGGAGGCAGGTGTCTTTTGCCCAGTTAAATTAGTATCAGACCTTGAAATACAGACCTATAAATTAATCCGGCAGGTCACGGGCTCTCTGTTCAGAGGGAAAAGCCTGCCCAACGTGAGCTATTCCGTGATGGTGCGGGAGCAGAGGCATCAAGCACCGCGGGCAGGCAGCTGCCCGCACCAGCCTCCCTCCGACCCAACGGCTGCGCGACCCGGCCGCGGCCACTTAAAATAATATTAGTGCTTTGTATTGACTGGAGCTTGTGATGAAATTTTATCCCAATACTTTTAAAGCAGAGACAGCTGTGAGTAGCTGTTAAATAGACACAAACAAGGGCTCAGTCCAAAATATGCTTGTTCAACACAGTGCTTTATATAGAAGTTGTGCTACGAGACCACAAAAATGAAGAAACCAAAACATATTAATTGTTTGAAATAGAAACACTCCCTTTCTAAAGGCAGGCACCCTTTTCAGATGTCTTAGTTAAGTGTCACACTGATTTTTTAAAATCTCTGAAGCCCCTTTATCTCAGTGCACTTATTTTATGAGCATTACATTTTGACACATGGTTTTGGTTTATTATGTAATGCTTCAATAAGTAAATGCAAATTACCAATAATGATCTTTTTAATTTGAAACATAACTTGACCAAAATCAAACTTTTCAAGCAAATAAATGGAAAGAGGCTTTGGGTTTTTTGTTTGTTTGTTTGTTTGTTTTTAAATTTGTCTTATTTCACAAATTAGTTTCAGTGTCTGACATACACACACATTTCAAAGAAGTTCACATTTAGTGTGAGCAGGACAAGTTAAAAAAAAATCCCCAGAACCCCAACAAACCCACCCCAAAATCAAGATCATCAACCCCCTCCAAACTGGGAATGCATCATTAAAACCACATGGATTTTAAATTCTTGCTCTTATACAGAAAATTGCATTAACAGATTTTTGACCTCGAGACTAAGCCAAGCTACATGTGTAAAAGCCCAGCATCTCTGCTCTGATCCATAGGACTGTTCCTGCACACTGACTAAATAAATGCAGCCTGCTGATGTAATAGCATCCTGCATATGTCTTATATTAATGGTATTTTCCTAATAGTAATAGCATTAAAAGCCTGCCTACTTTGCTATTAAGTTACCCTATTTAGGATAATTTGCCCAGAAAGACTATCCTTGAGCATGTGAACAAGCATATCATTTTATAACACTTAAATTAAAAAAGCGAAATCAAAGCAAGCTGACAGTCTGATTCCAGAACTGGTATTTTTCCATTAAAAAAAAAAAAAAAATCGGTTGTGTTTCTTGAATAATTTATTATCTGGATTTTTGTTGTATTTTCCACATGGAATTGATGAAGAAAAAAAAAATACTTTTTTTTTCTAAAGAAAGTTTGGAAGAGTGAAAATTCACACATGGAAAACAAATGAGCATCGGGAAACACTCCTCGTAGCTAATGGCTACTTGGTATGTCGCCAGAATTCATACAGATCCTTAAAATCAAGTAAATTATGCCCGCAGTGATAGCTCCCTTTCGCTGGAGTCCCACAACAACCACCAAATGGCGGAGCGAAGCTGAACTGCCAAATTTCATTTTTCACCTCCCGATTCCTTTCAATTAAGTAGATTCGTTTGCCGCAGAAGGCCCTATGCATATTTTATAGTAGGGAAGGTAGGATTCAACTCAGGCCCTCTCTCAGGCACGCTCAGAGCTTCGTGGCTGCACAACGCAAGCGTCTGTGTGTGTGTGCCCTCATGCCCGTCCTCGCTCATGGCTGTGCCTGGACACGTCAGTACCAGGGGATTTGGGTAGGGGCTTCTGAAGGGATGGTCAAAAATGCTTCACTGAGTCAAAAATTATATAGAAGACAGAGGTGAAAGCGATCAGACACATGCGTCTTCTTTAAACAGACCAGTACAGGAACACAGAGAGAAACCAAGCTTTCAAAGGAATATAAAAAAGGAAGCGTTACTCTCCTCTTCTGTTCTTGTGATAAGAGATCACACACTTTAAATACCTCGCTGAACTCGCAGGTTAAGAAACCTGCCACTCATCACGCAACAGATTAAATAACTGGTGAATTATGTGCTAGAAAAATTAGGATGGATTACACAAATATCTGTTAAGGCTATGATAAATATTTATAAACAATCTTCCTTGCAGAACATGTCTCTGTCATTCATTTCACTGCAATGAAAAACCTGGAACAATGGAACTAATGACTACATTGTTCCAAAGTTAAGTAGTATATCTAATAAGGAAAATAATCAAATGAGCCAAATTCTTTATGAACACAACAGTGAAGCAATTAAAATAAATGTGATTTTCCAGATCAAAACTTCTGGCTGTTAATTGCTATATGGCACCTATCCTAGTCATATGAGTTTCCCTTGCAGCTGTTTTTATTTCATGATACATTTTGAAATCCCAGGAGCCTAGTCCTGGGATCTGCCGTACAGACAGCTAGCCTGAAAACCGGGATACTTATCAAGTGTTTATAATCTGGGAAGATGAACTCTCAAGACAGGCCTTTGAGAACAAGCACTTTCTTGCCAGTTGCGTTGTGTTTGCAATGTGTTTCCAATGAAGATAATTTATTGATGCATACTTCTTACGCTGGAGCATGCGGGTTTGCTGCCATGTGCCAGCACGCTCAGGAAGACGAGGCCTAGGGAGCGAGGGGGTGTCCCCTGCCCTGGCACGGAGGGCTAGGGTTGTTGCTGCACGTGCTCAGCTAACAGGCAACATGCTGTGGGGGCTGTGGGGCAAATAATACTGATGAAATTCAGCGCTTCCCTTATCTTCCACGGCCTCTAATGCTCTGTATCTGACAGTTTCTCTTGGGTTTGTGGGGCTTTTGTTGTTTGTCTTTTGTTTTTTTGCAGTTTCTGTCACATATGAGTATCTGAGTTCAGGAGCGGTGGGTGTAGCCTCCACAGGGTCAACGAGCTTATTTAACCCCCCAACACATCACCCCTTGGGCTAAAAGTGCATGCTGGAAGCTTAGTATATCCCAGGCAGTTGATTTGAAGCTGTATTTTAGTATCTGTGGGTTATTAATGAGATTAAAGAACTCGGTTACAGCAAGCGACAAACGTAGTTTGTCCAACATTAAGCAGATATTGGCATCCTTAGGTGCAACTCAGAAGTCAGTGATCTCAGCTATTGAACAAGCTAAAGCCACAAGCAATATGATATTGATTAGACAATGGGTATTGTATTTACCCACATAGTTTTATTGGGTGAGGCACAATGCAATGTGTTTTTATTTGGGAAACTTAAAGAAGATAATTAAAAATGTTGTAAGGAGAGCCTAGCAGCCTTCATGCTTTTCTTTTTAAAGGCTACAGATGTCTTGTCTTCTTTCTTTCAAGCTGCATGTGCTCCCTCCCCACCTTCCAAAAGAACGAGGCTAATAATAATAACAATAATAATACGGTATCCTGGAAATTTTCTACATGCCTCAAGAGAACTTTAATTTTTTCCAGAAACTGTTTTCTGACAACAGCCGCCTCTTCTACTTTTCCTTTTACCCTGTCTGGGTCGCCAGCACTGCGGGGGCTCAGCTAAAATGGCTCCTGAACTTGGGGCCTTCCCTGCAGAAAGCCCTCCTCCTGCTAACTGCTTGCTCTCACAGTCAGGTTTCCACACGCTTCCCACCTTCCCCTCGCCTGGCTGTACCCAGTACTGATGCCCGGGTTTGTTTTTAGTTCTGCAGATAACACAAAGTGGTTGAAACTCAAGCTTTAACTCCAGTTAGCCTGAATTAAAGCCACAGTCCTGGGGAGTGCCAGCTTGCAGCTCGCCCGCACCACCAGCGTGGGCCAAGGCCATTCCCGTGTGCGTTTTAGGCTATGCCCCTGCCTTGGTGTGCCCAAGCAGGCTGTGTAGTGCCTGGTGTGTCCCCCACCTTGGCGGCCATGGGTATTCCAGGATCCTGGGTGGCCTTAAAACCAGACTCACACAGCCTTGTGATGGGGGCCAGCGTGGTGCTACCACTACCATTCTTTACTCTCTCTGAGTCCTAGGTGCCAGCTGGAAGAGCTCAGCCACTGCCCAAGCTGCAGCACTGCAGGAGAAGGGGAGGCAGGGATGTAGCACTGGAAAGCCAGCAGCACGCCGAGATGAGACCAGGTGCGAACCAAGGGGCAGAACTGCTCCAGGTCTGAAGAACAGGTGAACAAAAGCTGTATCCAGGGCTGGATAACACCCCTGAAAAAGGAAAGCTAGTGCACAGGAGCAGAAAACAAAGGGTGTAAGGGAGTGACTTTTCCTACTGCAACCACTGTTAGAAATCATGAGGCTGCTGATGCTCCGAGAGCCAGGGCTTTGCATCCCCACAGTGTGGCGAGATGGCAGGATTGTCCTCAGCCCTCCCGGCTGTGGTTATAGCCCACTTACTGTTCACCCACAGCTTCCAGAGGTGCAGCTACACATTGAAACCCGCAGTGCCAGGCACTCGTCTTTCAGAAACGGGGAGGCCTCACAGGGAAGGAGAGAAATGTAAAGATCTTCAAGTTAAATTTTAAATGGCTCTATATTAAACCGTGCCCATAAACCAGTAAGTCCCAAATTCATCTGGACAACAGGAGCTGTAGCATACATAAGGTGTTGCACTTTGCTTTTCCATAATATATGCATGCTTTGAGTCCTGGCTACTGCAAATCCTGAGGCAGTGCCCCGGTAGCAAGCATGGACCTCCCTTCTGCTCAGGCTGGCCTCCCCAGGGCAGCGCAAGGCAGCAAGTTGGGAGCAGTCCTGGCTCTGCTGCAACACCAGGAAGGTCTGCAGGCTGCGTGAGTGCGGCTTGGCGTGTGTGATGAAGAAGATGTCTTCTTGACTCCTCACATCCACAAACATCTCAGCCGATCAGTCCGAAAGCATCCCTGGAGAATATGTCCTTACTTTGCTCTTTCTCCCATCAATTGCATTCCTTTTCCCTGAGGGCTTTTTCTTTTTTTTTTTCCAATCCCACTGCACTATCATGTTTGCCAGCCCCAACATCTCGTTCCTCTCTTTCATCAGAAGACTGACTCATAGCATCTTTCAATTTGGACTCACTTTTATTTTTTTTTCTGTGGGACTTTGGCCCAAGCAGTACAACACACAAGGCACCCGCCCAGACTCCACACGCAGTGAGGCATCTGCTCAGCACGGGGTGAAATGGGACCCGTATTGTGACCATCTTCTTTGGCCCCAGGAAGTTTACCATACTATCATACCTCCTCCATGAGTGTCTGTTGCTCTCTCTCCGGGCTTCTAGCCATGGGGCTTTTCATTCTTTTGCTCCATTCGGGTCCATCCCCGATGCACTGGTGCTGCTGCCAGCTCTGGTTCCATTCTGTAAGGCAGCATCTCGCAGACACAGCTTCTCCCTCCAATCTCGAAGCCGATGCTTTCCAGCTCCGGGCTCTGCAAGGAGCGGCATGAGGAAGGACGTGCAGAGCGCCTCGAGGAGCCGGTGGACGGCTTCTGGACCCGCACTCAGAGCAGCTTCTCCATCTGCACCACATCACGGGAATACAAAATGGCACCAAGTCCTACTTTTCCTCATTAGATGTGGGCAAACTTGGCTGGGGCACAAGTGCAAAAGCTCATCTTTCTTCAGCTGCTTGTAATTCATGCTTGAGCAAGAGCATTATTTGGGGCTTAAGTCAGACTCTTCTAAGTAGGTCACTATTCTTCTAGACACAAATTCCTGCCTCTGACTTCTCAGAAACATGGATTCTCAGCCTCTCCTGATTTGTGTAACACCTCAGGTGCCCTCTTATCAGCTCGATCAGCTCATCAAATGAACCCACAAAACAAACAGTTACTAAGTCTTTGCTGCCTGCTCAGGATTCAGACTTGGAAAAGTTCCTCTGCCTTGGGTGGCAGCCATTTCTCACTCTGATTTGCATGGCTGATTTTTCCATTATAATGATGCTTCACTGTTAGCCCTGTGACCAGGTAAAAGGATGTGTCCTGCATCTCCTAGGGTCATTGCGTCAGTGAGAGGACACAAGGCTGCAGAGATGTCCAAGAAGCTCCAGTCCATGTGGGGATTTTCTGTCTGAAACAGATGCAGAACAGTCCACACTATAAAACAGAATTAATTTTAGAAGTACAGAGATCGAGTCCCCAGACTGTCACAGCATGTGTTAGATGTTAGTCCTCTTCTTTTGCATAGCACTGTGAGTGGTTCAGACACACCCAGGGGTACAGCTAGGGAGATAAAATAACCATGAGATACAGAATACAGGAGAAGACACCATAACTCAAACCAGCACAAGGACGGTGTCGGGCTCTTCCCCAAACTGGAGGATATGGCTTTCTGGTGTTTCTGCAGGACGCTCCCAAAAGCCTACACCAGCTCACCAACACTTCTTGAAAATGACAGCCATTTGCTTGTTTCAAGAAAAAAAAAAAGAAATAAAAAAAAAGAAGAAAGTTTTAACCTCTTCACTGAGGGGATGAGCCCGACCTTCAGAAATACTGGTATCAAGGATAAACCAACCAACCAGTGTGTCTCTCACTAAATGGAGACTTGGAGGTAAGCATGTTTTTTAGCGAAGTCATCTGGGCCAAGGGAGACTATTCGTGGGGGTGGATAACTCTTATTAGAAGACAGTTATTTGGGCATTTATTTGCATCACAATCCCAGATGTTTTTATTCCTCGATTGCCACTTCAGTGTGCTGCAGTAAAGGGCTGGAGCTGGATCATGGCTTGTTTCTGCGGTCACCTTTGTATCACTGAAATGAGTTGAAGCGTTATTTTACAATGGCATACAGGATGCCCGCAGGCTTTTATGTTTTATTTTTGTTTCAGTGAAGTTATTTTTCACTTCCTCTTCTGAAAAGAAATAAAACGTTTAATGTCTAATTGAATAGGCTGTTGGAAAAGCCGCCTAGGAAGGTTGAGCACATGAACTTCTGTGAAGCAAATGCCTTTGTTTCCAAACAGTCTAGTGATGGCAAATATTTATTGGCATTTTCCTTCCACAGGGGCGTTAACAATTATAATTTGCTAGTACGTACATCATGAGTACTTTCAGAGTTTGAACAGAACATCTGTTGGTCAAAGATGAAAAAAAAAAACCCTTGAAAAAAAATAATCCATTTTTCCAGGGTTATGAATCTAACAGGATCACAAATTATCGCTAGGAAAACATTTCAAAAGCCTGAACTTGCACTTATGGAAAAAGGAACACAGATAGAGGAAACAGATAAATATGCGTTGTGTTAGTAGGCTTTGTTTTCTGAAATGATATATTGTTCCGGAGAAGCAGTTAACCAACAAATTATTGTCTGGGTCCAATACAGCCAGATCTTTGGTTCCACCGAACAGATGTTGAGGTGAAGCAGATTAAAGCTTAGCTCACAATAGGGCTGTACCACAGGAAAGGTGCCCTAAGTTTATCTATTGTTAAATAATATAATTTATCGTCTTAGAGGGCTATGGAGCAATTTCTGTTCCTTTTCTACTTTTTGAACAAAGATTTATAACATAGATAATCCCCAATTTTAGATATTTGCTGCTGCAGGTTATATTTGAAAGAATTTCCCCAAAGACTGATAACCCCCTTTTTTTTTTCTTTAACCACAGTCAAACCAGTGAACTAATATGATGCCTGCCTCAAATAAATGTATTTGCTGCCTCTGTGCATGATAAGTTTTCATTTAGTCTATGATCAGCTGACAGTATGCAAGTTTGCAGATACCAGTAATTGAATACAGATAACCTTGGTTGTTGACCTATGCAGAGCCATGACTGTCTAGTTCCCATTGTTTCTGTTTTTGCTAGTTGACACAAAACTGATGTGGGCTGAATTTCTATATTAGCCATCCATTATAGTGGGAATTGCTTATCGTTATGGATGGATATTGCAAGAAGTTTCTATTTATTTAACCTAATAAGATGGCAAAAATGAACCCGATTGGGCCAATTACAGATTGGATTTAACCCTTAGCAGCCTGGTTTGTTTCTGCGCAGATAGCAGGGCATGAAAAGGACGCCT
>NC_140098.1:10837463-10852463 GCF_964237585.1 Gallinula chloropus
GTCCTCACTGCTGCCAAAGCTATGGACCACTAATGTGTTTCTGGCCAGAAATGCACTTAACCACGCGGTTAAGTTGCAGTGGCATCGAGCCAAAGGCATCCCAACATTGCTGAAGTCCTGACTTCATCCCTGTCCTGCGTTAGCACAGAAGTCCACAAAACACTTATTCCTTCCCGGTGCCGTCGATGCCGGTGACCTTTTATCTGTTCATCTGCAGCGGAGGCGAGCACACGGCCACCTGCAGTCACCATGGAAACGACATGATTTGCTGACTATATTCTTTTCCTTGATGCATGTTAAAGACTATTGGCAAGCGGAGGGACACCTGAGCCAAGGTGAGCTGATTACGGTGTCTTGAACTAGTTGAGATAACTCTTAAATTTTAATCAGCGCACTTTGTTATTTGCTGCCAAAAATAATTTAGATGATGAATAAATGCATGTGTGCATGCACGGCTGTAATTCAGCCACGGTCACAAACTTTGCCAATACTACATGCAGCAGAAAAAATATTTATTACCTTTAGTATGTGGCAATAAGTCTGGTTTTCTCATGCTAAAATCTGGTCTGAGCTAGGCTGAAGGGTTAGAAAAGGTATTGAAAGGAAACTAGTGCTTATTGATGATAGGTACCAAAGCAAGCATGACCTCAGCAATGTAGCATGGAATTTCACCAGAGTCATTGGGCGAACCCCATTTCCCTTTTACTTCCTGATCTGCTGTATCTGGAAACAGGTAGAAGCCTCTGCTAGAAATGGATGGAGGTGGGAGGGGGAGGGGATTTCCCCGCCTCCCTGGGACCCAGCCCCCAGCTGCAGGGCTGTACAGTGGCCTTAAAATCAGGTGGGCGCAGGGACATGAGGTCCGGGGCTGTCTCTGGTGTGCAGAAGGGGTTACTTACAAGCTCTGTGTGCTCTCTTTCACTCACATTTCATGTTTCAGCACTTTCCTGTGTATGTAACTGTGATGTGGGATCAACAAGTAAAAGGTTAGAGCTCAGGTTTTGGCAACAGCATACAGAAACCAACAAACCAGCACCAAAAACCCCACAGTCTGGGTTTTGGTCTAGCTCTGGGTTACCCATCCACGAGAATCCCCTGCTCTGTGACTAGAAATGGACAAGATAGAGAATAGTAAAGACAAGTGAAGACACACTATCCCACTGTCATTACTCTGTGTAAATCTGCTCAAAAAGGATAAATCAGAAGACAATTCTCAGTGTTTCAGCTGAAGGAAAGCAAATGCCTTGAGAGAAGTGTAGCATTTTTGTAGTGAACAGTAGAACAGCAAAGTGCAGCTTGCAGGTTGAAGTCCCCTCATCAGCTGCCTTTGGACAGAAAGGGGGACAAGGAGCAACTGGGCAAGTGTGGGCAAAATAGAAAAAGACATAGAAGAGTATTTTGATGAGCTATTTAAAATAATGCACTATTTGGAATTACCCATCAGCCTATACTGGTACATGCGTGCATCTGAACAAGCTGAACTGCGTTCTCTGCAAGGCGAGGTGGGAAAGAAGAGGTGGGAGCAAGGTGCCTCAGACAGACCTAGGGAAGCTCCAAATGCCTCAACCCCAAAGCCTCCTGGGCTGAGCCCAGGATGAGTCCAGCAGGGTATGGCCCGCTGGGGTCTCCCCTCTCTGCTCCCCAGTCTTGCTGGGCGGGCTATCACACTGTATGTGTGCACCTACATCTTGCATCTAAGAATGATGGTATGGGGGAGGATGAAGAGGAGAGGAGATATAACGTGCCCAGCCTAGAGATTAAATTTGGGGCAACCTTCAGCCCTGACCTCCTAATTCTACATCCTGTCTTTCCTTGCACCTCGTTACTCATTGGGCTGTCGAGTCTGGACTCCAGACGGCTAGATTAAGGACTGCAAGTTTATTTAAAAGGAAAGAAAACAAAAACACACCAGTTTTCCTCATTACTGGCAGCCATCATGATGGCTCGTTCTGCAGGACCACCCAAGGAGCAGAGGCAGTGGCATGCTGACAATTAACTTGCCCGTCAGCACAGGCTGGGAGCACCATGGGGTTTGGATGCTGCCAAGCGCTTTCCAGTGCTAACGAGGAGCCGGGCAATCTTTTCTGAGGCACAGTTTCATAGTGCTGCTCTGCCCCAAACCTGGGAAGTTAACCCCGTTCCCAGAGCAGCCTGCCTGGGAGTGTGCAGCCCCTCATTTCTGCAGGGTCTCTTAGGGACTGGAGATGTGGGTGCACGGGGGCATGGGCTGGGCTGCACACCTGCACAGTGCTGGGGGCTGTTCACCTGTCCTACAGCAACTGGGGGTCCAGCTGGAGCCGCTCCCAAGCAGTGGGGTGATGCTAGCCCAAGACATCAGGGCAAGGAACAGGTTCTCCCCCAGGGGTCTTGGTGTGAGATGGGTGGGCCTTCTCCCAAAGGAACCGGGATGGGGTTTTACTTACTTTCTGCTTCACGTGGAGCAACAAGCAAGCTCTTTTGGGCATGCATCTCGAGGTCTTTTTCCAGGCTTGAGCTGATAGATGTAGCTTGGAAGAATAATTCTGTCCTGGTCAAAAGTGGAGAAATGATTAGGGGTAGAATCCAGCTCAGCTGTGGCCCATAAAGGACCTGGTGCTGTATCAGGTAATTGAGTTTTATAGTTTAACTGTACAAAATGCAGTTGGCTCTTTTTAACTCACTAAAAGCATTTAAGCCAGTGAAGGGGATTAGAAATTTTACACCCACCTTTGAAATTAGAATCTGTGAAAAAATATCATTTTTACATGGAAGTATTTGAATGCATTCAACACCTTTGCAGGCTCCATGTTCACAGGGAGGTGCAGCCATGGGGCTGTATTATGGGCAAGTACATGGGACCACAAGCCCAGAAAATCAAATATTCAGGTTATGTTTTCAAATTCTAAGCATAGATAAAACCTTTGTTTCTTAGTACTACCAGCTCTGCAAGAGCTCCTCTGGGGGTGCCCAGAGATCACATTCACACGAGCCCAGTTAACACTGCCACCCACCCCAAGAAGTCCTCCCATGCTGCCTGGGAATGTGAAAGCACTGTGTGGATGCAAGGTAAGGGGGATTACTACACCGATGTGTTATGTTGTTGCACTGTGAATTTCTTTAAAGCTCAGACTAAGTTGCTGGGTAGGTGATAGAACCTCGATGAGAAGAAATCTTTGATGTTTAACTCTCTCTGCTGGTAACTCTGGCTGTGGGTAACTCACCCTAACTCACTCCCTGCAGTCTAGGAACAAGGTCCTCATGGTACAAGCACTGTGCAAAGATTAGCATACACACTCTCTACTAGCATCTCTGCATGCAAATACATGTAAATTGTGTCTTAGCACGTGGCCGAGCTCGCCTGCGCAGCCCAAGCAGATCACCACACCTTTGAGTGGTCTGTTAAACACAGAACGTGGTTCTGGGTGTGTGTAGAGAAAAGTGTGACCTTTCTCTGGAGAAGTTTTGTGCCTTGGCTCCCCCTTGCATGGCTCCATCCCAGCTCACTGACCGAGGCTCCCATGTGTCTTCAGGTTTTCATCCCAGGAGCACTCCTGGTGCCAGAGGGCTTTGGCGAGGGTTGTAATGGGAAAGGTTATTTCTGCTGGTGATAAGTGATAGGAGGGTACATGCAGTGTAGACCGCAGCTTGCCGAAGGCGTTGGGGCACTAGGACACGCAAGGCTAGGCCTTAGGTGCTGCTCACGAGGAAGTTGCTCTGGCAATGAAATAAGGGCATGTCAGTGGGGAAGTGAATGTACTAAATAGAATTTAACCCCCACGCCGCCCCTGTGAATAAAACGCTACCAGAAACCATGTTGGACTTGGCCTGCATTAGGTGTTCATTCATACCCCCTCTGCCTAACTAACCCCATGTATTCACCAAGCATCGCGGTGAAAGGACACTTGTTTTGGTCATTTTTGTTGCCAAAATGCCTAATACCCATGTTGACATTATAACCTCGAGTGGTATTTAAGTTGCTGTGATCCTAAATTTTATATTCTTATGCAGCTGCCCAAGCCAGCTCACATGGTGATCAGTATCTGCTGCAGCCTGGGAATAATCTGGCCCCAGCTCCTTGGGCAGGGAAGTAAATCCTTCCTGACACCAATGAACTGAAAAATTCTGAGGCCTGGCAGTGACAAAGGGAATAGTGAATGAGAGCAGTATTTCTTTATATTGATCTACCTTTTCTGTTCATCTACTAATAACGTTGACTGTTTACCCTCTGTAATAAGCTGTGGTAGGTGCTCACGCTGGTCCTATATTTCCAGTTCTCCCAGTAAGTGCCAGCATGCAGAAACCAAAGAAGCCCCTGAATAAATGAGCTGGTTAGAACCACAAAAAATTAAGTGTATTAATATTTTTAAAGCTTGCAATTCAATCTCTTGTCTGACAGACTTAGATCTTGATTTTATACCCAAGGCCTTTCACACACGATATTTAAAGAGACAGGGGGACCCTCCTGTGGACCTATTCTGGGTTTGCATGGCAACATGGGGAATCTAGGGAGCCACCGATGCATTCATCTCAGCTCTGTATTCTTTACCCTTTGAAGGCGACTGGAGTTTAACCTGCTCTTTATATTTCCACTTTTTCTGGTACTTCTTGAGCTTGCATCGTGTGTCACTACAGTTAGTGGTGTGTGCCCATTTTTTTTATCCTAAAAGCAAATACTATTTGTCAATTTACCAATTGAGGTTTGGTACATTTCAAAGATATGGGGCTGTTTCTAAGGAACATCTAAACACAGATGGTTATGCAGCCTGAAGAAAGTGCAGAGGAGGAAAAGAGGGTGCAACAAAGGTTTATAAGATCAACAGTGTCATAGAAAAAAATACTGGGAATGAGAATTTAAGAGCTCTGTGCATGTTCACACCACATACAGCAAAACTATGGAATTCAGTGCCCTGTAATGTTGTGGATACAAAAAGTGTACAAGGCCTTATAAAGTGATTATGCAAAGGGGTGGATGGACAGGGGTCAGGAAGAGGGGAGTGGAATCTATAAAAGGAAATCAAGATACTAGCTCTGGCTCAGCTAATCGGAGCTGCTGGATGGAGAAAGCTAGGAAGCTGTACAATGGAAGCAGCAGCATCTTGACCCTCTTGTCTGGTCTCTGTTCTGTGTGTCTGCTGCTGATAGAGAAGGAGCAAAGCCTTCCCTAGGCAGGACACTTGCTCTGATCCGTGTTCAGCTCAGGGTAGGCTCAGGTTCAGATGTAAAACAAACCACCAAAAGAAAAATAAAAGTAAAGCAAAGCCAAGAAGAGCCCAGGTACGTACCTCATTAACTGATCCTGTGTCTGGTTCCTGACAAGGGGAGATGCCTGTTTGTCCTGAGTGAGAAGCTGGTGCTAAGTGTAGCTTGAAAGCGTACATCCTGGATAACTGTGTTACACTGCTTAGCACGACAACCTTCTGTGGGAATCCTTAATGCTCATAATGAGCCAGTCCGTGTTTGCTACAGAAGAAACCAGACCAACAAATCAGAAGACAATTTCTATGGAAGATTCTGAGCTTTAATTTCTTTGTTTGATAGAAAACAGTCTAGAAATAGTTGTACACTAAGGCTAAATCTCTATTAAAACTTAGCTCTAAAGCACATGAAAATTATTTTCTAGCAAAATATGGTTCTCTCCAAAGTTGAGATGCGCTGCGTGATGGGCTACCTGTGTGAGGTGAGTGAGCCCTTCAGGGCCCACTTATGCCCAGCACAGTATAGACATACAGTGAGATGGAGAGCCAGGCATTTGTCTGGACACTGAATTGCACTCCTTTGACTAAAAACTCTCGCACCCCAAAGCACATGTGGACTGACCCACACCTGGGCATGGGGCAGCTGACAGAGCCTGCCCCACCAGTGCCTGAGCACTTGTGTTTGCCCACTGTCAGCAGTCACTGCTCACACCCCTAGACCACCGCGCAGGCTGCTAAAGGAGCCAGGTGCCATTGAAAGCTTCGTCCTCTCCCACCAGCTTGTGAGCCACACTGCCTCAGCCACAGGCCCCCAGGCAGGTCTGGGGGAGCTGGACAGCTTGAAGTGATAATGCTTTAAACACCCAAGCCCGTTAAACACAACAGATAGTGAACTAAAGAGGCCAGCCGGCCAAACTAAGAGGTCAGTACAGAAAACGCGCCCCTCCCTCCCTCATATTTTACCTTTCTGCAGTTTGCTGGTGTAGGAGGAAGATCCTAAGAGCAAGTGAGAGTATTTCTTCCTTCCTTTTCATAGATGGGATATGACCTTGGCCAATGAACGCTAATAAGGAAAAAGTACTTCGTGTAAAGTACTTTCTCATGGTGTTGAGGATTTGAGTTGGAGAGAGATAGAAAGGCTAAAGAGACATTAAAACCTGTGGCAGAAAGAGAGATTGCAAAGAGCATAGGTGTATGCCAAGAACAGAGCTAGCGAAGTAAGACAGGCTAAATCAAATACATCCAAAATAATTTGCAAGGATAGGGCTATCAAGAAAATTATATACGTTAGTGAAAGCTGAGATTTAGGTGAATCTGAAGAAACTGCCTTAAATATATCACAGTAGTTCATTGGGTCTTTTCCCCGTAGTAGTTTCCCATGTTTATTTTGGCAATTGTGGGGAAAATGTCAATGAGAGAACTACTGTTAGCATGCCCTGCTGTATGACGTTGAGTTAATCCAGTTCTACGACAGCTATTTTCCAACAGATTAACATTCAGATACTGGGAGAGAGTTCATCCAGCTCACATAAATCTGTGTAGAAATTTCATTAACTTATAACTTTTTTAATGTGGTGGGCCACCTACAAAATGAAACCAGATTGCTCACATTCTTCTAAGATAGAAGAAACAGAATTTTTTAAAAAGTCTATAAAAATAGACTTCTTTTTGAGAAGATGAAAGTGCTAATCTCTTAAACAGAGGCACTTGGGTTCACAGCCCTTCTTAAAAAAAAAACACCCAAAAAACCCCCAACAAAACAAAAAAATTAACTGTCTCCTTGCTGGATATGTTTTTGCCCCCCTTTTTATTTGTATTGAAGAGAAACATGCAATCAAAAAAAAAAGGTATGGGAGAAAAATTTAGGCACTGGGTTGGCACTTGGGAGATCTGGTTTCAGTTCCTGGCTCTGTCAAACACTTCCTATGTGACCTTGTAAATGTCACTTTTGAGCATGTAAAACCATCTGGCCTGATCTAGTGAAACATGTCTTTAATTTTAAGATGCAAGTAGTTCCACTTACATCTCACACGCTTAAATTTAAAGACATGTTTACACGCTCGGCTGGTTGGGAGCCACAACATGGAGCTGCTTCCAGTGGGAAGTGCGTTACCCCCATGGATGCCAGTATCCCAGTTGCGGGGTGAGGGGAGGGGATGTTTGGTCTTTTTTGACTCCCGAGCTCCCCGAAGCCGAGGCAGTGGAGTCTCCTCACACGTGCAGTGGCAACACAGCGGGGTCTCCATTCTAAATGGGTAACACAAATAATTCGTATGGATAAAAAGCTGCAAATTCAGATGCCTCAGTTGTAAATAAAAATAGATATTAAGTTTGCATTTAGGCCCTGAAATACTGGCCTGATTTTTCCAGAGTTGCTGAGCAACCAACACACTCATCACATCAAGAAACCATGAATACTTTTGTGGTTCAGAAAATTAGGTCATCTGTTTGGAGGCTAAAAATAGATTTTGAACCCCAATTTCAAGACTCAAAACTTCGCCTTCATGTCTTTAAAAGCGCTCCGACAGCTGTGTTCTGTCGCTTGCCATTCTGACTAGCCAGAGCTGCAAATGTTACATGAAACGTGTATGCAGAAGCAAAAATACCGTCATTTAAACTCCTCACTGTTTTCTAAATGTAATTAAAAGGAGTAGAATTCCACTGAGACATTTTAAATAACATATATAATATACATATGTGTGTACACATGTTTTTAATGTACATAGTATATACAATGTTATTTTATGGCACACACAGCAGATGTTTCTTAATTCCTTGACACCACGCACTGAAGTAAGATTATGCCAGGCTATTTTTATTATGAATAACGTGCTCGCTCCATCATTAAGTGGTTTATTAAAGACATAAACAAAACTTTTATGCCCTGCTTTTCAACAGCTGTTGGTGGTCTACAAAGTGATAATCCTGCTTTCAGCAAATATTCTTAGACTTAAAACCAAAATAAATAGATTTCACAGGCAACTAAGTTGAGTTGTGAGTGGGAAGATCATAACTTTGTGACATCTCCGGCATCACGGAAGCAGAAATGGGTTTACTTGTAAGAAAAGCCCTTAGATCCAGGCTGGAAATTAGGTGGTTGCTCCATACATCATCTCTTCCTACAATTGCACAGTAACTCCTGTACTAAGCAAACAAACCCAACTGACATTTATTTCAGCAGCAACAGCAGCGGAGAGAAGATTTAAAAGCAAAAGCTTTTAAAAATAAACAAATAAACAAACACATAGCAAAAGAAGAAAAAAAATAAACCCAGGCACATGTGACAGTGACAATGGCTGTTTTTTCCTTCCTAATTAATTATGTGGCAAAGACACAGTTGCAAATCCTGTAACCTTAGCTTTGAAGAAAATCAGCTGAGTAGGTTGGATAACTTCAAACAAAAGGGTAGGTGGGACAATAAAGGTTAGGTGGCCATGTTCCGTCACGGGTGCTAGAGCTATTAATTTAAACGGATGTGACCCCTACATGACAAAGCTCCAAAGGTGTATGGGGAAGAGGTTTTATTCTTATAAATAGGACTGATGCCAGGTCAGACAGCCCCCCCTCCCCACTTTGGACTTCCTAAAGAAAACAGCTTCAGACAGCTGAGCAAGAGAGTTATGGAGAGCGCTGAGATAGGAAATATCTACAGTTCCTGATATATTATGATTGGCCCCAGGAGCGAGGAAGCCAAGAGCCAAAGGTAGTCCTAAAGGGTGCTAAACTGCACAGCGCTAATGTACACAACAACATCCTCATACAAGCAGATGTTTAAAAAAAAAAAAAAAGAAAGAAAAAGGGGAGGGGGGTGGGAAATTGTATTTAGACCATGTTGCACTCACCCTAGGGAGGAAAACTAAAAAAAGGGAGAATGTGGAACCAATTTTCAAGCTCGAGCAACTGAAAGTCTATTAAATGATTCTGTCATCAACATGAGATGAGAAAAAAAAGTAATAATTTATACAACAAATTGGGTAATTGTAGCTGCACGGACAAATGGTATTTCTTCCCTGATAACTGAATAAACATTGTTACAAGAGGAAGGTTATAAGGAAATAGCCACTTTGGTGAACTACAAGCACCAGGTCTCCTGCTTCTGTTCATAGCAAAACAGAGGCACTGAGGACTGAAGGACATACACGTTCCTGATCACAAACAAATATTTTGAGTTAGCGGCTCTTATTTTTTTAGGAAGTGCATTTGACTTGCTAAAGAGGGACTCAGCTTCATATAACCAGAAGCAATCTCAGCCTGATTACTGCATCATGCCAAGCTCAAATACATATACTTTTAAGAGATAGCAATGTAAGCTGGAGGAAATACAGCAATAATATGCAAAATATATAATTTATTTGTTTGTTGACCCTGTTGTTTTCTTAAATATAAGCTGATAAATGTAACTAAACAGTAAGTTTGTAGATACATTCAGAAAACCCATAGCGGGAACGCAGTGTAAGCAACGGCGAGTCAGGGTAACACGTGTGTAAGGCAACACCTTCTGTGTTAGCAGGGTACTTACCGCTGGACCAACGCGTCAGATAGCCAGGGCTGATGGGAGCAACTCTGGAACACACTGAAAGACCCCATCGGGCAGAGCACACAGGGAGTGCCTCTGTACAACCCTCACATTCCTAAACTTCAGGACCTTCAAGATTTTGTTTTCTTTTCTGCCACAGACTTCCTGTGGGATGCTGGGCACGTCACTTAATGGTTTTTATGCCTTTGTGCTGTTCTGCTCCAGATTATTCTGGATTTTGCCTGCAGAGACTAGGCCTTTTGGTGCCAGAAACCCTTCTTGAAGAGTCGCTTGTTAAAGTATAAATTCTTACAACGCCCACTTAGCCTAGGGATTTGCAACATGCGATACTGACCTCGAAACTTGTTGCCCTTCATATTCGGAGGATGCTGTGCAGATTTCCTTGGTGGGGCTCCTCTAAACCACAAGTGCAGTTGAAAACTTGCCTTCCTTGGAGAAAGGAGAAAATCCGAGTTCCCTCCCAGGAGATGACCCTCCCGTGCAGTGGTGTGAGGTAAGAGGGTGTAAAAGAAGCCCAAGTCGAAGGCACAACTGCTACAGGCGTTAAATCACTCCAGCACCAACAGGACCATGAGTATGCCCATGGATTACCATATGATGAAGGGCTATGCTGGTGAAGGGCTTGGCTCCCTGTGACTGAGGTTGGCTTTGAGAGGCTGGAATGAGAGGAGATAGAAAGAGAAAAGAGTTTTTGCCAGGATCAATTTTCTGACTATCTTTTTATGTATGCTTCTATCTATTTCAATACATTCATGAGCATAAACAGACCCGGTCCCTCCCCCCACCCCTGTGTCTAAAATGAAAAATAATAAAAATATATTTACATAGCTTCAACATTAGGCTATTAAAAAGCTATAGTCAGTATAACAGAGGGGGGGAAATTACAAAGAATGATTTGCATAGCAAACACATTTCACAGTTGTTTTGGACAAATGCCCTCGGTAAATATGTTTAAAGTCATGTACAACAAGAATATTTTATCACAAGTAACCATGTTTTAATAAACACTTAGTCTTTTTGTATTTCATTCTTTCTCATCATAATAATAGAAATATAACACCATATATCACTGTAAAACACATTTCCACATAAACGCTGATAAGCACAAAATATTTTTCATCATTTACATTTTAACTGTAATAATATATGGCAGGATTAAAGCTGCATCCATCATGTGTCTAACTAACCTTGCTGTAATGAATTTTTAAATGTAATGGTTTCTGTCACAAAGTAAAATCATACATAATATCTTTTGACACAGTATGCTGGTATATGCAAGGTTTTAAAATGTAAATGCAACTTCATTTATAATTAGATTTATAAACTCAAATCGCTGTTTTCTTTTCTGTAAACCAGGGGGAAGGAAAAAGTGTGGGTCTGTGTCAAGGCTGCAAGTTTTTTCAAGTACCTTGCTCGCAGGAAACGTGCACATCCAGAGTGTAGAAAAGCGAGTCGTGCGAGAAACAAAGGATTATCAAAATCATAGGGAACTAAAGCTTTTTAGACTGCCTGAAGGGCCTCCTCGGGTACCCCGAGCGCTCACTTTGAGCGGGGCTGAGGATCAGGCTCTCGCATGGCGACAGGGTGAGCAGGGGATGGCAGGTCAAGGACGGGCACATCCTGCCCCGGCCCCTTGCCCAGCCCTGCTTGAAATAACAAATAATCCTGCCCACGAGAGGAGAATCATTAAAAATAATTTCTGTTCCATGAGCCCCTTTTTTTGATACAATATTTTCCTTCAGTGATTATCACTGCGGACATGTTCCTGCCATATGGATGGGAGCCGGGCGAGGAGGTGGCTCAATACCTGAGTGGTTAATTAAGAGCTGTTGCTGGGCCACAAGAAGCAGGTTTGAAATCCCTCTTCACTCACTGACAATGAGTAGCTTTTTTAGCAGCAGAAGTCACTAGGGACAGCCAGAAGCGCAGGGTAATTATTTGAGATAACATAGAGCTGAAGAGCGCGCGCGTGTGTGCGGGTGCGTGAGGCTCTGTGTGTGGGGGGTGCCTCTGAAAGGAGGGCAGCTACAGAAAAGTCTATAATAAAAAGGTCAACATCTCCTATTTTTCTGTACAGCGTCGGCAGTCTGTAATGCATTTTTAGAATGAATGACAATGGATTCGATCTGTTTCTTTTTATATATTTTTTTTTTAAAGCGAATCTCTTGATTTTGTATCCTGACTTTGCGATGGTGAGGCCAATCAGAACGAGCTGCTCTTGCTTGATCAGTGCAGGTGCTGGAATGGCTTTGGTTGTGTTGTTGCAAAACAGCAGTAATTTCAACATTAACTGGTGGCAACCCCGTGTTCTCAAGAACAAAGGAAAAAAAGTAGTGAACTGAAAGCCATGAATGAAATGAGGAAAGTCTGTAATTCCTTAGATATCTAGGGCTAACTTTGGAGCTGGGCAAACCTGCATGTTGCCACAGGAAGAGGAAAGCGCGTTTTAGCTGTGAATGAGCAACTCATTCAAATCGGCTGAGGATCTGGTCTCTGGCTGAGACAGTGGTTGCAGGCAGGGGGCTGGAGGGTGTTATTTATGCCGCTTGAAACATAAACCAAGGCTCAGGCAACAATTTCAGGCACGGTCTTGATGCAGTATATCCCACTCACTATTTTTCTCAACAACGTAAAGAGGCATGCCAACTTTTAAAAGCTGTTTTTCTGTAGAGCTTCATATCCAAGATACTTATGAAGCCAGGTTGCCGTTCAAGCCTACTACTGTCCGAAACACACACTGTAGTGCCTGGTGAGAACTGAAGGCAAACTGCACAGTAACCCACTGCCAGTGCTGCATTTATTTTCTCAGAGCTGCAGAGAACACAAACATCCCCTTCCTCAGTCATCAAAGCTCGGCCCATCTACGTTGTGGGCTCAAAATACTGTTTTCCCTCTTGTTTGCATGGCTTCGTAAGCAAGCCATTCTGGTTTATTACCCAGCAGACAAATGATGAAACCTCCATAGTAATTTTTTTTGGCATTCCCAGAAAATCCCACGTGCGATGTCCAACTTACAAGGCTTAAGTCTCCATCTACATATGAGCCCCATGAAGCTCACATGAGCACTTAGCTTTGTGCTGTGGGTTAAATTCAAGAGATGAAAAAGCCCCACAGTCTCCTGCTCTCTGCACCCACCTTTTCAGGCCTTCTCAAATGCCGAAAGAGATTTTTGCCCGAGCAAGCAGAGGTTTTGGATGCACGTGACAGGCTCTTCAAGCACAGCAAAGGTTTTGCAGTTATTAGGTGTGGGTCAATCCCCCCCAGACCTCCCGTCTGGCATGGGGACCATGCTGTACCTGCTACTGCTCTCTTTTTTTGAGAGGCAGATCTTGTGAGCCTTTGATGTTTCTGGAGTGCAAACAATGCTGCTCCAGCAGCAGCACTTTTGCCAGCATAACTGTCTCAGCTTTGTTTAGAAACTGCCCAATATGTTAATTATCTTCTTTACCTCCGTGGCATTATACTGTCAAACTGTACAACAGTCTTTAGAAAATAAAAGCTAACACCCTAAGCTGCTGTACCCAGCTCCCATAATATCTATTCACTGACAATGCCTGAGCTGTCAGATCAGAAGAAGCTTCATTCGAATAAAGGTGGGCAGATGTGTGATAATGAGACAGAAGCATACAGATGCTAATATAACTGTTCAGCAGAGCAGGCTCGTCTTCGTTAGGCAGACCCAGGTAGCAGCTGCAGACTGTCAGGCGCAGGAATGCTGCTTTCTCTTGATTCTCATTTAAGATCAGCTTCGTTCGCTGTCTGTCAGTGAACTTTTCCCTCACAGGAGCCTGGACCCCTAGGTGATCAGTCACATTTCGACATAACTAGATGTCAAAAGAAGTTTAAGTTGTATGACGAACTGTGATGCATTCCCTGTGCTGGCTGGCAGTCTCAGCCCTCCAAGGCGTCTTGTTAATGATCCACCTGGAAACTCTGGAGTATTTCCTGTATTTTGTTTTCTTATTAAAATACTGGCTAAGCCTTTGTCAATATCCATGTCAGCAACTGTAAGCTCAAGACAATATTATCACAAGCATAATTTGATTTAAAAATGGAATTGTGGACCTGTGCTGACCAGGCAGCAGGAGACACACACGGAGCAAGTGGGATGCCAGCTTTGTGGTGTTGTAATTTACCCTCGTCAATTAAAACAAACTATTTCTGATCTTCTTGGGGGCAGAAGAAAGGTGTTATGAGGCAGGTGAAATAAATTTTACTAAAGTTGCCTTATGAAATACGGCTGCAGCCATCCAGCTCGCTCAGCTGATGAACACAACCAGGAATCAGATAATGGAGAGGCTCCGCAGATGAGCAAACAATTCAAATACACAGGAGCTCGGAAACACAAATAACCCGAGATTGTCATTTCACATACTGCTGAAACCTTTGAACTGGGAGCCTGAACTTCGTCAGCCTTTCATCTGTTGCTACGAGCTGTTTACCCACTCGCGCTCCCTGGTTTCAGAGAGGAGACAGACTGGGGCTATTTTACATAAAATACATATGTGCACGCACAATGCGGCAAACCTTCTCCTACAGTATTTGTGTGACAGGACTTAATATTACTTGGTGCTTAATCACGTCAAGCCAGTTTTTGCTGTCAATCTTAACTCCCTTCTTCACTTCTCACCATTCAACTTGTAAGGCTTCAGCTCTTGTTAAGCTAGTGAACGTAACACGGCTGGGTGCAATTAACAGGTTCCTTACACTCTTAAATTTCTGAATTAAAAGACCACAAGGGAAGAGATTCAAAGATTTACAAAGTTCTTGCTTGGGGAGAGAAAAATTGCAAGACACGTACCAGCCTGGCACCCACATTAAGCTTTTCACCCAAGAACAACCATTGCCGAATGAGCAGAACTGGTCAGAAGTCTAAGGCAACTTGCTGCCTGAGGGGTGAGAAAAGAAAACCTGAGCAGGAAACTCCATCTATGTTTGGTCCAACGTGCCCTGGCCTTCTCCCCTGAAGCTGCAGAGGGTGGGGGTAACCCCAGCACATACCCCTTGGTTTGACCCAGGGCTGCTTCCGCCTGCCTGATCCAGCCCATAACAACGCTGAACAGCAGATTTGGCAATCCATGCCTTCCTCTGCTTTCCCTGTATCAATATAATTCTTAATTAAACATTTCTTATGGCCAGTTTATACTCACTAATACTTTCTAATATAAAACAAGATGTCTCCCCCTAGATTCTGGTATTTAGTAGCCTGAAGCTCATTAGTGCATGTGTTCTCACCCAGGAGTTTTAAATATTTAACGAGCTAGGATTCTTTCAAGAGGTCTTAACCTT
>NC_140098.1:10854963-10877463 GCF_964237585.1 Gallinula chloropus
CAAAGCGGCTACAAGCCTTGTACAACCTTGTACCATTCACCTTCCCCACCCACCATCACTCAAACAACAGCTCTTCATAAACTCGCCCGTACTGAACCCAGGCGCGAGCAGTACAGACACCGATGATGGGCACAGACCATAAACGTTCATATTCCTAGCATGCTGCAGTTAGCGATGGGCCATTGCTTTAGCATTTCCAGCCTTCGAAACACCGACTGGGCCCCGATTCCTATGTTGGGATAGCCATCAATTAGCATGTTATTAAATAGTACACCAATAAAGAACGCATTATGCCTAATGGCCAAGGCAGAAATCAGGAGGAATTAGTAAAATGGGGTTCAATAAAATGCAAACCATAAAGATAAGCTGCTAGAGATTGGATCTGACTTTTTGTCTCTACTTTCAAGGATATAAACGGCTGGTGCAGGCAATTTCTTGCTGCCACTCCCCTAGCCGCCTTGAATACATAACATACCGCGGGACATGGGCTCAGGCTGAGAGCGCTCGAGTGCGGCACTTGGAGACAAACCAAAACCTAAACATCACATGAGAGTTCTGATAGCCAGCAGAGCACACGATGCTGATGGTTCTAAGACGTTGATGAACCTGAGAAGGGCCTGTGCATCCATACCTGGTACAATGCATGAAGGAATGATGGGAATTATTACTCTTTCTGCAGTAAAGCACGCTGCATGGAGATGTCCTACAGCGTCAGAGGTGGAAACGTGATTTTACTGAGTAGCGGCCAAATTCAGCCGTCCTCACACTCAAGCAAGTTCCTGCTGAGCTTTCAATGGGATCTTTCCCCTCCATCCCACCATCAGCAATCATCCTTCTTTTCATAACTCTAGGCAAAGTGGAAGGTGTGCTGGAGCCAAGTACCCTCTTAATTCCAGCAACGGAGGAGGCAAGACCAGCTCATCTCCCTGCAGATGCTTTTCTCCGAGTTGCCATGGAGTCATTGGCTTGCCCGGAATCAACTCTGTCTGCACAAATGACTCATCTTGCTACCAAAATCTATGTGTAGGGATTGTTATTAAGAATCCAATATTAATCAAGCGATGGTATTGGAGTTGTCATAGTTATTTCCTACTCTAAGCATACCAAGTAACGATGTTCTATTACCTCAAATATCACAGTAAAAGAAATGTGGGTAAATACCGACTATTTTTTGCAGGAAAAATTATGCTGCACATCAATAAATACTGAGATGTGAAAAGCAATCTGAGACCATACAGGGAACTGGAAAAAACAATTTTTTTTCAGGGTTCACTCATTTGCTGGTGGGCATGACCATCCAATGCCTCTACCCTTTCACTGCGTAAAACCTATGGTTTACAGCGGCTGTGGAGCACCCAAACACCCAGTGTACTAACCATCAGTCAGACACCCTTTCCTAGCTGCAGAGATTTAGTACAGTTTTAAAATGAAAAACACATAAGCAAAATGCTTACCTTACTTTTCAATGCAGATTTTTTCAAATCTTGTTTTACACAGGAATGTCATGGTTTAACCTGGCCAGCATCTAAAACACCCCACAGCCATTTGCTTGTTCCCCTTTCCCCCAGGTCGTGGGACGGGCCAGAGATTTGAAAAAGAAAAAGAAAAAAAGTAAAACTTGTGGGTTGAGATAAAGACAGTTTAATAGCATAGAAAAGGAAGATAATAAAAACAACAACAACAGTAACGATAAAAGAATATACAAAATAAGTGATGCACAGCACTATCTCACCAGCCAAAGTTCATGCTCAGCTAGTTCCTAAGCCACATGGCCTCCTGACCAAGCCCCAGTTATATACAGAGTATGACATCGTGTGGTGTGGGATATCTCTTTGCCCAGTCCGGTTGGCTGTCCTGGCTGTGTCCCCCCCCAGCTTCTTGTGTGCACCCAGCCTCCTCTCTGGCAGGAGGTATGAGAAGCTAGAAAGCCATTGACTGCTTCACAACAACTAAAACATCTGTGTGTTATCAGCATTATTCTCACCCTAAACCCAAACCACAGCACTATACCTGCTGCTAGAAACAAAATTAACTCTGTACCTGCCACAACCAGGGCAGGGAATGACTTTAAAGCCACACAGATTGTTTATGTTTATTTAATCTAGGAATCTCTAGGCTAAATCTATTGAAGGAAATTAAAGTAAGTCCATTTGCCAGGGTGTGAAAAGGTGCGATTCTATCAGTACACACAATTAAACAACAGTCATTTCTTACAGTGAAACTGGTGGGCTACAGGTTGCTAATTCTAAGCCTGCAACTTTAAGAGATTCAGAAAACCACACAGATAACTCCTGTATTGCTGCTCCTGTTTGGGAGTTTTCTGCTTTTTAAAAATTGCTAAATCCATTTTTTACGGATTTTTATTTTTTTCTTTAAGCCAGACTTTCTTACAAAACAACAAAACCCACCAAAACTCTTGCACCCCCTTAACCCCCACCCAAGGCACCTCAATTAGTTTTTCAGGCTGGAGTTTGTATTTGATTTTAGCTATAAGTGAACACAAACACATCCCATTCTCCCGTCACACAATGGACACAATTTCTGTCTTAAGAAACACCTCAGATTGAGAAAATCTGGATGAGTGCTGAACGCGAAAAATTCAGCACAACTGGGTGGAACGCCTTACAAAGAGCCTGCCCATGGCCGCTTGACTGGAGGCAGTGCTGCTTACCCCCCAGCTCTTCGGGCAGGGTAACACAGGAAAGCATGCAGTTAAAAGGAAGGAGGAAAAAAAAAGGGGGGGTGTGGAGGGATAGAAGCAGGGGAACATTTATGACACTTTACCAAAAAAAAAAAAAATTAAAAAATGCAACACAAGTTATTTACTGGGACAAATTTGGAAGTTCATTTCTTTTCTTACTGTCTCTGAGAAACAGAGGGTGCAGCAGAGGTCACACAAGCTGGGGTAAGGAAAAGGTACAGAACATACTTCTCTGGGCCAACTATATATCAATTAAAAATTACAAATTTGGCTTCGTAAAGTACAGATGCCTGGAACACATAATAGCTACCAGTGAAATTGCTACAGTAATTATATGAAATGATGACTAATTACTGGTATATACAGGGTGTTTCACCTTATCAGATGGCATATTCACACACCCAGGAACAGATAACAACACGCAGTAAATACAGGAGTTGAGATTCCATGCCACACATTCCTTGCCTTATCGCCTGCTATGGATCTGAGGAACAGATCTATAGCAATCCTTTAATTAATACTAATAATTGATTAGGAGATCAGAGATGCTGGCAACAGCTTAGCTGCATTCTGTAAAACCTTTCCAAGTTTTGCCATTTGATTTCGTTTCACACAGGAGCTGTAACAAACCCTGTTAAATGGTCTTGCAGCATTAACTATCTTCAGATGGTTGGGCCGGGATGGAAAGAGCCAGGTTTTCATCTTCTATTTGCAACATCTTTCAGTGTCTTAGTAGAAGGACAACATTCACATGGTGGGCATCAGAACCTGACTGCCAAGTACTCCATCCAAACTTTTAGTATTTTTTTTTAAATGGAACTAAGTTTAAAAAAATAAATCTCTCTCTGCTCTGAAAATATTCTAAGCAGTCTCAGTAGTGAAGAGATTTAACAAGTGGGGAAAGGAGGAGTAGAATAAAACATTTCAATCAACTCTGTTGCTATAAATAGAAGTAAAGGGCCATTGAAAGAACAACTGACATACTTTCACACTGCTACACAAGTCCTCTAGAGAACTTTCAAGATTGTACCATCACGTGTGGAGGTGCAAGCGAGTAGAGGACTTCTTTGTGCATTCTCTGCCTCGTGATTTTATTTCCATAAGAAAAAGCTGGAAGTTGAAACTGTGACAACTTGCCTTGACTCATGGGAATGCAAACATCTATCTCCTGATAACATGTTGAGATAGCGCACGTCACCACTGCAGCCAGCGTGAGGACACTTGTCTTCGCTCATTTTATATCCACTCTATCACATTCCTGGCCACACTTCCCTATCTGTCCTTTCAACACACTCCACACATTCCTCCAGTGAAGTGCACAACTCACTTGTTCAAACCGAGCTGTGCAGCGCGATTACGCTTTCCCTACTGCAGCTCAACAAAACCCAAAAGCTACTCAAAACTGCTATCCCAGAAGTCCTGTTTTTCAAACCCTCTTATGTGAGCAGCCTTCCCTTTTTCCTTCATAAGGAGGTTGGCTGTTGGCCTCCAGCTGGTCTTTCCTCCCAGAAGACAGAAACACAGTGTCACACTCAGTCTGCGAAAGCTGGAAACAACCCAGAGAGAAGCATGCATGCAAGACTCCTTGTTTGCCACCGTTACTCTATTGATAGCTTCCCCAGTGTGTTGAAACCACAAGCTGCAAATAGCATCACAAATAGAAACAGAATCTGTATTTTTAGAATTTTTTTCTGGGTGCAGCCTGACAGAAAAAATATTCCATTAATGTTTGGAGGGGTGGTGTTGGAGAGCTGGGCGAAAAAAAGGCCAAACAAACGCAAGAAATATGAACAAGAAAAACTGTGGCTTGTCTTCTGCCTTTTACAAGACAGGAGAACCGGAACAGGGAAGAGAGAAGGGCGAAAAACCCAAACTGAAAATATTTGCCAGGAATGTTTTTTTGAGCACTTTTGTCACTAGAAAATAAAAACATTATTGGCAATCACAGGAAAAAGAAAACCCTTTACCTGTGCAATTTTCCTTTTCAGAAAATATCTCATTAGCTCTGATTACACATAATTCTTTATAATTCAAATAAAACTGTGTTAGATCAAACTTAATGCTGAGATCAGTTCATATAGCAGTTCCATTCCACATTGAAATTATAGCCATGGAAACTTCATTACCTTCCAGGAGTTCACTAGCAAGGCTAAAGGCATGGGTATTACCTGTCGGACCCCAGTGAAGTGCAGGGGAGCTTCTTCTGCATTTGATGTTACCTCAAGTGAAGAGAGAGTCATTTGTCTCAGATGTCTTCTACTCCCCCTTTCCTTGAGATGATATGTTGAATTAAACCATTTTCCTGATGATTAAGAAACCAACCTCATGACCACTGATTTTGTGAGCCTGGATTTCCATGGCTGTAAGGTGTGACCTGGACTTCTCAGCTGGGACTGCAGACTCTCTGCTTTCAGCTGCTGGCTTTGTCTTCTCCTCCAGCATTTACCAATGAATTTCCAGTGGGGATTCAGACTTCACAACAATGATGTCATTGATCTTACAATTTTTCTTTGAAGAACCTCCCTCCCTTCCCTGCCAAACTACTACTATTTATCACTTGTGTTGCGGCTTCTGGGCAGTGCTGTACACAGTATGGGGAATTACTCTGATATTCATCTCAGGAGGCATGCAATATGATGTGTTACCAACCTGGTGCCAGAATGGATGAAGACCACGAGGCAATGGATGTGCATTTTAACTGGGGGGTGGGGAGGAGGAAATAATAAAAATTTGGAAATCAGTTATTTTTCAGTTAAACCTTTGCCAGATGTGGTGGTGTGGCATGAGGCAAATTCCCGGAAAAGCAAGGAAAACAATACCCGAAGTCTAATACCAGCCAGAGGAAGGAGCATCTTCATAGATCTGAATTGCTTGCTTGCTTTGTTTGTTTGATGGTGGCTGCTATTGGGCACATCTTGGGGGTGTGGTTCAGAAGATTTTGCTTTTTTATTTACAACTGACTACAGCAACCAATTTTCATAACACAAATAACACCAGCAATTTGCAGTCCCTGTTCCTAAAAAAGGTATTTTCCTTGCCAACCAACAATAAAAGTTCCGTCAACTAAATTGCACAGATTGATTTGTCTGTGGTGGAAATTACAATTTAAGTTTTATTTATCTGGGAGCATGGTAGGCACCTGCTCGAACCTTTAGACAAATCACCACATAACCCAGTGTCTGCTAATAAGGTATTCACAGACTCTCAAACTGAAAATATAATCCCTTTTGCCTAAAATCCTTCAGAGCTATTGACCCTTAGAAACTAGTCCTAGAAAACAACTCTGCTACATCACTCAAAGGTCAGCAACCGGGAGGAAAGACCTATGGTGGGTCTGAGGGCAGTAAAAGAAGAGACACCTTTAACTAGATAATAACAAATGAAGAATTCCAGCTGACCCAATCTGCAGAGACGTAAGGAAGAATGCAAGACAAGGTATTCTTGGGGCTGATGGCTGAAGACTCCATTTTCATTTGTACCTGGAAATGCAGAGGCAGCTGGTGCACAGTTTGAGAATGCTGAGAGCAGCCTGCAAGCAGAGTGTACCATGAAGAGACCAAGAGGCTCTTTTGTGCTCCTACAGAAAGTTTCTAGATATCCTTAAATTGTTGCCTTAGGTACGATGAATTTCAGTAATCCAACTCAAAAATTAACAAACCCACGATCAGCTTTATAAAGGCTCATATAGAAATTCAAAACATCGCAAGAGCGCAAGGGTGCAAACCCACTTTTACTAAGTGGTAAGGTTCCTCAGCATAGGGGGAACGGCTCTTCTTTCCTCTAACTTCCATGGGCTGCTTCTGCCAAGACAGATTGTTGGAAGCCTCCTATTTAAGTCTCAGCTTGAAGCACAACGGGGGAAGCGCACCGTCTGCGCTCAGCTGCAATACCCCTCCTCCCAGAAGACATTCTGGGCACACATACAGTAAGTACACACATTTTCGGAATATGAGACCTCCTGGCCTTGAGGCCATGGTCAGCAGGAGGGGTGACAAAGCAGAAGCCAGTGGCACATGACAGCAGTCAGTGCAAATTAACCATTGCCTACTCTATTCAGGAAGAGAAAAGAATGGAGCCATTCAAGAGCAAATCCATCTGTCCCTGTGAGGGTTCACAGGAGTGTCAGAGAAACCTCGTGGTCAACAGTCTCCAAGTGCTGGCACACAGGAATCCAGCAGAATCAGCACGGATACTCGAGGCGAGATCCCCCAGCAGAAGTTCTGCTGTCAGGGTGCTGTTCTCACAGCCTGTGTGCTTCCACCAGGCTGTGGAGGACTGGAGTCTACCTGAAGGCTGAAGGTCTGCACAGCACTATAGAAAGCAACAAGGGAAACTAGAGGCAAGGAAAGACCCTTGCCATTTTCGTCACAAAGCAAGGGTTTCTTGGATGGGAAGGAAACAACTGTTAACATTTACCGTGTTTCCACACTGACAATGTAGGTAAGGAAACACCATCAGAACATCTTTATTAGGAACCTCACCAATGCCTGCCTTAGGTCTTTAAATGAACATGCCTATGGTCACAGACTGTCTAAACAAAATCAGCCACTTAAACACAAGCCTGATCACTACACTTCATGTCTGCACTAGTTATGGTCACTGGGACACTTCTCAAAGTACAAATCACAGGTAGCCAACTGCATGCAGCAATGCTTGTCCAGATTTGCAGAATGTGGACAGACTTCTGTGGAGCTCAATCTACCTCATGCATCTCACCAGACATTAAGTCACATGCCAGAGATAATATGTCAACTGCCAACTTTGGTAACTTGCTGCTCATCAGGGCACAGAGAGGAGGACATAATTATGAGTATCTGTGCAGCTGCTGGCAGTACAGATCACATTTTAGCACCTCTAAGGAGAGATACCACATTATTTCCCCTTTCCTGATGTAATTTAGGACAAACCAAGTCTAAAAAGCCCAGAAGAACACAACAGACCTCTGATCTCCTCCTGCAGGAATAATTTTCAAAAGGACCAGGAGACAGCAGTGAGTGGAAGCCAGCAGCAATCTGTGTCTCAGACATCCCTGCATGAGGCCCAAGCCCAAGGAATTCTGGGCATGTGCAATCCCAGCTTCAACATCTGCACAGCCTATGTGAGAGGTCCATCTCATCCATACAGCCTAGAGGATTATGACATTGACTGTCTCCCATACTCAATTTGAGCGATTCTTTCTCCAAAGCAGGTATAATATTGCTCACCATGTAGAAAATGTAGACTTGGTTTTACCCAGCCTCTTCAGTACCTAGCATAATGTTGGAATATGAGGTCATAAGGCTGGGAATAGATGATGGAAACCTTCTTTGGTGGTTCTTAGGTTGTCTCTTGAATTTCTTCCTTTTATCCTATGATACCAGTGAATTATGATAATACAGATTAAGAGGATCATTTAGGGGTTACTCTGCTATTAACTGAGAAAAGAAAATAGCAACGTATCGGGCCACAGATAACATATGATACAAGCCTCCTTCCATCTATGGATTCCATATTCTCATAGAGTATTCTCTCTTATCCTTCAAGAAGTGAAATCCAACCTCTACATCTAAGTTGGGAGTTGTTATGTACCCTGCCTTCACTCTAAAACAAAATTATTATGCTGAATGCTCCAGCAGTCAATCCAATTGCTATTTTTGAAAACAGGAGAAACCCAAGACTCATGGCTTGCCTTCTCTTTTTTGCCTAGACAAAACTTTGTCTTACTAGTGCCAGCAAGGTATGTAGAGAAGCAAATGAAAAGCTTAAAGTATGATCTGGAATAACAACAGCAGGATTGCAGTTAGTCCTTCCCTAGGTTAACTGAGAGCTGTTCTCTTTCTTTGTTATTTCCAGCAAAACAACAGGTTTAGCAACTGATCCACCCCCTAAAAACGCCTCTCCAAACCAGGGGAGGTCGAACGGCCTTTTTCCAGCCATTAGCACACAGTCCTACTAGGTGGGATCACCAATGCATATTAAGGAATGCTTTTCCATGCATGTTCCTGTTGTAGGTTTGAGAGCTTTTGAGAAGGGGTGTGCTGCAAGAGTTTCTTGTGGGGCAACACAACAGAGCCCAAAGACATGCAGGGTGCACACCACAGCCAAGGACAGCATTGCTGTTAAAATACCTTTCTTTTCAGCAGCTGTGGCTCTCTCTCCAGCCAGTGGAGAAAGGTGATCTCACTGTGTGTGCAAGGCTGATGCAAGAGTAACCCGTGATCTAGGAGAAATATTTAAACCTTGCTAACTTCCAACAAGGATGGGGGCTTCAGCTGGGATGGAACAAAGATTGCCAAGGAAACTAAATGCCAGCTGCTTACCCCAAACTGGCTGCTACATATGGGCCCTTGAGTATGCCTCACATCTTTCACCATTAAATGGAAAGAGCTAATAAAAACCACACCAAATAATCAGAACGTAAAAGTGTATAATGATTATAAAAGAATGCGTTTTTCTTTCTTAACGTTTCAGCTGTCTGAAGAACAGTTTTCTGGTGTAAAAGAGATAACTATATATCTTCTGATTTTATTGGCTGCAGATTACACTAATTATCATAAAAAATTACTACCACTAATAAAAATTCTATTATAAGTTACTTATAGTAATCTCTAGGGTACTATACTTAGCTTAGAAAAGATCGTAATTACACTGCATTACAGGGAGAATTTGTTTCCTGCAGCAGCTTTAACACTATCTGCTTCTTTTAACACTTTAAAGTTGTTGGGGGTTTTTTTGTTGGTTTTTTGTTGGGTTTTTTTTTCCTCTTTCCCTTTTCAGGTCAAATGTTGCCTGTTATTTTCACCGTGCAGGATGTGATTTTATCCCAGAATAATGATCCATCTCTGTGGCAAGTGACGCAAATGAAGTTTTAAAATCACAAATATCTGGGTGGGTTTCACCTCCCGAGGGGGTTAGTGTGTCTCAATGGAAGGATGCATACAAGGGAAGACCTAACACTCTCCGCCCAAAGGGAAACACATTCTGCATAAAATTGCTGGAAGCTAGTGGGTGTTCACAAAAAATACAATGTTCGGATTTTATTTGACAAGACAACAATTGTTATTTTCCCTTTTAGATACTTTGCATTTTACCATCTGTGAGGTTGATGACTCTTAAATGACCTTAAATCATACTGCTGTTAATGGCAATGGTTACAGGCAAGCGTGGAACTCTGCGCGCTACCTGCCTCGGACCGAGCATCAAATTAAAGAGCTTTACTTTGATAGCTGACACTGCTGTAAATAACCTCAAAGTCCAACTAATTAAAACAAAATTGAAACAGTGGCCATTTCTTTTAGAAAGGGTTTCAATGCTTCAATAGCAGGGCTAATCAACATCTTAATTAACAGTCATATAAAATGAAATAGCCTATTTGAGTTGCTTTAAAATAGACAACTTATTTATGCAAAGACTAGTGGCATATTAATTGCTAACACTAAGAAAAAAATACGCCTTTGAGCTTTACAGCTTCCTTTGCAGCAAAGGATTTCAGAACTAAACTGTGGAAAAAGCGTATTACAGTAGTTAATTTTATGACAGACATGAACCAGAGGCACAGGCGAATGTGGGAAAGTTTTGTGGTATGTTTCGCTTCTCTAGCTGGTTGGGTTTTTTTTTTCCAAATGAGATTAATTAATCAAAGTTTCCTTGTAATATTCCTAGCCTATTTAAAGTTAAGCTTTCAGGGTTTAGTCCTGGGAGATGCTGACCCAACTGGCTGTGACCCAATAAAACAGCTAACTCTAAGCACACACACCTTCCCACTGAGCCCATCTGGACCACTCGGGAGCTTGAGCCTTTCAGTTCTGGACCAGGCTACTCAAGACCTTGCCGGACCGAACCTTCTCCTCCCTGCTCCTGGAGCATGCACATGCACTCAGAATTGACCCAGGCAAACAATCAAAGGGCTACTCATTTGAGTAAGCATTTCCAGGTTCAGGTCCCAAATGACTCATCTCCTCCAATTAGTCCTACCTCAGGTTGTATCTTTAAATAGCTTTCATTTACTAACTTGTACAAGGGAGGAGCGGCAGGCAGGAATTACATTTCCTTTCCTAATTACTTTACTTTTGTTGACATCTCAGAATAAGTTTTTACTTTCAGAGGAGAAGAGTTGATTTACACTACAGAAAGAGCACAGCAAGCATGAGAAAATTATTTGCCCTTCCTCCTGCCAGGCATCCATTTCCTTTTCACTGTTGCTAACAATGCGCTAACTATTTATGCGTTTGTCAAAGGATCCCAACATAAGAAAACTATATTTAAATCACTTCACTACAAAGTGAAAACACAAGGTAATGATTCAGACTCTATTTAAGTAATAATAATATTTGTGCAGACTGCTTGGCGAGCATACTGGTTGGTGGCAGGAGCTCAGCACGGTCCTAAAGGGTCACAGCAGTACCAAGAAATCTGAAATAGCATTTAACTTTCTTCTTTAAAAAAATAGTTTTTAATTTAAGATCCTGAAATGTGCACAAGAATGCGTCATTTCCCCTAATTCCTAATTTCACTGCATTTTTCAATGAAGCTGAAAATGAGGGAGCTTTATTTGCAGATTCAGGGGCCTTGCAAACTGCTTAAGACATGATTTTATTTGTCTGCATGCAATGACTGACTTTGCTTATTTTGCAGGTTTCCACCCAGGCTGCCCAGCCCAGCCCAGATGAGAAGGACAGGAGGATGTGAGAAACAAACTGGGACACTCACCTTTGAGACGGAAGCACGCTGACAAGACACCAAGGCAATGTGCAGTATGCGCTCCACAGACGAGATGGATGCCTCTGCTGTTAGCCTGTCTTTTCTCATAAGCTGTGTATCTGCATCACCCCATCTTCAAAATTTAGAAAACAGATGGAGAACCCAGACACTTTCACAATTTATATAAAGCCTAGTCATATAATAAACAACGACAGTGCAAAGAAAAGGTCTTTCACTGGGTTCCTGGAAACAGCAAAAACAGATGGACCAAAGCACTGGTGATTATGTGCCCCTTGTTTTGGTCACCAAACAAAACATTCTCTAGTCAATTTAAGGGTAGATTTGAAAGGTGCCTATAGGAAAGCTGGGGAAGATCTGTTCACAAGGGCATGTAGCAATAGCAGGAGGGGTAATGGTCTCAAATTAGAAAAGGTGAGATTTAGGTTGGGTACTAGGAAAAAATTCTCCAATATGAAGGTGGTGGATCACTGGCACAGGTTGCCCAGAGAGGTGGTGGAGGCCCCATCCCTGGAGATAGTCAAGGTCAGGCTTGATGGGGATCTGAGCAACATGATCTAGCGAAGATGTCCCTGCTCACTGCAGCGGGGATTGGACTAGATGACCTCTAAAGGTCCCTTGCAACCTTACACATTCTATGATTTGCAAACTGTTTAGGAGAGCTGATATGAGAAAGAACATATGTACACACGGAAAGAATCACTCCTATCTGCCTCCTCACACAGCACTCATCTTTTGTGAGTAGCTGGGTAACTAAAGGAGCCTGAGGCATCTGTTGCACACCTAGATTCTTTCCAAGTCTGACACTCTAAACTCCAGACTTTTTGCAGCAAATGAAACTGCAGGTCGAAGTACAGACAAATTTGACAGCATCCTAAGGTTCACAGAATTAAAGTTGTAAGCCCTCTTCTATTTATTTACCTATACTATACCCATTTTTGGTCACATGACAAATGTCACAAAAGTGACACGTCTCTTGTTATCACAAAACTCACTTCCATCTCCAATTCAGTCTGAGAGGAGATAGAAGCTGCTAGAATGGCTGCAGGCTTTCCTGCCTCCTGCCTGCTTGGCACAGGCCTGCACATTGCAGAACACAATATTGACACCCTGAGAGAGTGGGATATTCCAGTCAGGCCCTGGGACACTGAAGCTTGTCTTGGGTGCTGTGGAACAGAAAGTTTGATCCTTGAATCCCTGGGGATCGAGAACTAAACCTGATCAACTGTGTCCACCTTAGAGGGAATAAGGAGGACCTGAGAAAGGTTCAGAAACCATCAACCAAAGACAACAACTCCCCATCTCACCAAGAACCATAAATCCACCAAAACAAGCAGATTACCAAGTGCAATTGCTCAAAGACATACACACACCTACAAACCACTGCTAGCACCGCTGGCAGAGCACTATTTTGTTATCTTCTGTTCATATGTCCTGTTCCATTTCTTTTTCCTATGTTGTCTCTGTCGCAGTTACTTAGATTACCTTTTACTGTGTTCCCTGGGACCTTCAATTTTCCTTCTCAACCTCTGTAAGGTACAAGGGGCTCAAGACACTAAAACTCTTCAGCTAAATAACAGCAATCTGGCAATGCTGGTGGGCAAGAAACATAATAGAAGCCAGAATGACTTTATTAGCTGCCAAATCTGAGCTCAAGAATGAATTAATATTTTTCTTTTCTTGGTACAAACACTGAAAGCCTTAAGTATCTTATGGGGTTTAAACAATAACTGGAAGACTATGGACTAGCAGCGATTCTATTAAAGCTTTGCCCCAAAGGAAAATTAAGACTTATTCTCTTCCTCTTCTAGGGGATCGGAGCACTTTGCTACCATGTGTGTTTTTCATTTATTGCATATGTCAATACACTTTAAAAAGCATATTTTTCTAGCAGAAAAAGCTGTTCCAAGGCAAGAACATTCTGATCAGGTACAATCATTCTGATTAGGTATGAGGCTTATCCGAAAACTTGTAGCCTTGGTGTGTACGTGGGTTCTGGCAGGAAAGTTTCATAGTGAAATGCTTCATTTTTTTCATCTGCCCAGAGAAGGACAGAAAATGAAAGACAGCGATAATTCAAAACGCTGCCCGTTTTCCAGCGGATCATACACAACATGACCTAACACCATGGTCTGCAATAAGCAACCAAACATGAAAGAAGTGGGGAGAAGTGTTTTTCCTGTTCTCTCAGGAAAAATAAAAAAAAAGGCAAAAATACCTTGTCAAGGCAAGTGATATAAACAGAAGTCCTGGCAAAAAGAAATTCCAGCCCTCCAACACAATGCCTAATCACAAAATACATCCTGCCAGTAAACTTATTCTTACTTCGATCCAGCTATGACATTGCACATCGTATTTATACCTGTTCAAATGCAATTTTCCCCCAAACCTAATGTTGTGAGTTAGGGCAGAGACCCGCAGGAGAGATTTCCCTGGAGAGCAGCCCCTGGGTCCCAGGTAAGTGCCTGATGGGGTTTTACATGCTCCAGTTGCAGGCTTTGAACTCCCGCAGAACATTCCGTATCGCTCGCTTCTCATTTGGATGCAGTTTTGTTAAGTTCAGAACAACCCTGCAGAAACCTAGCTAATCCAACACTGCTAACAGGGCCTTTGCTTTGATTGCTGATTAAAAGATATTATATCTGATTCCAATGCAAACGAGGAAATCTTTTTAAAACCATCCTGCGCTCCGGATGGTAAGCGGAGGCAAGGTGGGACCATTCCCAGCCCTGCTGGGCTGAGATCCTCCCAGCTGCTCCCTGCGTAATGCAAAACAAATACATCGGCTGGGATGTTTTCCAAGGCCTCTTTCCCATACTGCTCATTAACTGATAACTCACTGGTTTCAAAGGGCCTCCTCAGTGAGTCGGGAGTAACATCCCCTTATCTGACACATCCTACAGGGCCCACCCCCCCCGCCTTTGACTCTGCGTGCATGTGCCACGTGGTTGCGAACAGCCGTCTTAACGCGCAACTTGGGCTCAGTTCAAGTTTTGCACCCTTCAGCTTTGTTCCTTTCCACCCGATTCTTGTCTTAAACGGCCAAAGCAAAGATCTCAAACTGTATTTACCATGTAACCTGTCACCATGATAAAAAACAAAACCTAAAGCCTTTTCCAACTTTGAAGGAAGAGACAAGACTTGTTTAGTTTTCCCTGGCAGTTACTTCTGTTTTGCAAACTCCATTCAAACGCAGACAGATACTTTTGAACACTGGGAGTAGGTGTTAAATTGAGATTATGGTAAACAGCAGATTCCTTTGGTTGGTGGAGAAATTATTTCATGAAGACACAAGAGAATTAAGCAGGGTTTCGTGTCACTTACTGTATGTGCTGATCAGAGAGTGAATGATGAGTTTCTTGCCACGGACAGCTGCTCTGTGGAATACTGCACAGACTTCAGGTGGAAGAAAAAGAAATTCGTGCTTCAAACTGGAGAAGAAAAACTTCTTAGACCTTTTGTGCAAAAAATAAACAGACCCTTCTTGCCAGATTTATTATTCTACTTACATGTTGCTTGAATGCATCTAAGAACATTTTGCAATTTTATCTTTCTTATTTTATGTCTGTATCTCATTTCACGACTACTGTGACAGCTTGGTTCTGTCAAAGAGAAAAGACAGTCTTTATTCACCCATGCTAAGATGTAGGACATCCTTAGTCTGAAGGGAATGCCACTTTGGCTGATGAGGTCTGTATCATTTTAACTGTGTTGGGTACAAAGTTATGAGTAGGCACAAGAGATTTTGAACATTACTACTTCACTGGGTAAAACTAATTACATAGTGATTGTATGTTCTGTATGTTACTTGATAGTCACACTTTGCAGACAAAAATGCAAATGCTGCATTGTCATCTCTTCCACGTCCACATAAAAAAAATGCAAGAAGGCCTAAACTTTCCCCAACCAGACAACATTCTGGTGGGGTAGTGCCTGCTCCAGCTGAGCTGGAACTGAATTTCTGACAGGTAGGCAAACTGCAGCTTGAAGGCAGAAGGGCACATGGCCTCTAAGAGACATCATACGATGAATGGGAAAACAGGCTGAAGTTGTCCACTCTTGGACCAGAAGTGCAAAGCTCTCCACTTCTCTCTCCAAAGCAGGGGTTGAGCAGACAGAGCTCTGCCGCCATTGACTACCTCTGTTGGCTGCAGCTACGTCCTCGGGCTCCTGGCTCTCCGACGGCACGCACATATGCTATTCAGAGCAGCACAGACTGTCATCTGCTTATCTAGCGTATTATGTGACTAGTGAAGTGCCACATGGTTGAACACCAGGAAACATATTGCTTGCTTTCACTATCAATGACCTAGCGGGAAGAATATGCAAGAGAGGAAATTTGCGGTGATAAACTGGGGCTGGGACTGGGAAGCAGGTCTGAACAATGAAAGAGCTTGACAAAAAAAGGTGGGTACTAACTTCAAAGATTAAATGCTTGGCCTATGTAAAATGGGGTGCTGCTTATTTAACAGGAATAAAATATAAATAGACAGGGCTAGTGCAGCAACATGATCAGAAAGCAGAATACAAAGGTTTAACTGAACTAAAGAGCTGGTGTTTACAGAAGTGAGCGTCTTTCTATTTGCCAAAACTCTCAGCAAGCCCCATGATTTCCTCGTACATCTTCTGCACCATTGTGCACGTGATGTCTTTTGCAATAGTGAAGTTCAAGCTCCTTTCCTAGGCATGTGATACACATGTATGGAGCTAAATCTTGCAGGACCACAAGTCCTCATTGCAAGTCGGTCACTGAGGATAGTAAACAAGCATATGGCTTCCAGCCCTGGCTACATGAGGTGGGAAACATCTCTGAGCGTGCACCACCAGCCTTTAAGGCAAACACACAAAGGCAGGAACCCCTCCTGGGCCCTAAATTGCTAATTCAAATGCATCCATTGCACCAGGGCTGTCAGAGAGCCCCCACCACAGAGACATGGCTAATGCTAATTATCAAATAATATCAGGACCTAAATTTATGTCATCTTAAAACCACTGCATTTCTGGTTTGCATGCAGCCACTTACGTTATAGCGGAAATTCCATGGAAAAACATACAGACCTGGACTAAGCTCACTGATTTCACTGGGCAAGATGGATCAAGCTAAGATCTTCAGTGGAATTTAGGCTGAAATTAGAAGAATATGAGCCTTCCTCTGTAGAAAAGCTTTTTGTCCTATATAATAAAAAGCTCTAGAAGAACAACCTACTCAAATGCAGAGGATACTTGGACTTTCTACAATCTTCTGTTATATAGTTATTAAGCAGACGTTATTATATAGCTATGGTCTTAAATCAATTTGATGGGCTTCATCTAAAACTTGGAACCCACCAGGAGATAAGATTAGGTTATCTGAACCTATATCATATGTTGTTTGTTCTCTGTAGTCAGGATTCAGAACAGAGGCTTAATTTGAAGTGGAATCAAATTAGCCCATACTCAAGACCAAATGCTCTCTGAAGCCCTTTACTGGACTGGATTTAAATCATGTTTCAATGCTGTTCTGAATTGTGGTCATTGCTATTGAGAAGTCTAGTTTAAGATCATTTGGATTTAGCACAAACAAGTTCATTTTCAAGAATTTTCTTGCTGCTGAAATTCCTCGCTGCTATTTAAACCATCAGTGGCACATTTATTTCCTTATACTGAAAAAATAACTGTAGGTGATTAAAAAAAAGGAAGATAAGCATCTTCCTTTGCCAGTGATGTGGTTTCATTTGTCCCAAAGTGCCTCCTTTTTCTTTGTCAAAATGGTATCTTCCAGGCGTGCATCTTGGTGTACTAGTAAAAAATAAATTTGAGGTTGAAGCTGATTAAAACTGAAAGTAAGCCTTGATCTGACATGTTATTTTGATTGGGTTTTCAAAGTTCACATAGTTCTGGTTCTAATTTATGTTATGCGTGATATATATCTTCTTGGTTGAACAATTACATTATTCTAAACAATTATACTGCTATGATACACATAATGCACGGCTCCTGAGCATAAAGTTCTTTAATGATGGCAGACTGTAAAGTGGTACAGTTCACTTTTAAAAGGTCATGCATCTTTTTTCAGTAGATTAACATTTTATCTTTTAATGGTGTTAAGAAAAGGTCAGAGATTCTAACAGATGGAATATGGAAAGCTTCTATTGAAGAAGATCAATGTGTTAAGCATCAATCTAAGTCCAGAAACACAGCCATTTAATGACTGTTGTTCTTGTTTTATTTTAAATTACCACTGTCCTGACTGTTTGAACGTTAAAATTACATTTTCATATTTAAAAGAAATGGGCCGTCACCATCTGACACAGATATCTGTGTTTGTGTTGTATTTTCAAGAATACTTCTTCGTTGTACAAAACAAGAAAAGTTCCTTAAATAATTAGCTTACCCTCAGGCTAATGGCCTGTCACTTTGACATCCAAATGAATGCAGCAGAATGATCCCCAACAGCAACACGGAAGATAATTTTCTATTGGTTTAACTGAGTAAGTTTGCAATAATTTAAATGGATGTAGGCTCTCAAGTCAGGTCTCCTCTGTCTAACACACTGGTGAACTTTTAACATAGGCAGTATTATAGACTTACAATTATATTTTTCAAGAAGGACATCCTCAGTTACTCGATCTTTCCAAGAGCGTTCTGTTGTCATTTGTAGACCCAGGTTCTGTTACAGAACAAAGTCTAACCGTTGCAGTCGTCCCAATAACTTCAGACCTCAAGGGAAGAAAGCGCCTTGTGTTCGCAGGAGACTGTAAGCTCTCCTGAGCTGCTACATGCCTCTGTCTACTTTTATAAAATAACTGGTGTGACAGAGCAACATGATGAGTTTTCTGTGCGCTGAAGTAAATACAAATATAGAAAATAACAGTAGGGGGTCAAGCTGGTTTGTAGAAAGTTATCAGACAGCTTCTAAAGATTGTCAGGCTTCCGTGTCTGTAGTGTGTATGTGCGTTTTCCAAATTTATTTGTATTTCAACTTCCTATTATCCCCTTGAGCCAGGCCTGCTCCCCACAAAAGGGTTTCAAGAAGTGGGTAAAACTGTAGTGGAATTAAGGATTCTTCTCAGGACCCAAGGATATAACTGCTATCAAGGAACTGAATTTGCACTCAGGGCTCCATCTTGGCTTATCCATTCATACATTTTAGGAGCAAATACAGCCTCCAGATACGGCTCCTCAGCTGCTACACATGAGAACAAAATGGTCAGTGTTGGGAGTTACCTGTCAGCATTCTTCCTTCTAATGGGAATGTATAACAAGATCCTGATAAACTGCTAAACTGGACTTAGAGTTTGCAATGGTATCTGTATTTTCAGAAAAATTACTAAGCAATATCAGCGGGGTGTATTTAAGCACAATCCATCCACACACACAAATCAATAAAATATTTGTTGCTCAGGCTACAATAGCTAAAGGGTTATTTAAAAGACAAGTTCAAAGAAATGTCTGATATTCTGTAGTTTAGGCTCCTGTTAGAAAGAAGCTTAAAAACTTTCCCTTTCTATTTTAAGACATGTCAAGGCCACCTTTTCCTTTTTTCCAAGGATTTTTTGTAAATCTCACACTGCGTAGATTTAGTCATCTTCTAAGCACCGGGACCTAGGAGGGAGGTTATCCTTTACTTAGATGTAAGCTCCTATACATCTTCTTCACCCTGTGTATGCTGGACAGAGAGCTCTTACCTTTCCAGTAGGAGGAAGGTACTCTGTTTCTAACAGCTGACTGAAGAAACTGAAGTCTTCCTCAGAAGAAACTGTATGTTCAAAATGGACTGTGTAAAGTGTAATTATGAAGTTTTGCTTTTATTTACAGATATTCACTGTAGAAATGAACTTTAAATACCAAAGGTTGTAAATGCTATCACCTTGCCCATTAGTTAAGACTGTACTACCTAAAAGAACAACCTAGCTCTAGTTTCGATGCAAAGAACTGATGTATCCTGAGGCTAATACATGTTAATTTTTCAGGCTAGTGTGGGAAGAAAATTCCAAAGCTGCCAAGAGAAGCTGCTCCTTCTCTTCCCAGCACTAAGGACATTTCAACAGAGGGTTCGCTGATGGTCCACTTCTTTTGGGTCGGACAGTCTTTGGGAATTCAGTAACCATAAATCCTATTTAAACTCTTACTGCTTCAAAGACACACAGAGCAAGGTACCAGACTAATTGAACAGGCTGCCATATTCCCACCATCTTCAGTCCTACTGGGTTTAAAACATAGCCCCACAAACAGCTCTGAAAAGGGGACAACTTCAGTGCAGACAATGCGGCAACCAGCAGACACTGCTGGCTATCTGATTATCCAGTAGCAATTAGGAATTTAAGAGGATGGCTAAAAATTGTCTTTTAAGTAGCTGAAAAATTCAAGCAAACCTTTTTGCTCCTTTGCTTTCTCTAACCACTGCATTTTTGCAATGGAATACAAGCCCAAGTCCTTCACATGCAAGCTTCAGCATCACCTTGAAACTGAGAAAGAGAGAGAACTTCTCTCTCTGGGTTAGACAAGCTAAAGCAGCAAAGACAGACACTGTGAACATGCTAAAACCAACACTCAGCCTGTAATTATTTGTGAACTCCCTTCATAGTTCCATGTATGGACTGTGTAAGACAGCTGAAGGAGGAAGCCTTTACGAACCCTTCAAACAGCTCAGACAAACAAGATCAAAGTCACTGAGGGGCAGTGCTGTGCGGCTTCAAGCCAGAAGGTTGCTCAGGAAGTCCCACAGCTAGCTGGACCAGACAAAGATATCAGCACTCTGCTTTATCCTAAAACAAGTGGTAACCAGTGATAAAAGCTGTAGTATTCTCACACTACCCCTGGATAGTCAGAGATGATGTTAATCCAAGAGACAAGTCTACAAAGCCAGAACGCCACAAAATAACCTACTGCAGCCACAAACTCTAGTCACTACAGGTAAAATATGAGCATGGAAAGGTATAAAGTATTGATTTACTCTGTTTCAAATGACTATTTCATCATGGGGTGAATGGGTCCATGGTGCTCCCACGAGTGCTGCTGCATAAGAGGGACCAAGCTGTTTCCTTTCCAGGGTTACTCACTAGCAGCAGAGGCCAAAATATATTCCTGTAAACAGGTCTGGGATGCTATCGATCTCCCTGAATTTGCACAAGGGTAAACACACAGAAGCCTGGAAAAGAGTGTTAACGTGTACAGATTAAATGGCCTCCAACCTGCTTTCTCTCCTTTGCCTTTGCAGAGCTGGCAAGAGCAGTGGCAGTAAATACTTACGGTTTTGTCACTTGAGTCAGCACATATAATTCTTCATACACGTAGGAACTAGCTTTGCTAGAGAAGAAAATACCATTTTCACAATAACTTTTCACAGTAGAACTGTGCCTTAAATCAAACAAGCAAGTACTGAGTCAGCTCAGTGGCAGAGCAACAACAATTTGATCTGCTACGTGGCAAGCTTTGGTTTGGAGATACTAAACAATTCTTCATCCTGGGCCCCAGGCTTGTACGTATGATAGAAGATGATGCAATGTGTTCAGACTCTGGGGAGAAAAGGAACAGTCATACCACTCTTGAGAAACCCTTTGTGCAGAGAAATTTATTGTGTGCCCCCAGGTGCAGAGGCTATGGATGAAATGCAACTCAATAAAGACAAGGCAAGGTGTTTCAAGAGAGCTAATGAACATTTTGGTATTTGCACTTAGTCAGATAAAGCAGTGTTTTCCAGTTGAGCAAGGACAGGAGACAGCAATTGTGTGAGTATGAGTTCTACATGATAACAAATGCTCCCAGAGATTTTTATTTTAAGCCCCATGTTGTGGGGTTTTTCTGAGGTAGGGATTTTTGCGGTTGGTTTTTTTTTTTTGGTACAGAGATGATCTTACTAATGAAATATAAACAGTTTTCCCACCTACGTGCTTCCCTTTACTTTTGTTTAATGTCCTTTTTGAGAAGGGTCACCTGTCTTTTAAGCAGAGCAGTAGTTCCTGATTTTCTACGTACACAGAGCATTGTTGTGCAGACTCTTTACTTCCCACTCTATAAAATGGCAAGAAAGTCCATCAAGATATACAATGACTTTATAATTTATGTGTTCTGTTTGATTTCCGTGTTCACGGGCAGGTCGTAAGGCATATAAAGGAAATGGCTAATGTCTTCTTGCCCACAGACAGAATATCAACACGAGCACTAGGAATTCGTAACACCTATGGAAAGAAGCGATGCATATATGCAATGAGATAGGAGAGAATATTTTCAAGGAATGCCCCTTACAGCACCTAGTCAAGCTTCTGAAAGGATTATTCATATAAACCATGCTGGCTTGATAATGAATTCTGATAGAGGACATGTTCATTTGGCTATTCCTTCCTCTTTTACTCTTGAATTTAAAAAAAAATATATTTTTTTAGCCTCTGAGTATTTCTGTGATCTGATTTCTTACACCCTGCAGGGGACAGCATTGGGTAAAGAAAAGTAGAAATCATATGATAAAGAAGCATTTGCTTTCAATTATCAAATTGTACTTTGTTAATTGAGATACAAAAAAAGTACTTTTTTTTTTTTTAAGGTTTGCACAAATCCTCCTTCTCTCTCTCTCCCTCTCCCCCCACCCTTACAGTCTCCTGAATTATTAATCAAAATTAATTTGGTTACATAGCTCATTCTGCTATCAGTAGTGACAAAGATTCACAGCAATTTGTAGTCACCAGCATCGCTGAAGAAAAAGAAATGCTGCATCGGATTGCTCTGACTTAGAACTCTCTTCTCCCGGCAGGCTGCGTAACACTGCCTTTCAGCAGCTAGCTGGCCTCCTCTCTGTGGTGTCAACATAGGTATCAGCTTGCAGGGGGAAAAAATTGCTTTTATACTATCATCTTTCATTAAAACATCTATGTGTGGGGACACAGACACGCACACACTCACATACTTTGTCTGTAAGTGTGCATGTAAACGCAAGCCGGAGCGTTTGCTTTCATTTCCCTCAGCCATTGTTGCAAAAATAAAGGTGTTTTCTCCCCCACAAATAAGCCTGTATTTAAAAGCGATATTGCCAAAGGGATATGGTAGCCTTGTTTATTTTGGACAGATGCAAAGAAGTATCTCTGAACTTCTGCCAGTGATCAAAGGAACTGATGATGTAGAACAGA
>NC_140098.1:12684963-12931963 GCF_964237585.1 Gallinula chloropus
ACTCCTAGACTGGGGGATGATTATGGCTGTTGGACGTTTGCAGTCTTGTAACACCGATGCAGGAGGCCTGGAGCAAGTGTGGGATCTACAGTGATCCCATCAGGAAGCCACAGGCCCCTGTTACTGGGGGATAAGGAAAATCAGCTCCCCACACTTGATTTTCCCCCTTGCTCAGCTCTCCTTCCTCCACCCCATGCCTGCTCCTGCTCCTTTTCTTGCTCCTGCTCCTTTTCCCACTGGATCTTGCCCCAAACTGTCCTCTATGACTTCCAGACAGCTGTACTTGGCTGGTAACTTCTTCTGCATCCCCCACACAGCTGCCCCCTGAAAACTAGCGCGAGCCCCCAGCAAAGCAGGCTCTTGGCAGCAGAGATCACGGCCATTGGCTGCCTCTCGGTGCTGCCTCTGTGCACTACCAGTACTACAGGAACAAGAGATTCATTATTCATTCTGTCCCTCAAGCAGGATTGTTTTTCTCTCCAGAGTCTGAGACCCTCCAAGTTTTCTTCTTGTAGAGACCATGGTAGGAGGAGGAACACGGGTTCCTGTGCTGAGACACCTTCTCACAGCGCTAAAAACCAGGGAACTTCATCTCCTCTGCTTGGACTTCACCAGTTCCGAATCATAGAACAGTCTGGATTGGAAGGGACCTCAAGGACCAGAGAGCTCCAACACCCTGCCACAGGCAGGGCCAACAACCTCCACGCCTGGAGCTACATAAGGTTGCCCAGGGCCCCATCCAACCTGGCCTTGAACACCCCCAAGGATGGGGCACCCACCCCTTCTCTGGACAGCCTGTTCCAGCCCCTCACCACTCTCTCATTAAAAAACTTCCCCCTAATATCTAATTTAAACCTTCCCTCCTTCAGCTTCACTCCATCCCCCTTGTCCTGACAGTATCTGCCCTTTGGAACAGCTGATTCCCTCCTGTTCCTCTGCTCCCTTCAGGGACAGGAAGGCTGCAATGAAGTCCCCTCAAAGCCTTCTCTTCTCCAGGCTGAACAAGCCCAGCTCCTAAGAACACCTCAACCCTTCAACAGAACCCAAACGCACAGAACTCCCAGCACTGACAATCGCTGTGCGATTCACCGGAGGGCACGGAGTGGGATTTAACCACAGGAGAAAACAGCCTCCCTGATGGAAAACCTTTAACGATGGCCCACTCGAGGAAAAGACACTGACAGCTGTCAGAATCACTAGTCCAGTTCAGGCAGAAGGAGCAGTGTCTGTAAACGCTTGTCTCTTAACAGGGCACTGTGCAAGAGCCAAAAAAACCCCAACAAACCACGTACCAAGGCTGGTACCTCAAAAATGGGAAGCTGAAGCTGTGTGATGATAGATGTTTCATCGCTCTAGGAGGAGGGAGGTAGGGAAAGCTGAGGTCTTGCTGATGCTTGCCCAGAGCTGCCAGGAAGAAGGAGCTGGAGGGAAGAGCTGTGTCTCACCAGCTGCCTTGGCTTCCCCGTGGCAGTGGGGTGGAAGCAGCAAAGGCAGGGCAGAGCCCTCTGGAGGTGGACACAATAACATCTGGAAGATGCTCAGGCTAGCTGGTTTTAACGAGGGAACATGCACTAACACAACGAATCCTCACCAAGGAGAAGGCTTATTAAAAAGCCCAACAAAACTCTTCATCTGCTGTCTTCATAAAGGGGGAAAGAAAAACCCTGTTCAACAGCGTGACAGGCAATGTGACACCCATGAAAGGTGAGCAGCTTTGCTCTGGGTAATACTGCTGCACGTACACCCCCAGCACCACTCTGCCTTTGCTTCTGGGTACCATAACGTCACGGTAGATCCTTTAGGAAAGAAGAGCATCTGTCCCTGGCAGACGGCCGCAGTCCGAGTGACCACCAGTAACCCCAGGTCTGGGTTTTACCAGCTCCTTCCCACAGAGGATGACAGAATACGCCACACCAAAGCTGGCACGCAGCCACCGCAAGCCCAACACCAAGCGACAGACACCCAGAGGGACTCAACGCAATGCAAGGCGCGGCCGCAGACTCGGTATCCGCGCTGACGGGGTGACTTCAGAGCCAGCTCGCGCTCTGCTCCATCGTGACGCGCTGCAGCCATTCCCCCGGGGTCAGGCTGACGTCACAGGACCCCTACAGGGAGGATTTGCCACCAGTGTAGCATGTGCAAGTTGATGCTCTGCTAGCCCAGAAACCTTCAGATGAATCCAGTACTGTGCTTAGGCTACAGGAAACAGGGAGAATGCCGCCCCACGGCTAGAAACTCCCATCCCTGTGGTCAGTACACCCAGGGAAGCCTCTACCGGCGCTCGCGGCGAGGGAGCGCAAATGCTGCATGTTAAAGAACGACTTCACGGGCTTGTGGAGCCACTCAACCCCCTGCCAGGGAGAGCTGGGCTCCTCCACCTGAAGCACAAGGAAAATGAAGATGACATTCACTTCCAAAGGCAAATACTTTAGGCAAGGTAAAGCTTTGAACCCAGAAGCCGTTAGCTCAAGGCGAAAAGCTTTGCAAGGAACCTGCAGTTAAACAGCAGGCTGGTTCTCGAGGGCAGAAATCCCCCTTCTCCAGGGAAACGCCCCGTCTATGCCCAAGCAACTGGTTTGTCCCGCTTCAGGCTTGCCTGTCTCTCCTATCAGCACAGCCACAAAGGCCAGGCTTGAGATGTTCCCTGGCATCCAGGGATTGCGCAGCATTGTTTCCATCTGTTTTAATGACAGTTTCAATCCCCAGCCTGCTTTCAAAAGGCCAGCCTCCCTTTCGGGTACAGAAAGCTTAAGGTTCCTGTGGCATCCATGCTCAGAGAGATGGCAAGACATCCTGAAACAGCCATTTCCAAAGTTAATATCATTCTAATCTAAAATATAATTAACTAAATTTGTTCTTGATTTCAGCTAGATGAAGCCAGGACACTACACAAGGCGTTCTCCTGCCTACATCTTGCTCTCACTGCTGCTGCTGTGGATGCCTGAACGCTAACAGCATCTTTCAGGAGGCTCCAGAAACATCATCAGGAATGCTTCACCATTTCCAAGCCTGTGCTGGAAAAAGGAAGAGTCCCTGCGTTGCAGATGCCAGGGGTGTGGAGATGCACAGGGCTTTACGCAGAGATATGACGGATACTTCTCGACGTGATGGGCCAAGCTCTCAGCATGGTTTCTCACACAGGGTGTCCCAGTGCCCTCCTGAACAAAAGTTCCTGCTCTGAAGCAGCAGCTCCTGCTCACCTAATCACGCAGCAGAGTCTGAGCTCCAGGGACCATGCTGGGTTGCAGACTGCGCTTGTTATCCCGTCTCTCCTATCTGTAATTATGTGCCACATCGGACTCTCAGACTGTCACCTGCCCAAGAAGTCCCACCAGCCTTCCTCTCTTCTAGACCTTGGCTGTTGCTTGTACCATGAACCCCTTTCCTTATCCATCCTGGCTGCGTACTGCAGCCCCGGGAAGGATCCCTGGAATTAGGAACCTTGAGGACTCACCAGTGGGGAGTTCTTGTTCCCAAGCAAAGAGAGCACAGCAGAAGCAGAATGATGTCCCAACTTCTGGGCTTCCAGCACCAGCGGGATACTGACAGACCGGTAACCCATGATGATCCCAGAGGGCATGGGGCTGGAGTACTGCACAGCATCACCCTGCTCGTGCTTCTGTAAGAGACAGAATCAAACTCAAATTCAGAGCGACCTCCGACAAAACCTGCACTCCTTAACATCTACCATCGGAACCCAGCTGGGAGACCGGGATGGGCTTCACATCCCAAGGGGGTCCAAAAGCTGCTGCACCCACAGACACACACTCCCATGCCAGCAGCCTCCTCACAGCAGCTTTTCACCACCCTGCATAAAATCAACCTAAAGACTAGAATACAAACCTCTTCCCAAAGTCTATATTCGGGAGGAGGGGGTTCTTCTACACCCAAAGGTTTGCTGCAAACAAGAACCCATCTGAATATAAACCAGCAAGGTCTTACCCCACCCCTTTGTTATTATTTTCCATCCCCTTAATAAACCCTTGGATAACTGTTGAGGGCAGATGCGATGTCAAACCTGAGGAAGGAGCCTGTAGCAGCCTGGAAGGTGGCTCTTGTTCACCAGGGTCAGCGTCTGCTCGTACGGGAAGTTTAGGAAGCACCGTCCAAATGTCACAGTGGGGTCCAGCACTTCCAGCCGAGGAGCGATGCATCTAGGCAAAGAGATGTCCCAAAGGGAATTAGAGATACTGAGAGAACGTAGAATGTGTTTCCTCCTTGAACAGGGCGCAGTGGAGCAGAACACATTTGTCACTGTCAGACAGACATGTATTACCCCGACAGCAATAAATCGCCTTCAGCTTCCTGTATTTGATTCGTCCACCTCTTGTGAAGGAGGAGCAAACTCGGGGTCTCTGCACCGCAGCGCCTTGCCAGCACGGCCAAGTGCTCTGGCAGATTGCCGTGCCCTGTCCAAGAGCTGTCTGACAGGAACCCTGGCCCCAGGAGGTCTGCAAAGACCCTCCTGACGGTCCCACAGCAAGCCCTGAGCTCTGGAGGAACCTTCCCACCGAGGATTGGTGCAGTATGGCCCAGTATCTCAGCAGAAACTACTCCCTCCTCTCCAGAAAAGGGGCCTGAAGAGCCTCAACTGCTTGCCCCGGCGATGGAAGGTCCGAGCCAGCACCTGCCTTATGCAGTGGGTGGTTGTTAAAAATAAAATCACAGCCCAGGCACTGACCGGATGGCAGAAAAGCACCAGTGAGCTGCATCCTACTGGTAATGACACTGACACCCACAGCACAGCGGGATCCAGCCTGGCTGCAGCAGGAATGACTTCCGGCTTAAGTGTGAGAACATTCATGCTCAAAAGGACCAGAGGGAAGCAGCAAAACCTGAGCTCCCCTCAGCATCAAGGACTCTGTTTCTCCTTCGGAAGATCTTGCTGTTATTTTTCCTGCACCAGTCCTGCCCTAAGCCCCTTCCCCATTAGCACGTGCCTTCATTAAGCCAAACAGACACCAGGCTGCTCCCCACATCCCAAAGGAACACTGTGCTTTGGTGGCAACCCAGCCCCAGTTCCCCCACTGACTGCTTGCAGGAAGGAGGAGAGAGACAGCCCTTTGGAAGCCTGTTACACATCACCCACCAAAGAAAGAGGTCTATAATTAATCTAATTAATATAATTAAAGTCTGGGGGCCGTGCCTGTCTGGTGAGCACAGATGCTCCTCAACACTGGCTGCTTTCAAAGCCCTGCTTAATGAGCTCATTAAGTAATACTTCTCATTTGGAGCTGGCCTTTGTGTGAGGGGAGGAGAGACGATGCACCAGGAGAGAGGACACGCCGCGAAGGAAAGCGCCGATACCTGGCTGTGAGGGGCAGCCCCAGCACCTCCTTGCCGACACCGTCCACATCCACCACCAGCACCAGCTTGTACTTCTTCACAGTGTTGGAGCACAGGGTGACCTGGTGACAGAGAAGAACGTCAAAGACCTTCAGCACCCCCAAAAACTATCGTTCCGTGTGTGGCGTCCCCTGATTCTCCTTCCATGGTAAGGAGAAGGATTTTCCCCTAATCCTTCTGCTGGTCCATATGTAGAGCAGAGTCTGAGAGCAATAAAGGTCTCCTGACAGCATCTGCTTGGTTCAACACCCCGTGTGGTTAACAGGGTGTGTGTAAACTGAATTAAAGCCTAATCAGACAACTGCTCTGCTCACCACTGTATTAAAATTAATCTCAGTTCTAATCTCAGCTACAACAGTGTAACTCCCGGTGCAATGCGCTGCCTCAAACCGAGCGAGTTCAGCTTTACAGCCAGGGCCAAACGCAAAGGACCCCAGAAGTTGGGTGCAGGTCACGCCTGGCAGAGCTGCTTCAGCCCCCCTAGGGATGGCTGCAGTGAATGCAGCTCCTCTGCTCACCGGGAGAGGGGAAACAAGTCCGGGAAGAAAAGCAAACTGCTTTACACAAGGGCATCTCTCTAATGGCCACCCGCTGCCCTCATCCTTCCTCTGCCCACGCTTAAGCCAAAGCCACGGCTCCACGCAGCGCTCAAGCACACACGTGGCTTCCGCACCTGACCGTAGGGCACAGGATGCTCAGCGGATGGTTCTGGAAACAAACTAATGCCCCTTCACAAACACCCCAGACCAACCCAGACAACAGAAGTGCATCTATCTCCCTCCCATCACTAAAGCCCTCCCGGCTCCTCCCCACCAGTGAAGCTTCAGCTCCATCTGCTGAAGCACGGCCGGCCGGATTCTCCCCACACCTTGATATTCTTGGATCCCAGGGCACGGATGGTCCCGCTGCGAGGCTCGATGGTAAATTCGGCTGGCCTGATGGAACCTTCAGCTCCCGATCTCCAGGGCTGAGGATTGTCATTCGACAGCCAAGCAGTGCTGGTAACGCTGGGCGTTCCCGAGCCGTCCCCAGGGATGCGGAGGTGAAAAGTCATGGGCACCAAGGAGGTGTTTTTGAGGCGACACGACACGGTACAAGGGAAGCCTGAGGAAGAGACACACAGAGGGATTTATGCCCCCATTATCCCAACATTCCTGGGGTGAACAGCCCCTCACGGTAAAATTGCGCCTGGAGTTTGGCTCTCTTCAATCTGAATTGCAGCTAATTGAGAAGCCCAGCAAGGAATTCATTGCCATGGAAGCTCTGTGCCAGGCTGGTGATGGAGATCCCTCCTTGGCAGCTCTGATGCCCAAAGCCATGAGTTTTTCTCTCTCAGCTGCCCCGACACCGGCACCAGTTACATCTCTCATAGGAGCGAGCAGCCAGACAGAGCATTTACTCTGAGAAATGGATCCATAAAACTCCCCATGAACACCCCCCGTGGTTTGCAATACAGAAGAGCAGGTTGGCACCAAGGAGAAGCTGCAGTAAAAGCAGGGATGGATGAAATGGGGAGCTACAACCCAATGCAAAGCCCTCTGATGCAGTTTTGTTAGCTGGATCCTTACGGCATCTCCTGTTTCAGGGCGACCAGATGGAGCACGTGAAGGTTTGCAGCCCACTTGGCAGGAGCTGAGCCTGACACTGGCTGAGAAATCAGCAGAAGCCGTGTCTCACCTTCCTTAACGAACGGCGACGTCTGATTACTGCTCAAAAAGCTCTGACACCAGCTTTCCCTGCCTCACCAGTGGCATAACCCCACTCAGTGGGGATGTTCTGCAGAGGCAGGAGACCAGCCCAGGAGAAGACATCTGGTTTGGCTGGCCCATCTCAATAACGGCCCTTCCATCAATCCACAATTGATTTCCCATTAAAAACCTCAGCTCATCTCAGTAAAAAGCCTTTTGTGAGGCAGAGATGGAGAACCAGAACCTGCATTTCAATGGAGCTCTGGATGCTCAGCCACCAGCGCTGGCACAGCAGAACTGGGCTTTCGGGGTGGGGGGACACAGGGAAGGAGCTCTGCGCAGAGCTATGGCTTGGGCATATTATGGGGTAGGTGATAACAAGCTGCCCTCCCAGCACTTATTAACATTTCACACTAAGGGTCAGGGGACCGAATGGCTCCTGTCCTCCCAACATTTATCCAGAGCAGCTCCAGGCTGGTTCACAGCTCCATCACCCTTCTCCCCCTCCAACGTCTTCCTTTTCCCCCTACCCCAGAGTCGCCCTTCTCCCCCTCCCAGGCATCGCCCTTCTTTCCCCCGCCAGCATCATCCTTTTTTCCCCATCTCCCATTCCCGGGGCCTTTCAGGGACTGATACCCTCATGGCCATGCTGCTGCCAAGGGCCCTGAAGGCTGCTGCTGCAGAGGAACACACACATTCTGGGTGCTCTGAGGTTCCAAGCACCCCGTTTCGGTAACGCACGGACCTCTCGGCCCGCGGTCCAAGCCCAGGGCGCACTCACCGAAGGAGACGTCGCCAAAGTAGAGGCAAGGCACACTGAAGTGGAACGTTGGTCCAACGACGCAGCCACTGTGAGGACAGACAGACAAAGGCACTGGCTGAGTTAGAGAACTGCAGAGCTTTCAGCTCTCCCTGCTGCTCGGGCGGGTAAGAGCCAGTGTCAGAACCACAGCGGGTTTCAAACCAGACCCTCACACCCTTGCCCTCATCCATGGGGACAGAAGGTGGCCAGCAGCTATCAGATGGGGCTTAGGGCACAGTGTCAGGCAGGATAGGGCAAAGCTATGCCCCCAAATTGGCTCAATGAGGGGCCGCAAACAAGCGATGGCTCCGTGACTCGGTTTCCCCATCTGTAACACATGGGTAGAGATGCCCACACAAAAGTGGACTCAATGGAGTAACCCTCCTCAGGTTCCCTTCTCAGCTGGAGCCAGCGTTTCCATTGAGTGTATGAGCGTCTTCTCAGGAGATCTGGATCCACACAGTTATCAGAATCCTGGGGAGCGCACAGACACCCACCGACCACAACAAGATCAGCAACAATTCTACACAGGAATGTATCAGCTTCTCACTGCTGACACAGCCAAGAACAACACATCTTAAACCAAACACGGGGCCCTGAACCCACCACACCTCCTCTCCTGTCCCTAAAATCAGCTCCAAATTCCGAAACTCGCCATCACTGCCTGAAATCGGCCCTTGGAGCCACACACCATTCATGAATTTACCTCATGGCTGATGCCACCCGAGCCCAGCTCCGCCTCTTAGTTAAATCGGGGAGCACAGCGAATGGTGCCTTCCAGCTTTAGTCCCGTCCCGCACACGAACAGAGCCCAGCATCCCACAGGAGGGACCCGCGTTGATCCGTGGTGTCCCACTTCCAGCATCCCTTTCTAAGCACCTAAGAAACAAGCGCTCAAGGCCCTGGGTTTGTATTCCATTTAAAGAACAGTCACCTACGATTTGGGCACCTGGCAGGAGTTTCCTCAACTCTCAGACCTCCATCAGCAGGAGATCCCTACTGCTGCTGAAGTTCCTCCACAAGGACTTCAGAGGGTCAGACTCAACCTCCCAAGCCCTAAGAGCTTACTTGGGATGGAGGGAAGGGCACAGCCCTGCTTTCCATTGCAGCACTTGCCAGGTAACGAGTGGGGATCACACTGGGAAAGTGCCAAGGACAAGCCTTGCCAGGAGGCTCCCATTCCTACTGAGTGCGCTGGTATCCAGGCTCGAGTCAAACCCAAGCAGCTGCCCAGAAGGTCCAGGCAAGGAGCCAACCCAGAGCTCTGTGCCCCACAGCCGGTAACAGTGCGGCTTGCAAGGAACTGGGGGGAAACGCGGATGTTTTGGGAACGATCACATCTTATGGCAGCATTAGTGGACTAGGGGGTTCTTGCTGAGTGGGAAGGATAACAAAGAACTGCTCAAACACTCATCCTCGTTCCCTTCTTCATAGCCCAGTGTCCCACCAGCCAGCTCACATCCAACTGGGAGTTGTTCTCCGCATGGGACTAAATCCAGCGCTCAAAGCCTCCCGAGGAGCGGGGCGCTCAGCTCGAGCAGGTGGGTGTCTTGAAGCTCAAGTTGGTCACACCGACTCCCCGCTCTCTCTTCAAGCAATAAACTTCTTGTTCTGTTTTTACCTGTTTCTCTTGCCTCACCGGCAAAACCCACTGCAGATTCCTTTCATTTCTTGGCTACCTTGATCTAGCAGGAGGCTGGTGGCCGAGGAGGCACAGCCAGCCCCACAGCTTGCCTGCCTACACCACACTATCCCACCAGCCCATGGTTATGACCCACTGGGACAAGTTTATCCGCTGCTGAGAGCCTGAGAAAGGAGCTTTGACTCTCTTATCAGCCTTTTCTCTTTCCCCCCTCGGCTCGGTGCAGATTATCTTCTGCACCAGCACCGGCCCACAGGATGATGCCCGAGTTCTTGCTGCAGAGAGCTCCCAGGCTCCTGCATCGGCGCTTTTCCAGCTGCAGGAAGGAGGCAGCGCAGCACTCGCTGCACAGGAGCTGGGAGGACACCTTGTCCCAACACAGGAGTGCGAGGGATGACACTGAGCCTGCTGCTACCCAGGTTGGGTGGATTCTTAACAGAGGATTATAAAACACAAAATCACCCAGGCTGGCCTGTTGCTCAAAGGTCTCCAAAGTGCTTTTGGCCTTGCTGTGCTTTCACGTGGGACATCACAGACCCATCCCAGACCCATCTACAGCCCATCACACGCCTGCCGCAACCCAAGGGGGAAGGAGCTACCAGCTCCTGGTACCCACCCTGGGCAGCAGGCATCTCCACACCTTTCCTGTACAAGCTCCAGTTAAACTTTTTCCAGCATGGGTAGTCATTTACAGCCCCAGGATCATCACACTGGGGTGTCAAAGGGTCACGATAGGAACCTGTCGCCACCAAACTCTGTGCCAAGAGTGTCCTGGAAAGCTCCACCAAGAAGGCCAAGGTGCTTCCCACAGGCACAAGTCTTTCAGAGTTAAACAGGGTATATTGAGGGTGTAGGAAGGAAGGAAGGTCATCACCCCTGGGTTGCAAGGTTCAAACTGGAGCCAAGGTTAAAGGGTCTCAGCTCTTAACCTAGCATCCCCACGCCAAGACCTCCCACAACACCTTTTTCTCTCTGCTTCGCCAGAAAATGAGGCAGGTGGGAGATGACTACCCAGAGAGAACTCCAGATGTGCCCACCAAGCTTCTGTAACCTCCCCACTCACCTGATAGTCAAGGTCACGGGCTTGGGGGATCCATTCACATTGAACTTGAATTCTTCTGTGAACTGCCCCAGGATGGTGGAACTGAAGGAGATCTGGATGACCTGGAGACTGTCTGGCAAAATCTTCCCCTCGCTGGGGCGAAAGGTGAAGCAGGAGCCCAGAACTGTAGTTGGAGGAACCAAGCTGAAGACAGCTTGGATGAGTCCTTTGTTAAACAGCACCACCTGCAGCAGGAAGGCAAAATGGAAATGCATAGACCTCTATGGCAACTCCATAGAACCTCTGGCTTTGTCCAGCTGGCACAGAGCTGCCCTGCTCAACTCCTGAGCTGCCAGAAATCCCACAAGGAGCCACCAGGCTCCAGCCCAAGCCCTGCTAGCTCTCACAGCTCACCTCGTACTTGTGCGCTGCTCCCATGAAGACATCCCCGATGTCCAGATGCTCAAAGCTGGAGCGCAGCCGAGGCCCTATACCTTCCCCCTCGATGTACAGGGGCAGCCTGGCCTCACGGCCTGGGGAGAGAATTCAATGTCAGAACATCAATTCCCTCTGATCCCGCATTTTCCAGGCTCTAGCCTCCGACTTGGGGCTGGCAGGGATCAGCCCAGGAAGATCCAGAGAAAGGTACAGGACCCTTCCCTTGGCAGATATGCCTTTGGGCTGCTTTCTCCTTTCTGACCAAACCCTTGGGCTGCTTTCTAATTGAGCCATCACTTTGCACCCTGAAACAATCACAGAATCATTAAGGCTGGAAAAGACCTCCAAGATCATCCAGCCCAACCATCCCCCCACCACCTCTATTACTCACTAAACCATGTCCCTAAGTACCTCATCCAACCTTTCTGAGGGACGGTGACTCCACCACCTCCCTGGGCAGCCCCTTCCAATGCCCAACCGCTCTTTCGGAGAAGAAATTTCTCCTCCTTTCTAACCCGAACCTCCCCTGGCACAACTTGCAGCCATTCCCTCTCGTCCTGTCGCTACTTATCTGTGAGAAGAGGCTGAGCCCCAGCTCCCCACAGCCTCCTTTCAGGGAGCTAGAGAGAGCAATAACGTCTCCCCTCAGCCTCCTCTTCTCCAGGCTGAACATCCCCAGCTCCTCAGAGGATTTGCCCTCCAGCCCCTTCCCCAGCCCCCCGCCCTTCTCTGGATACGCTCCAGGACCTCCATGTCCTTCTTGGAGTCAGGTGCCCAAACTGAACACAGGATTTGGGGTGATGCTGGGTTTCCAACGCGACCTCTCAATCTCTTCCCATGTGCTAAGATGAGCTTTGAAATCCACTCAAGGAAGGTGTAAAGCTCAGGAAAACACAACCCAAGACAAAAATCTGCTCTTTATACTGATGCAGCTCAGCACCACCTGCACCCAACATACAGCTCCACACCTGGGTGCTCCAGGACTCGCCACCTGCAGCAGCATCTAACCACCACAGGGCTTTAGGATGTCTAGGGAGAAGCAGCTCCCCAAATTCCCACCATGATACCTCAGCCAGGCTCCTCCCCACCACGGGCAAGAGCAGGAGGGGAGAGGAGCCGTACCTGAGATGTCGCAGAGGAACTTTTGTTGATAGACTCTGGCTTCTTGAGGCTTAAAGGTCACACTAATTTCAGCCGAACAATTCGGCCAAATCTCTCCCTCCTAAAACAGAAGCAGACAGCAAACCATTTATCTTCAAACGTCACATCCCTTCGTTCCAACCGTGGCCCCATGAGCCGATATTTAGAGCACCAGGGAAGAGCAAAGAGCCAGTAACACTGATCAACAATATTTATAAGGGAGTTTGGAAGCAGCTGCGAAAAACTTTCCAAGTCCCTGACCTTTACTGGCACCTGGGAGAGGCATTTTGTTAAATTTGGGCTATAACGGAGCAACCAGCCCCGCTCACACTCCAGCGAGTCCAGCAGGATCGCTTCAGAGGTGCCGGCCAGTCACGGACTCACAGACCCTTAGGAGCTGGAAGGGACCTCGAAAGCTCATCCAGGCCCACCCCCTGCCAGAGCAGGGTCACCCCACAAAGCCTTTCCCAGACTACCATCCCTCCATCAGCTTCCTAACTCCTGCAAGCAAGTATTTCCTCTAGCCACTTGTCACAAGGGGTTGATTATTTCTGCAGGGTGCTCTCAAGCACCACGGGCGATAGGTGGGAAGACAGAAGCCACTTTTGGCCTGAAAGGTCTATCCCTGCTTTTAGGGAGCCTCTCCAGCACATTCAGGTAGCAAGAAGTGTCTCTGCCTGAGCTAAAGGCTCATCACCGGAGAGAAGGCTAATGGAAGTCAGTGGAATTTTAGATTCTCCAGTTGATAAAGGAGAAAATCTTTACTATGGTTTGACATCCACACAGCCCCATGTCGGGGGAACAGACAGACACGAGCAAAACTCTGGAGCAAAATTGATTGTTCCATAAATAACAGAATTCATGGAAATCAAAAGGTTGCTGATGCTGGCAGAGACACAAGGGGGGAGAATCGGGTAGTAGCCCACTTGTAGGCAGCCCTGGAGCAAACTCTTTAACATCAGTGTAGATGTCTAGGAGAGGTGTCCACTCCAAAGGACCTGGCTACTCTTCACACCCACTCATCACTACGGGAAGTACCAGGACTCGGTTCTGTGGGCAGATGGATTTCTGGGCCTCACCTTAATGCCCCTCAGGAGCGGGTTAAGCCCGTTGTGGAGGCCTAGTCCTACTGCCACTAAGCAGGAGCCCTGGGTGACACCCCACAACCAGCTCTGGTGCAGCGCAGGATGCTCCGAACGCCCGGCTGATCAGGTCCCACTCTCTACAAGCTCCCTACTGCTCTGACATCATCTCTTAGTCACATCATGCTGCCCCCAGCTGCACTGGTGTGAAACTGCAGCTCTGCATTGGTGACTCCCAACCTTACATGGGTGATAAGAAAACACCATCCCCCTCCCTAAAACAAAGCAGGTTCACCTTTTCTCATGCCAGACCAGGCACACACTCGGAGTTGGGGCTCGGGGGGATTAAACCACGAGCTTTGGCTCGCATAAATGGAAGAGCAAGATAACTAAGCAAGCTGCTGTACCTAGGTGTGTCAGAGGTCAAAAAGCCTGCCTGAACCTGCTGGTCTCACGTGCAAGCTCCTGATGGCACCAGAACAGAGGTTCAGGGCTGGCACAAGACCAGGGTAGGTGAGGACTGGTATTTCTGTGATTAAACAGGGGCTGAATTTGCCCTCCTTCCCACAGAGGAGCGCTTCGCTCTTCGGGTCAGCATCTCAACTGACATGGTCCCACACCTTGCGTTAACCCAGTGGAAGGTGTGCCTTTACATATAAGGCTCCATCCCTCTGAACATGGTCAGGACACTTAGGCAGCTCTTCATTTATAGCCCTGGGAGCAAAGCCCAGCTTTAGGCTCTCGGTGCCCATCACAAGTTGGAAAATGCTTTTTGCCACCAGCTCTCCCGGCCCCACCAGAAACCCAGCGTTTCCTCCCAGCACATCAAGCAGGGATCTGCTGAGTGACCTCATTCAGGGAGGAAGAGGAGGAGGAAGAAGAGAAAGGGAGGTTTCAAAGCTGTCACTTACCGCTGGCTCAATGCTGAAGATCCCATCAGAGAAAAGCTGGGATTCTCCTTGCACCTTGGCACTCTGGTCGGGGATGCTGCAGGAGAGGAGGCGGGAAAGGTGATCTTGCGTCCTGGGGTCTTACACAAGTGAGCAGCCCTCAGGAGAGCGACCTAGCTCAAAGCTGCTGCCACAACCAATGGGGAATCCACCTCCATCCTCAACTGGCTTCTCCTACTCCCAGGATGCTCAGGGGAGGCAGAGGAGGATGAGGAACACCAGGGCAGCCCATCACCAGGCAGGGCAGCAGCCCCCTGGTCTGCGCTGCAGGTTCCCAGCATCACTGTCTTCTCTTCCCTTTCAGACCCGCAGGTATAAGGAACAACCACATCCCCTCTGCTCCCCACCCCGCCTCCACCAGAGGATCCCAGGGCTCCGGGATTCAGGCACCACAGCATCCCAGTGAAATCAGTGGGTAGGTACAGAAATACAGAGGCCGTGAGAAAGGAAGCCTAACATCACCTGATGAAGACCTCAGGACTGGCACCTCTGAGCCCAAACCTTTCAGCCTGGCCCTGAACCACCTGTTTTTTTCCTTTTCCCCTTCTCCTCAGAGCTCTGACACAGTTAATCTCTCCCTCACTTGGTAGTAGTTGCCCAAATCATCCCGGAGTTTAAGGATGACAAGCCAGAGATGGGAAGGGAGCAGAACTTCCGAGTGGGTGCACTGCTGTCCCCCTTCACGCTCCAGTCACTGCCTCCAGAGGGGCAGAGCATCACTCAGGGCCCAGTCTGAGACAGGCAGGTGGGGAGAGGTGGCACTTCCCTGGACTATTCCTTTACCGAGAGGAGGTCATGAGGTTTTCTTTTAACACACTGAGCTCACATAGAAGTCACACACTGCGGAATTAAAAATAGGTAACAGTGGAAAACTACTTTTGGCCTTCAAGCCATTTCTGACTTAATTCCCTTGACCTTTACTTGCTCATAAGCCCTCACAAAGCCTCCAGTTTGTGGCAGTTTCCTCATCAGCTCCACAGTCACGCTAACTCCTACATCCGCCCCACTCTGAGAAGTCACACAAGGATTCCCAAATCACCCAAGCTTTGAAGTGGAATCTCCCACCCTTCATTCCACCTCCCGGGCTCTGAGTGTGTCTCTGCCACCTGAGAGAGGCCTTTCAAAGCTTCCCCAAAGAAATCCTTTGAAGATCCAGCCCCATCTCTCTCCACCATGAAGACAGGGGGTTCTGAAGCCCAAATGCACATCCAAGTCCCATGCTGCCCTACCTTCCTTCCCTGCAGACCCTTCCACCTCCAAACTCTCCCCAGGCTCGAAGGAAGGGCAGAAACACCCTGTGCTGGAAACCTGGACAGCCCAAACCTATTCAGGAGATGGCCTCATCCTCCTGGGCCAATGAAGCTTCACAGACTCTCTGCAGCCCGGGAGCCACTGGCTCTCAGCAGTCTGCGGCTCCCACAAACACCAGAGCTCGCTCTCAGAGGAAATCCAGTCACTGCAATCAAGCTTTCCTCCCTAAAACATCACCCTCAGCCAGAGGGTGGATGGAACTGGGATGGGAAGCACCGAGCTCCATCACCCTAAAGCCCAGGGACACCCACCCTGATGCTGTGGATGGCTGACTTGTCCTAAAAGCACCAACCCCCCTCGAGGCCATACGGTAGCGTTCCCCTTGAGCAGGGTACCTAACCAAAGGCATCTTTGAAACGGACCTTCTCTCCCGCTGATCCTTCTCCTTCTGCGTGCCACAAGCCTTCCACTGGAAGCGGGCGATGATGTTACTGCGGTTGTGGATGGCCACGCATCTGCGGTTCGACAGCGTGAGGTAGGTCTTCTCAATGGTCACAGGCTTCTCATTCAGCCAGATGTTGACTTCTACAGCCACTCCATAAAGCTTTGTTTTAATGTTTTCACCTGGAAGAAAGCAAAGGGGACTCTTTACTCCTCTCACTTGCTGATGAAAGCACGAGGAACGCAGCGAGCCTCAGGTCACAGAAGAAAGGGCTACAGCTTTTATTACCCCTCATTCCCAGGGGAGTCCCACCTCAGCCACAGCTCACACGGCATCTCCTCCAGGCCCACCACAAGTGTCAAGTCTCTCCCAGTCTCTCACTGATCCCCCCCAAAGATGCCTGGAGGGTGTGGGCCAGAAAAGAAGGTGGCAGAGGAAGGAGCAAAGTGACAGCCCATGGCAGGATGGGATGCAGACAAGAGCTTCCCCACACACACACACACACGTTACGCTTACAGGACCAAGTCCAAGTAAATTGCAAAGGAAGTTCAGCCTTGTTCTGCTTTGAAGGACGCAGACAGGATACTCACCTGTGTCGTACTGAACTAGCAGGGAACCGGAATGATCCCCAGTCTTCAGTGGGTGGAAGTCCACTGTTACTTGCATGGCCTCACCGATGCCGAGTGTACCGAAGGAGCGATCGACAGAGAAAGGGCTGCAACAGAGACACACACACTCATCAGGACTGTGGTGGGAGCTCTGGGGGCTCTTTTGCAGTCTAGTTCCCGGCAGATCAGTTCTGTGAGGAGCAAACAAGCAGCTGGCAGCAGCAACCCAGAACACAGGGGGTCAGAAACACGGCTGGCGACCCTCGCTCTCCAAAGTCCCGAGGGTATGAAATGACTTCATCCTCCCCAGATTCCGCATCCAGGCTCCAGTCCGGACCATACCATCAGAGAATGGGTTGTGAAGAGCCCAGAGCAGGTAAGAGGTGTTTGCATGCACAGCTTGACCCTGATGTCCCTGGGAATCAGGGTTTTTTCTGCCACCTAGAAACCTGCTACTCCTGAAAGACAGGAGAGAAGGTTTGGAGGGGGGGTTAATAGCTCCTTTTCTTCTGGCATGCTTTTACTACATCCAGCTGTACGCTTGCTTTGTTGTACAATGTCTGAAGTTTCGCAGGTCCTGATCTCCCAGCAGCACCTTGCAGTCCCCACCTCCTATACCCTCATCTAGGCACACCAACCCAGGAGTCCCCTTCACACCAGGACCTGCTGAGATCTTGCCCATTACGGCCCTTCAGCAAGAGAGCAACACTAGACCTGTAAGCACTCTGATAATTATCTACCTTGCTATTTAGGGCTTGCTTACTCTCACCAGGGGTCAAGCTTCCCCATCTTGACAGAGTTGGGCTCAAGTTATGTCCCACGAGGATACCAAGGACCAGCATACTCCTGACATAATGCAGAAAGGCAGCTGACAAGTGAAAGAAGCTGGCAAGTCTGTGACACAGGCCCTCAAAGCACCACGTTGGCTTCTCTCCTGCACCCACATGCTCAGTAAACGCAGCGTGCAAGGAGGCTGCACTATACTGCGAGTCCCGGGCTACCTTCATCTTCTAACAGCCAAGCTTTCCTTCGTCTACTGCTGCCTTAATTGGCATCATAAAACCAGTTGAGTTTGGGAGAACCTAGTTCATTAAAAGCTACCTCCAGCCCCAAGGCAGACAGCAAAGTTACTGGGGACTGAAATGCCCCACCCTGTCCACCCAGATCTACAGCAGGGAAAACCCCACCAAACCCAAAGGCTTAATGTTTGCACATGCTACTTTTTGGCAGCAGTGTAACAGCCAAAGTCAACCAGCATAACCATCCCAGCAAACCCAGTCCCTCAGGACAAAGCATCTGAGACTGCACTGAAAAATCCCAGGTACACTCAGCACCTCCCAAGCCCAACCTTCCCTTCCCCCCTTTTCCTGCACCTCAGCCCTAATTTCATAACCTCGGGTGGTCTTTGTGCATCCCTACACCTCCCTGTAGTGTATGGGTACCACAGGGGATCCCTGAACGCTCTGCCTTGGAGGATCATCTCCCGAGCTTTCCGAGCTGGGTGGGGACACTCCTAGAGGGATCTAATCCCAGACCCGACCCTCTCTGTCCCTGGAGCACGGCAGAGCACAACGTCCATCGCCGCAGGAAAAGGCAGCGCTGCGCCTTGTCTGCTCCCAGACACCATTTTCATCTTAAACCTATTGGAATGACATTTCTCTCTGCCAATGTCACGGAGAAGAAACTCATTCTCCTGCCTGAACCACAAGAGCAATGGGAAGAGACTTAATGGATTTATCCTCTTGGGATTTTTATTCCCAAGTGCTGCGGTTAGGGGCTGGGCACGGCCCTGCAGAGGGAGGGCAGGCACAGAGCACACTGAAGCATGGGCAGTGCTGGGGTGGCTGGCTGGGTTTTTTCATGAAAAAGCAGTCAAATCATGGCCAAAATGTGACCACGTTTTCTGGATGCTATCAAAGATGCTGAATTGGCCCCACAGATTCACTTATGAGCTCCTCTCTGGAGCAAAAAGCAGAACAGAAAACAGCCAAGTTCTCGCACAAACGATGACCGGGCGGGGAACATCACCAGGATGTGACCAGATGCATGAGCTGAGCTCTCAGTACTGTGAGGAATAGTTAAGGATGGGAGATGGGCTGCAAAAGCACCCTAATGGGGAGAACAGAAAGTTCTACACTTGGTGCCAGGGAAGGGAACCCAGAGAGGGGAGGCAAAGACAAGTGGCACAAGCAGGACAGCAGATTGGGGAACGGTGGCACCTGAGCTGGTTTGTCAATGGGCAAGAGCCTGAGTTTGCTCAGGCCAGAAAAGAGAAGTTGCATCAACTAAACCAGAAGTTCAACCTGCACAGATAAAACATAGAGGATACAGGCCCATCAGCCGGCCTCTACATGCTCAGACGGATCTCTCATTCCCTTCTACCCCACTGCTGTCCTCCTCCTCTCTCACATGTGCCTGTACCTGTGTTGTGGCTTTGCATGGCTGGGTTCTGCTGGAGAAGGGGGAGATCTGCAGGGGTGGCTTCTGCAAGAAGCAGCCAGAAGCTCTCTGAAGCCCCACAGAGCAAACACCAGTCAGCTCAAGGCAGGAGTCGCTGTTGACCAAGGCCGAGCCCATCAGGGATAGTCACAGTGCCTCAGAATCACAGAGGGAAAAAAAACACCAAGAAGCTGCTTTTTGCCCCCAGAGACAGGAGTGAGAAGATGTGAGGAACTGTGCAGACACCAAGGCCAGGGAAGAAGGAGCAGGGAGGGATGATGAGATGTTTCAGGCACCAGAGAGAAAGATTCCCCTGCAGCCTGTGGAGAAGACCATGGTGAAGCAGGCTGTCCCCCTGCAGCTCATGGATGGCAGGGAGCAGAGATCCCATCTATAGCTGTGGAGGACCCCACGCTGGAGTGCCTGGAGACACCTGAAGGACACTGTGACTCTGTGGAAAGCCCGTGTCGGAGCAAGCTCCTGGCAGTGAAACTTGCTGCTCTAGAGCTCTAGAAGAAAAACACCCACACACACATTTTGTTGGGCAAATGAAGTGAGGTCCCTTACCTCTGAGTGCTGATGGAGTAGCGGGCCTCCCGGTTACCAACATTACGAACCAGCAGAGTCTTCTGGCTGCTGTACTTCACTGGACAGGTGGAGAAGTCCAGGTGGAGGGGGAAGTCCAGGACCGCCCGAGCACCAATAGCTCGGATCGGCACAATGAACTGTCCCCTGTCTGTGACACAGGTGATCTGGTGGGAATAATCCTGAGGGGAAGGAACAAATCACAGTACGTTCAGTCCCCGGCGGAAGGAAAACTGCTGCTTCCCACCACTAACAGGAGCCTTTGAGAATGTAACAGCACTTCTTTCTGTAACGACCTTTCCCTCCAGCAGCACCACTGGGACAGGGCTGGTACCCTGCAGAGAGGAAACCGCCCTGCTGATCCAGCTGCCTCCTCAGTGAGCTGGCAGAACCAGACCAAGTCACCTGATAGCTTGATGCCGAAGCACCAGAACAGAGTAATCCCACAGAAGGGATTGCAGCAGATCAAGGACCTGCTTCCAGCACCGCTCCGCACCCGGTTATGCCGCGGCACCAACTCCATCCCAGTGACCCCACTTGAAGCTTGGTGGGGGATGCTCAGGTACACTGTTGGATGGACTTGTCCACCAGCCATTGGTGAAATCACAGAATCACAAGGTTGGAAAAGACCTTTAAGATCATCGAGTCCAACTCTTCCTGTCCTGTGCTAAACCATATCCCTAAGTGCCTGATCTGCCCTTTTTTCAAACACACCCAGGGACCGTGACTCAAGCCCCTCCCTGGCAGCCTGTCCCAGGCCCTCACAACTCCTTACTGAGATGACTGTTTTAACATCAGGGGAGGCAGAGATTTCCCATCCCTTTCCACAGCATCTCAAGGACAAGGCTGGGGACACCCACCCTCCGAAAGCTGATCCACCTCCCCAGCCCCGAGCCGGCTCTGCTCCATACCCAAGCTATTCCTGAGAGATCCCTGACAGGTACTGAAGGGCACCAACAATTCCAGCCCTGCCCTCGGCGCAGCCTCTTCCAGCTCCTCCCAGGCCCTGAGAGCTCTCACTGCACATCTAACCTCTGACTTCCCTTTCACCTCAGCCCAACCCTGGGGGAGGCAGGGGACAGCTCTGCTCTCTCTGCTGCACACTGTGGCACAGACGATGCCTTGCTAACGCCTCTGAAGTTTCTAGAAGTGACTGGGTGCCTTCCTGAAGCTGGTGCTCTCAGGCCCTCAAGCGGGAGGCATGGGGACAGCCCCACCAGAGCCAAGCATGCTATTCCCAGCCCTGGGCTGCTTCAGCAAGGAGCCAGCCAGCCATTGCCCTGTCCCCCACCCCCGGCCGGCTGGGGGGCAGCAGCAGGAAGGTGAATTAAGCCACCAAAATCATTTCACTGCCAGGTTGAACAGCTCCATCTCCAGATGTACGGTGGAGTTAGATGCCCTAACCTTGCCTGCACACGCTCTTTCAGGCCGATGTCTCTGTCATCTACAGAAGTACCGCGCTGTGAGTAGCTGCAGACTGCCGGACCACAGCCTAGAGCACTGGAGGAGCTTTAGAGGTGATGTTCAGCTGTCTCACTACTGTGTCCAACATGACACACCCAAAGGTGACACCAGGTTTCAAAGGTCCTTGTCTCAGATCCTCTGAATAACAGGCTGCTTTTAAACAGACTTTTGTATTTCTAGTTACTGGAGCAAACCTGTAATTACACAGCAATGGGCAGATAATAGAAACCAACACCTTGAGCGGCCAACCCACCACAAGTAGTAGATTCTTTTGTCTCTGAAGTCAGCAGACGTTAAACATGCCAACACTGAAGGATAAAAACAGTCTGAATTGTCTAAGAGCCTACAGCCTATGACCTTCCCCAGGGGAAAAACACACTTCCCACAGTTCTAGATCCAGCACAACCCTGTGAAACCAACAGTTCCTCCAAACCCCCACCCGATGCCCTGTTCTGAACCTAGCCCTGTACGTTCCCCTGAAGGCACCAACCTCCTGGGACCTCCAGTCTCACCTTGTTCTCCTCAGGGGTAAAAAGGACACGGTAGGTCAAAGCCAGTCCAACTGCTACAGTGCAGGACACACCCTTGGGCTTGACCAACTTGAAATAAGGTGAGTCCTCCAGAGTGACCTTCACCAGCCGAGGAACCTGTGGGAAAGACATGAAACTGCCATCTTGGCACTCGTGGAAACACGAGAAGAGCAGCCTTGGCCGTGCCCTGCTGACATCCTTCCTTAACCACCTTTCCAAAGCACCTTGAGCTCCGACACTTCTCCACTTTTCCCTTCCCAACTTCCTGGGGAAATCACCCCCCGATGCCAGGTTGGGGTTTGTATCCAAGGAAAGGCAGAGACCTTCAGGAGCACCTAACTCTGGATGCGCTGGGGCTCTCCAAAGGGAACGCAGAGCGTCACGTCGTCCGAGGAGACCCCGAGCGGAACCCAATTAAGCTTCGCAGGAGCTTCAAGCAGCACCTAAAGGTCTCCCACTGCTTCTGCTAAGCCAGTGGCTTTCTGCTGCTGTTTCAAAGCCCCTTTCCTGGAGTGCTAACGCTGCTAACTGTAACTTATTCAGGCATCAAGCAGAGAAGCCTCAGCCCCTGCGCTTTGACAGCAAGCTGCACAGAGGCAGCCAAACAGGCTACAAGAGGTGGAGGTGCCGAGACAGAAACCAAGGGTAACCAAGGACCCACCAGGACACTGTCCACCCTGAGGTCTGCAAGGTAAGGACCATACAGCCACCAGTCTGGAGCTCCCAAGAGGAAGGATGCTGACTAGGAAAGCTCCTTTGAGTCAGGTCCCATCAGACTCTGGGGAGGAATGGGAAGGTTTCCACCATCTTGTAAAACCAAGGTGGTGAGACATCTGATTCTGGGTGTGCTGCCTAACCCGCTCTGCTGTACACCACAGGAATTACACTGGTATCTTCCAGCACAGTCCTAAAGCTCCGTGTCCCAGCGCTCACCTTGTCACAGTTCCTCAGAACCAGCGTCGCTTTGCAGACCTCATGGGGGGTGTAGTTCTTAAACACCACCTCTGATGGGAAAGGCCGAATTAAGCTCTGGTCCACGTCCACTGCTGAGGACTGGAGATGAAAGAGAGGAGAGAGAGATTCAGGGGCTGGGACAAAGATTCACAGATGAGAGCCCCATGCTGAACAGGCTCAAGCTAAGAAGCTCTTTTGGGTCTTTCTCCAGGTTTCCTTCTCTAAAACGCAAGGCAGTGCTGATCTGCAGCAGAACCCTGTGGCTGGTGTGGTCACACAGCTCCAGAGCACGCTCTGTGAGAGCCACCAGCACCCACAGAGCAAGGGAAACCTGAGAATTTACACAAGACACCGCAGGAAACAATTCTGGGATGATCTTTACTCTGTGTCCCACACATCCCCAAACATCATCTTTGATGCAGAGCCTAGAAACCAGCGAGAGCAGCAGCACCGGAGGAGGTAAGGCCGAAAGGAAAGCAACACAGCAGCTAGAGAAGAGCCAAGTGTTGCGAGAGCTGGGTGGTGACGAGGTTCTGCTTCGTTCTCAGCATTACTGAGCACCTTGAGCAAGACTCCACTGGGTATTTCCTTCTCCCATGAGCTTTAAACAGATTCTTTACCCTATTCTGCTAGTGCAGTGTTATTTAATCCTGCTGCAGAAGCATGGCTGACAACAGGCACCAGCCGCAAACCCTCAGGGAGCAGAGGCATTCCTCAGAGATAAGTCCTCCCCAGCCTTGTCTCCCCTCTTCCAGCTGCACTGTGCCCACCCGAAAGACAGAGGCAGGTCTCCCACTTGCCCCCAGACACCACGGTGACACTGCAGCCAGTAGCTGCAGCTCACTGCCAGTTCTGCCTGCACTCATCTGACACGTTCCCAACCTCCCGTGCTGTCCCAGGCAATCCCTCACCCGTTCCTTAAGGGTCTCTCACTGTCCCCCCCAGTAACCCCCTGTCTGGGCGGTGTCATACCCAGTGGTCCTGCAGAAGCAGCAGCTTTAAGCACCCATCCAAGCAAGTGTTACTCCAGATAAAACACATCCCCCCCACTCTGCCCAGGGGGACTTCCCTGGCAAGACCCTGAAGCCTGCAGCCCTCACACCCTTCTGAAGGCTCACGCTCCTCCTTCCAAGCCAAAGCATTAACAAATCGGCTCATTAAGCCCTGAGCAGGTACCGCAGGGTCTACGGCCTTCCAAGGCTGACTCTGCCACTGCTGAGGGTGTCACGGCCCTGAGGGTTTGCTGTGACTACACCAAGCAAGGAAGCAGGAGGTTAGTTCAGAGGGAGGATGGAAAATGGCAAGCTCCTGCCCTTGTGTCCCACCCCAGCCTTCCCCCAGTACCATCCCTTTGGTGACAGCAACTCAACTCCAGCAGAACTTGGTCGGGGGTTATTAATCCTGGCTTAGCACCAGATGTTGCTTCAACATCGTCCCAGGGGGGAAATATGTTTTCCCTTTTCCCCAACAGAAGGAACTCGACCAGCAGCAGCGGTTTGAAAGGACAGCAGGACCTTGTCACCGAGGTATTTAGAGAAGCTGGGGGCAAGCCTGCCACCAGCACACACCTCCTTCAAACATCACATCAAACGGCAAGGAAAAGGGCAGGAAAAGGTCTACCTCATGACGGGAGATTTCACTCGTGTCTAGAGGCGGCAGAATCCGGGGCCGCCTCATCTCCCGGGTGCTGGCCAGCCTCTCTGCCTTGGGGACAGACATCTCCAGGAAGGCAGAGGGTGTCCCCTGAAACACAAAACACCAACAAGAGCTGCAGAAACATCTCTGTTCAGAAAGGCTTTTCTTGTTCAAGCACCCCTGATAAACCATTTGTCACCACAGCCACTAGGATAGTCCTGGAAGTTCCCAAAGTTCCCCACTGAAATATTTAACATCAGTCAATGAATGATGGAGAGCGGAACACGAGCTCTAACCAAGCGGCTCTGTCCCCTGCGCTTCTCCTTCATCCTCTGATGTGACACGTTTGAGCATTTCTGCTCTTCAGACATTTGTTTCCCCTTTAGCTTTGCAGGACTCAGGCAGTGACCTTTGAAAGGAGTGGGGAGGAGTCATCAGAAACCCCCTAACTCCATCCTCACACAATGCTCACAACCAGCCGGCGTGTGGAGATGTCACTGCCGGCTGAATCGCAGGAGAGCAGAAAAGTAGCGCTGTGCTGGGTCCAAGCTTTAGTTATCTTTTTAATTAGCCCTTGTTTTCTCTCTGTTCTGGCCTCACAGCCCTCTCCACAGAAGCATACAGAGATACCTCCTCCATGAGGTTATCTCCAGTAAAGGGAGCCTTGGTCAGCAAAAGGCACATTCATGGATGGGAGGAGGAACTGCCCCACGTTCATGGATGGGGAGGAGGAACTGCCCCAACTCCACAGCTGCTTCAAGGGCTGGATCTGCGCTCAACCCAGGATGACACTCATGACAGAACTGGTTTGGACCCCATTCTAGCTGGGACTGGACACGTCTCTCAAGTCTTCAGGCAGAGTCTGAGCAGTCCCACCACATCCCCAGCTGCTGGGAGGGCAGGGATGGTCAGAGCAGCGCCTGCAAGGATGCTTCCGTGACAGAAGATACTGCTGCCCTCACCAAGAGGATGGGTAGAAGCACCCCAATGCTTCAGCTACTCCAGTGCACTGCCCAGGACATCCCGTTAACTGGGTTTCAGCAGCACATTCAGACAAGACTCTGGACTTTCAGCCCACATTCCATCTCCCACTGCACCTTGATGGCCACCTCCAACACAAGTATGGCAGCAAAGAGATGGGGTGGTGGTGTGTACCTTCACAGTGTGGCTAAACAGGAGGGGCAGGCAGAGGAGGGACACAGGGCAGGTTTCCAGCCTTACCACAGCTCCTATCTGGCCACAGCAGGTACTTACATTTACATACTTCTTCTTTGGAGCTGTTACTACTCTCCGTTGTAATATTGTAGAAAGCTCACTAGATCGACGAACGTTTTTGGTAGCCATGTCTCAGCTAATCTGGAAGGAGCAACAATGGGACTTTGAAAATTCAGGAAGAGAAGCTGACCCCAGGCGACTTTGTGCCCGACCTTATCACCTGCTCAGGGTTATTACACCAACCTCCAGCCCAGGGACCGCGGCTGCCCCGAGCATGAACAAGATCAGACCAGATCCCTTCCCACTTCGCCAGCCCAACGCCCACCCTCCGTGCCAGGAGCTTTGCTGTGTTTCTAACTAACGCAGCACGGAGTTCAATGTTCTGATGAAAAACTAGAGTCTCCAGGCTCAGTCGGTTGGTTTGAGCTACAGAAATTATCCAGCAAATATGACTCCTTCCAGGCATGAAATTCCCACAGCCCCCAAGAGCATTTCTCCCGGGAGAACAAGGGCCCTAATTTTCATTTATTAACACTCACACTCGAGGCTCTCTACAGGCATTCGAGGCTGTAACAGCAGAAAGAAAACCACGAAGCCATTAAAGCAACAACAGCAATGAGCTCAAACATGAACACCACGTCTGTGCAGGCAGGGCTGCTAAAGACTTGATCCTAACGGCAGTTCTTCTCCAGCACCCCCACCCCACAAGGACTGCGGGTTGACCGGTCCATGGCCGGCTTTTAGGTCCATGGCCCAGTCGCCAGCCTGACAACCACCTCTCCATCTCCATCACACACAGCGAAGCACTGCCATTCTGTAGTGGCTCCTGTCAGGATCTGAGCCAAAGCTCATGGAACTCATAGGCAGACACAGGCTGTCAGGCTGTTTCCACAGGCAGTATCTTACCCTACCCAAAGCAAACGCTTGGACCCACAGCAGCCTGCAGCTAAAAGCACGAGGCGAACAAATCCGCCCTGCCCAGGGGCTTCAGGCATGTGCACAGCAGCCACAGCTCTGCTGCCACACAAGGATTTGGTCATCTACCCTTGAACCACACACCCAAGCTGGAACATGGGGCACTGCCAGCACCCCTAAAACCCATCCTCTCTCCCTTTCTGAACCACATCCCAGCTTCTGTGGCATCAATTCACCGTGCACAGCTGTGCTGTGTCCACATCCTGACCACTGCTGTCACCCACAGAGCTCTGCTATCACCCAGCTCACCCAAAATGCTCCCGCAAACCCCAATCCAAGTCAAAATCTTTTAATCTCAACCTGCAAACACCTTCTCAACAAGAGTTCTGCGCATCCCTGCCCAGTTCTCACGAGGGAGTTTGAATCTCTGGCAAAACCAACAGCAGTTGAATTTAAAAGATGCCAAACTGGAGACATGCAAACAGCCAAAAGCAGCGTCAGGAGCATCACCCCCCGCCTCACCTCGGCAGGCTCCAGCCTCATACCCACTTACCCAGCACACACACACATTCCTGGCTGCCAGAACAGACAACAGGCCCTATTTCCTGGCTTACTGCTGTCCTACTCAGCACTGCATTAACCCTGAGGTGTAACAGACACTTCACCCAGTTACACCCCACCCTGAAGGCACTGAAACCCTCATTTACACGTCGCAACACTGAGGTTTAAGCTCCAAACACCCAAAGGCCCGTGAACAAGAAGAGGAGGGCAGCACCAGCAGCCTCCATCCCCTCCACTCCTGCCCCAGGGCCTGGATGCGGCCACAGCTGCATCCCATGGGGGGGCAGACCTTGGCCTGGGAAGTCTGCTCTGATGGGGAGCACAGCGGGGCAGCTGGAGGGGGCGGGGCAGCTGGGGGGGGCAGGCCCCGACACAAAACGCTGCCGCCTCCTCCAGCCCGGCATGAGAGCCCCCCCTTCGCTCCTTAGGCAGCCTCCCCCCTGAAATCCCGCCCTCCGTCCCTCCCAAACAGACCGCCTGCTGGCAGGGAAGCCTCCCCGGCAGGAGGGTGAGCACCACGGCCTGACACAGTTCGGGCGGCACCCAGCTCACACCCAACACCCCCCCCCGGGCACGCTGTGCCAGGCACCCCGACCGCTCCAGCCCCCAGCCCCGGCGCTCCGCCCGTCCCCGCCCCTCCCGAGGCCGCACCTCCGGAACGCAGCCACCGCCCCAAAAACACGGGCTTGGGCACCGCTATCCCCCCCTCCCGCTCCCGGGGGCCGTGGGGACACTCACACGCCGGAGCGTGGCTGCCAGCCGGGCTGCTGCCGCTGGCAATGAAGCAACGGACACAAACGTTCCCGTGGCAACGGCGGGACGCGAGCGAGGCCCGTGCGGCAGCGCCCGGACAGCCCGGCCTGCGGGCCCGGCCAGCCCCGGGCAGAGCTGACCAAGCGCCGCACCTCGGCGGGGAGTTACTACCCGCTCGCTCCTGCCCCGGGACCGGGGAAACCGGCGCCACGGGCGTGGGGCAGATGCCGCTTGGTGATAGCTCAGAGCCCAGTTCAACCAGCTCACTGCCTTGCCGGCGTCTCCTGACCCCCGGCCCGGCTCTCCGCACAGCCTGGCACCCACATGCAAACCACAAGCAACAGGCTCTGACACTCAGCGCTCCCCACGTTCTGCTTCACACCAGCTCCAGCACCCTCCAAGCGATGTTAGAGCCTCAAGTGCCTCCTGCCTGCCCCACCGTGCACTGCAAGCAGCTCCTCTTGCAGGAGCGCAGACGGGTGGCTGAATCGTGCTGCACTATACACAGGAAATCCTCCTCCTTCAGCAGCTATAAGGCACCTCTCTCCAGAGTAACTGGTTCATTTGCCTTTCTATTACACTTTGCTGGGAGAGCCGGAGAGGAGATCTGTTAAAAGGGAGAACCAGGATGCTCCCGAACACTTTTCTTCACCTAAATCATCTTGCCCTGTTCAGGCTTAAGTAGCAGGACCACGTTTCTTGCTTAGAAATCACCCGCTTAGCCGTAATTACCATATAAACAGCATCTCACGGGAGCCAGGAAAGGAGAATTTCCAGGACTAATCTCTTGCCCCTCCAGCCCACCACTAAGTGGCTGAGCGCTTTCTAAATCAAGCCTTGCTCCCCAGGAAGCCTCACCTGGCACCTTTATACTCCAGCCCCTCTTGTCTTTTTATCACTTCTGTACTGCCATCCCACAATTTATTGTAAAAGCTCCACCACGGCAGAGATAATTAACAGGAGCCTCGTGTTACACCTTCCCCTTCCTGCTTTTCATAAACTCAAGCTCTCAGCTGGCGGTGAGGTGGGCAAGGCGGACCAGGCTCCCTTCCAAGGGCCTCCCAGAGCTCCACGTGCTGTGAATTTACAGCCACAGCTCCTGCCGTCAGCGCCCCCAGCCCCGGCGCTCCGCCCGCCCCCGCCCCTCCCGAGGCCGCACCTCCGGAACGCAGCCACCGCCCCAAAAACACGGGCTTGGCACCGGAATCTCCCCCCTCCCGCTCCCGGGGGGCGTGGGGACACTCACACGCCGGAGCGTGGCTGCCAGCCGGGCTGCTGCCGCTGGCAATGAAGCAACGGACACAAACGTTCCCGTGGCAACGGCGGGACGCGAGCGAGGCCCGTGCGGCAGCGCCCGGCCAGCCCGGCCTGCGGGCCCGGCCAGCCCCGGGCAGAGCCGACCAAGCGCCGCACCTCGGCGGGGAGTTACTACCCGCTCGCTCCTGCCCCGGGACCGGGGAAACCGGCGCCACGGGCGTGGGGCAGATGCCGCTTGGTGATAGCTCAGAGCCCAGTTCAACCAGCTCACTGCCTTGCCGGCGTCTCCTGACCCCCGGCCCGGCTCTCCGCACAGCCTGGCACCCACATGCAAACCACAAGCAACAGGCTCTGACACTCAGCGCTCCCCACGTTCTGCTTCACACCAGCTCCAGCACCCTCCAAGCGATGTTAGAGTCTCAAGTGCCTCCTGCCTGCCCCACCGTGCACTGCAAGCAGCTCCTCTTGCAGGAGCGCGGACAGGTGGCTGAATCGTGCTGCACTATACACAGTAAATCCTCCTCCTTCAGCTGCTATAAGGCACCTCTCTCCAGAGTAACTGGTTCATTTGCCTTTCTATTACACTTTGCTGGGAGAGCCAGGATGCTCCCGAACACTTTTCTTCGCCTAAATCATCTTGCCCTGTTCAGGCTTAAGTAGCAGGACCACGTTTCTTGCTTAGAAATCACCTGCTTAGCTGTAATTACCGTATAAACAGCATCTCACGGGAGCCAGGAAAGGAGAAGAAGATTTTCCAGGACTAATCTCTTGCCCCTCCAGCCCACCACTAAGTGGCTGAGCGCTTTCTAAATCAAGCCTTGCTCCCCAGGAAGCCTCACCTGGCACCTTTATACTCCAGCCCCTCTTGTCTTTTTATCACTTCTGTACTGCCATCCCACAATTTATTGTAAAAGCTCCACCACGGCAGAGATAATTAACAGGAGCCTCGTGTTACACCTTCCCCTTCCTGCTTTTCATAAACTCAAGCTCTCAGCTGGCGGTGAGGTGGGCAAGGCGGACCAGGCTCCCTTCCAAGGGCCTCCCAGAGCTCCACGTGCTGTGAATTTACAGCCACAGCTCCTGCCGTCAGCGCCCCCAGCCCCGGCGCTCCGCCCGCCCCCGCCCCTCCCGAGGCCGCACCTCCGGAACGCAGCCACCGCCCCAAAAACACGGGCTTGGCACCGGAATCTCCCCCCTCCCGCTCCCGGGGGGCGTGGGGATACTCACACGCCGGAGCGTGGCTGCCAGCCGGGCTGCTGCCGCTGGCAATGAAGCAACGGACACAAACGTTCCCGTGGCAACGGCGGGACGCGAGCGAGGCCCGTGCGGCAGCGCCCGGCCAGCCCGGCCTGCGGGCCCGGCCAGCCCCGGGCAGAGCTGACCAAGCGCCGCACCTCGGCGGGGAGTTACTACCCGCTCGCTCCTGCCCCGGGACCGAGGAAACCGGCGCCACGGGCGTGGGGCAGATGCCGCTTGGTGATAGCTCAGAGCCCAGTTCAACCAGCTCACTGCCTTGCCGGCGTCTCCTGACCCCCGGCCCGGCTCTCCGCACAGCCTGGCACCCACATGCAAACCACAAGCAACAGGCTCTGACACTCAGCGCTCCCCACGTTCTGCTTCACACCAGCTCCAGCACCCTCCAAGCGATGTTAGAGTCTCAAGTGCCTCCTGCCTGCCCCACCGTGCACTGCAAGCAGCTCCTCTTGCAGGAGCGCGGACAGGTGGCTGAATCGTGCTGCACTATACACAGTAAATCCTCCTCCTTCAGCTGCTATAAGGCACCTCTCTCCAGAGTAACTGGTTCATTTGCCTTTCTATTACACTTTGCTGGGAGAGCCAGGATGCTCCCGAACACTTTTCTTCGCCTAAATCATCTTGCCCTGTTCAGGCTTAAGTAGCAGGACCACGTTTCTTGCTTAGAAATCACCTGCTTAGCTGTAATTACCGTATAAACAGCATCTCACGGGAGCCAGGAAAGGAGAATTTCCAGGACTAATCTCTTGCCCCTCCAGCCCACCACTAAGTGGCTGAGCGCTTTCTAAATCAAGCCTTGCTCCCCAGGAAGCCTCACCTGGCACCTTTATACTCCAGCCCCTCTTGTCTTTTTATCACTTCTGTACTGCCATCCCACAATTTATTGTAAAAGCTCCACCACGGCAGAGATAATTAACAGGAGCCTCGTGTTACACCTTCCCCTTCCTGCTTTTCATAAACTCAAGCTCTCAGCTGGCGGTGAGGTGGGCAAGGCGGACCAGGCTCCCTTCCAAGGGCCTCCCAGAGCTCCACGTGCTGTGAATTTACAGCCACAGCTCCTGCCGTCAGCGCCCCCAGCCCCGGCGCTCCGCCCGCCCCCGCCCCTCCCGAGGCCGCACCTCCGGAACGCAGCCACCGCCCCAAAAACACGGGCTTGGCACCGGAATCTCCCCCCTCCCGCTCCCGGGGGGCGTGGGGATACTCACACGCCGGAGCGTGGCTGCCAGCCGGGCTGCTGCCGCTGGCAATGAAGCAACGGACACAAACGTTCCCGTGGCAACGGCGGGACGCGAGCGAGGCCCGTGCGGCAGCGCCCGGACAGCCCGGCCTGCGGGCCCGGCCAGCCCCGGGCAGAGCCGACCAAGCGCCGCACCTCGGCGGGGAGTTACTACCCGCTCGCTCCTGCCCCGGGACCGGGGAAACCGGCGCCACGGGCGTGGGGCAGATGCCGCTTGGTGATAGCTCAGAGCCCAGTTCAACCAGCTCACTGCCTTGCCGGCGTCTCCTGACCCCCGGCCCGGCTCTCCGCACAGCCTGGCACCCACATGCAAACCACAAGCAACAGGCTCTGACACTCAGCGCTCCCCACGTTCTGCTTCACACCAGCTCCAGCACCCTCCAAGCGATGTTAGAGTCTCAAGTGCCTCCTGCCTGCCCCACCGTGCACTGCAAGCAGCTCCTCTTGCAGGAGCGCGGACAGGTGGCTGAATCGTGCTGCACTATACACAGTAAATCCTCCTCCTTCAGCTGCTATAAGGCACCTCTCTCCAGAGTAACTGGTTCATTTGCCTTTCTATTACACTTTGCTGGGAGAGCCAGGATGCTCCCGAACACTTTTCTTCGCCTAAATCATCTTGCCCTGTTCAGGCTTAAGTAGCAGGACCACGTTTCTTGCTTAGAAATCACCTGCTTAGCTGTAATTACCGTATAAACAGCATCTCACGGGAGCCAGGAAAGGAGAAGAAGATTTTCCAGGACTAATCTCTTGCCCCTCCAGCCCACCACTAAGTGGCTGAGCGCTTTCTAAATCAAGCCTTGCTCCCCAGGAAGCCTCACCTGGCACCTTTATACTCCAGCCCCTCTTGTCTTTTTATCACTTCTGTACTGCCATCCCACAATTTATTGTAAAAGCTCCACCACGGCAGAGATAATTAACAGGAGCCTCGTGTTACACCTTCCCCTTCCTGCTTTTCATAAACTCAAGCTCTCAGCTGGCGGTGAGGTGGGCAAGGCGGACCAGGCTCCCTTCCAAGGGCCTCCCAGAGCTCCACGTGCTGTGAATTTACAGCCACAGCTCCTGCCGTCAGCGCCCCCAGCCCCGGCGCTCCGCCCGCCCCCGCCCCTCCCGAGGCCGCACCTCCGGAACGCAGCCACCGCCCCAAAAACACGGGCTTGGCACCGGAATCTCCCCCCTCCCGCTCCCGGGGGGCGTGGGGATACTCACACGCCGGAGCGTGGCTGCCAGCCGGGCTGCTGCCGCTGGCAATGAAGCAACGGACACAAACGTTCCCGTGGCAACGGCGGGACGCGAGCGAGGCCCGTGCGGCAGCGCCCGGCCAGCCCGGCCTGCGGGCCCGGCCAGCCCCGGGCAGAGCTGACCAAGCGCCGCACCTCGGCGGGGAGTTACTACCCGCTCGCTCCTGCCCCGGGACCGAGGAAACCGGCGCCACGGGCGTGGGGCAGATGCCGCTTGGTGATAGCTCAGAGCCCAGTTCAACCAGCTCACTGCCTTGCCGGCGTCTCCTGACCCCCGGCCCGGCTCTCCGCACAGCCTGGCACCCACATGCAAACCACAAGCAACAGGCTCTGACACTCAGCGCTCCCCACGTTCTGCTTCACACCAGCTCCAGCACCCTCCAAGCGATGTTAGAGTCTCAAGTGCCTCCTGCCTGCCCCACCGTGCACTGCAAGCAGCTCCTCTTGCAGGAGCGCGGACAGGTGGCTGAATCGTGCTGCACTATACACAGTAAATCCTCCTCCTTCAGCTGCTATAAGGCACCTCTCTCCAGAGTAACTGGTTCATTTGCCTTTCTATTACACTTTGCTGGGAGAGCCAGGATGCTCCCGAACACTTTTCTTCACCTAAATCATCTTGCCCTGTTCAGGCTTAAGTAGCAGGATCACGTTTCTTGCTTAGAAATCACCCGCTTAGCTGTAATTACCATATAAACAGCATCTCACGGGAGCCAGGAAAGGAGAATTTCCAGGACTAATCTCTTGCCCCTCCAGCCCACCACTAAGTGGCTGAGCGCTTTCTAAATCAAGCCTTGCTCCCCAGGAAGCCTCACCTGGCACCTTTATACTCCAGCCCCTCTTGTCTTTTTATCACTTCGGTACTGCCATCCCACAATTTATTGTAAAAGCTCCACCACGGCAGAGATAATTAACAGGAGCCTCGTGTTACACCTTCCCCTTCCTGCTTTTCATAAACTCAAGCTCTCAGCTGGCGGTGAGGTGGGCAAGGCGGACCAGGCTCCCTTCCAAGGGCCTCCCAGAGCTCCACGTGCTGTGAATTTACAGCCACAGCTCCTGCCGTCAGCGCCCCCAGCCCCGGCGCTCCGCCCGCCCCCGCCCCTCCCGAGGCCGCACCTCCGGAACGCAGCCACCGCCCCAAAAACACGGGCTTGGCACCGGAATCTCCCCCCTCCCGCTCCCGGGGGGCGTGGGGATACTCACACGCCGGAGCGTGGCTGCCAGCCGGGCTGCTGCCGCTGGCAATGAAGCAACGGACACAAACGTTCCCGTGGCAACGGCGGGACGCGAGCGAGGCCCGTGCGGCAGCGCCCGGCCAGCCCCGCCTGCGGGCCCGGCCAGCCCCGGGCAGAGCCGACCAAGCGCCGCACCTCGGCGGGGAGTTACTACCCGCTCGCTCCTGCCCCGGGACCGGGGAAACCGGCGCCACGGGCGTGGGGCAGATGCCGCTTGGTGATAGCTCAGAGCCCAGTTCAACCAGCTCACTGCCTTGCCGGCGTCTCCTGACCCCCGGCCCGGCTCTCCGCACAGCCTGGCACCCACATGCAAACCACAAGCAACAGGCTCTGACACTCAGCGCTCCCCACGTTCTGCTTCACACCAGCTCCAGCACCCTCCAAGCGATGTTAGAGTCTCAAGTGCCTCCTGCCTGCCCCACCGTGCACTGCAAGCAGCTCCTCTTGCAGGAGCGCGGACAGGTGGCTGAATCGTGCTGCACTATACACAGTAAATCCTCCTCCTTCAGCTGCTATAAGGCACCTCTCTCCAGAGTAACTGGTTCATTTGCCTTTCTATTACACTTTGCTGGGAGAGCCAGGATGCTCCCGAACACTTTTCTTCGCCTAAATCATCTTGCCCTGTTCAGGCTTAAGTAGCAGGACCACGTTTCTTGCTTAGAAATCACCTGCTTAGCTGTAATTACCGTATAAACAGCATCTCACGGGAGCCAGGAAAGGAGAAGAAGATTTTCCAGGACTAATCTCTTGCCCCTCCAGCCCACCACTAAGTGGCTGAGCGCTTTCTAAATCAAGCCTTGCTCCCCAGGAAGCCTCACCTGGCACCTTTATACTCCAGCCCCTCTTGTCTTTTTATCACTTCTGTACTGCCATCCCACAATTTATTGTAAAAGCTCCACCACGGCAGAGATAATTAACAGGAGCCTCGTGTTACACCTTCCCCTTCCTGCTTTTCATAAACTCAAGCTCTCAGCTGGCGGTGAGGTGGGCAAGGCGGACCAGGCTCCCTTCCAAGGGCCTCCCAGAGCTCCACGTGCTGTGAATTTACAGCCACAGCTCCTGCCGTCAGCGCCCCCAGCCCCGGCGCTCCGCCCGCCCCCGCCCCTCCCGAGGCCGCACCTCCGGAACGCAGCCACCGCCCCAAAAACACGGGCTTGGCACCGGAATCTCCCCCCTCCCGCTCCCGGGGGGCGTGGGGACACTCACACGCCGGAGCGTGGCTGCCAGCCGGGCTGCTGCCGCTGGCAATGAAGCAACGGACACAAACGTTCCCGTGGCAACGGCGGGACGCGAGCGAGGCCCGTGCGGCAGCGCCCGGCCAGCCCGGCCTGCGGGCCCGGCCAGCCCCGGGCAGAGCCGACCAAGCGCCGCACCTCGGCGGGGAGTTACTACCCGCTCGCTCCTGCCCCGGGACCGGGGAAACCGGCGCCACGGGCGTGGGGCAGATGCCGCTTGGTGATAGCTCAGAGCCCAGTTCAACCAGCTCACTGCCTTGCCGGCGTCTCCTGACCCCCGGCCCGGCTCTCCGCACAGCCTGGCACCCACATGCAAACCACAAGCAACAGGCTCTGACACTCAGCGCTCCCCACGTTCTGCTTCACACCAGCTCCAGCACCCTCCAAGCGATGTTAGAGTCTCAAGTGCCTCCTGCCTGCCCCACCGTGCACTGCAAGCAGCTCCTCTTGCAGGAGCGCGGACAGGTGGCTGAATCGTGCTGCACTATACACAGTAAATCCTCCTCCTTCAGCTGCTATAAGGCACCTCTCTCCAGAGTAACTGGTTCATTTGCCTTTCTATTACACTTTGCTGGGAGAGCCAGGATGCTCCCGAACACTTTTCTTCGCCTAAATCATCTTGCCCTGTTCAGGCTTAAGTAGCAGGACCACGTTTCTTGCTTAGAAATCACCTGCTTAGCTGTAATTACCGTATAAACAGCATCTCACGGGAGCCAGGAAAGGAGAAGAAGATTTTCCAGGACTAATCTCTTGCCCCTCCAGCCCACCACTAAGTGGCTGAGCGCTTTCTAAATCAAGCCTTGCTCCCCAGGAAGCCTCACCTGGCACCTTTATACTCCAGCCCCTCTTGTCTTTTTATCACTTCTGTACTGCCATCCCACAATTTATTGTAAAAGCTCCACCACGGCAGAGATAATTAACAGGAGCCTCGTGTTACACCTTCCCCTTCCTGCTTTTCATAAACTCAAGCTCTCAGCTGGCGGTGAGGTGGGCAAGGCGGACCAGGCTCCCTTCCAAGGGCCTCCCAGAGCTCCACGTGCTGTGAATTTACAGCCACAGCTCCTGCCGTCAGCGCCCCCAGCCCCGGCGCTCCGCCCGCCCCCGCCCCTCCCGAGGCCGCACCTCCGGAACGCAGCCACCGCCCCAAAAACACGGGCTTGGCACCGGAATCTCCCCCCTCCCGCTCCCGGGGGGCGTGGGGATACTCACACGCCGGAGCGTGGCTGCCAGCCGGGCTGCTGCCGCTGGCAATGAAGCAACGGACACAAACGTTCCCGTGGCAACGGCGGGACGCGAGCGAGGCCCGTGCGGCAGCGCCCGGCCAGCCCGGCCTGCGGGCCCGGCCAGCCCCGGGCAGAGCTGACCAAGCGCCGCACCTCGGCGGGGAGTTACTACCCGCTCGCTCCTGCCCCGGGACCGAGGAAACCGGCGCCACGGGCGTGGGGCAGATGCCGCTTGGTGATAGCTCAGAGCCCAGTTCAACCAGCTCACTGCCTTGCCGGCGTCTCCTGACCCCCGGCCCGGCTCTCCGCACAGCCTGGCACCCACATGCAAACCACAAGCAACAGGCTCTGACACTCAGCGCTCCCCACGTTCTGCTTCACACCAGCTCCAGCACCCTCCAAGCGATGTTAGAGTCTCAAGTGCCTCCTGCCTGCCCCACCGTGCACTGCAAGCAGCTCCTCTTGCAGGAGCGCGGACAGGTGGCTGAATCGTGCTGCACTATACACAGTAAATCCTCCTCCTTCAGCTGCTATAAGGCACCTCTCTCCAGAGTAACTGGTTCATTTGCCTTTCTATTACACTTTGCTGGGAGAGCCAGGATGCTCCCGAACACTTTTCTTCGCCTAAATCATCTTGCCCTGTTCAGGCTTAAGTAGCAGGACCACGTTTCTTGCTTAGAAATCACCTGCTTAGCTGTAATTACCGTATAAACAGCATCTCACGGGAGCCAGGAAAGGAGAATTTCCAGGACTAATCTCTTGCCCCTCCAGCCCACCACTAAGTGGCTGAGCGCTTTCTAAATCAAGCCTTGCTCCCCAGGAAGCCTCACCTGGCACCTTTATACTCCAGCCCCTCTTGTCTTTTTATCACTTCTGTACTGCCATCCCACAATTTATTGTAAAAGCTCCACCACGGCAGAGATAATTAACAGGAGCCTCGTGTTACACCTTCCCCTTCCTGCTTTTCATAAACTCAAGCTCTCAGCTGGCGGTGAGGTGGGCAAGGCGGACCAGGCTCCCTTCCAAGGGCCTCCCAGAGCTCCACGTGCTGTGAATTTACAGCCACAGCTCCTGCCGTCAGCGCCCCCAGCCCCGGCGCTCCGCCCGCCCCCGCCCCTCCCGAGGCCGCACCTCCGGAACGCAGCCACCGCCCCAAAAACACGGGCTTGGCACCGGAATCTCCCCCCTCCCGCTCCCGGGGGGCGTGGGGATACTCACACGCCGGAGCGTGGCTGCCAGCCGGGCTGCTGCCGCTGGCAATGAAGCAACGGACACAAACGTTCCCGTGGCAACGGCGGGACGCGAGCGAGGCCCGTGCGGCAGCGCCCGGACAGCCCGGCCTGCGGGCCCGGCCAGCCCCGGGCAGAGCCGACCAAGCGCCGCACCTCGGCGGGGAGTTACTACCCGCTCGCTCCTGCCCCGGGACCGGGGAAACCGGCGCCACGGGCGTGGGGCAGATGCCGCTTGGTGATAGCTCAGAGCCCAGTTCAACCAGCTCACTGCCTTGCCGGCGTCTCCTGACCCCCGGCCCGGCTCTCCGCACAGCCTGGCACCCACATGCAAACCACAAGCAACAGGCTCTGACACTCAGCGCTCCCCACGTTCTGCTTCACACCAGCTCCAGCACCCTCCAAGCGATGTTAGAGTCTCAAGTGCCTCCTGCCTGCCCCACCGTGCACTGCAAGCAGCTCCTCTTGCAGGAGCGCGGACAGGTGGCTGAATCGTGCTGCACTATACACAGTAAATCCTCCTCCTTCAGCTGCTATAAGGCACCTCTCTCCAGAGTAACTGGTTCATTTGCCTTTCTATTACACTTTGCTGGGAGAGCCAGGATGCTCCCGAACACTTTTCTTCGCCTAAATCATCTTGCCCTGTTCAGGCTTAAGTAGCAGGACCACGTTTCTTGCTTAGAAATCACCTGCTTAGCTGTAATTACCGTATAAACAGCATCTCACGGGAGCCAGGAAAGGAGAAGAAGATTTTCCAGGACTAATCTCTTGCCCCTCCAGCCCACCACTAAGTGGCTGAGCGCTTTCTAAATCAAGCCTTGCTCCCCAGGAAGCCTCACCTGGCACCTTTATACTCCAGCCCCTCTTGTCTTTTTATCACTTCTGTACTGCCATCCCACAATTTATTGTAAAAGCTCCACCACGGCAGAGATAATTAACAGGAGCCTCGTGTTACACCTTCCCCTTCCTGCTTTTCATAAACTCAAGCTCTCAGCTGGCGGTGAGGTGGGCAAGGCGGACCAGGCTCCCTTCCAAGGGCCTCCCAGAGCTCCACGTGCTGTGAATTTACAGCCACAGCTCCTGCCGTCAGCGCCCCCAGCCCCGGCGCTCCGCCCGCCCCCGCCCCTCCCGAGGCCGCACCTCCGGAACGCAGCCACCGCCCCAAAAACACGGGCTTGGCACCGGAATCTCCCCCCTCCCGCTCCCGGGGGGCGTGGGGATACTCACACGCCGGAGCGTGGCTGCCAGCCGGGCTGCTGCCGCTGGCAATGAAGCAACGGACACAAACGTTCCCGTGGCAACGGCGGGACGCGAGCGAGGCCCGTGCGGCAGCGCCCGGCCAGCCCGGCCTGCGGGCCCGGCCAGCCCCGGGCAGAGCTGACCAAGCGCCGCACCTCGGCGGGGAGTTACTACCCGCTCGCTCCTGCCCCGGGACCGAGGAAACCGGCGCCACGGGCGTGGGGCAGATGCCGCTTGGTGATAGCTCAGAGCCCAGTTCAACCAGCTCACTGCCTTGCCGGCGTCTCCTGACCCCCGGCCCGGCTCTCCGCACAGCCTGGCACCCACATGCAAACCACAAGCAACAGGCTCTGACACTCAGCGCTCCCCACGTTCTGCTTCACACCAGCTCCAGCACCCTCCAAGCGATGTTAGAGTCTCAAGTGCCTCCTGCCTGCCCCACCGTGCACTGCAAGCAGCTCCTCTTGCAGGAGCGCGGACAGGTGGCTGAATCGTGCTGCACTATACACAGTAAATCCTCCTCCTTCAGCTGCTATAAGGCACCTCTCTCCAGAGTAACTGGTTCATTTGCCTTTCTATTACACTTTGCTGGGAGAGCCAGGATGCTCCCGAACACTTTTCTTCACCTAAATCATCTTGCCCTGTTCAGGCTTAAGTAGCAGGATCACGTTTCTTGCTTAGAAATCACCCGCTTAGCTGTAATTACCATATAAACAGCATCTCACGGGAGCCAGGAAAGGAGAATTTCCAGGACTAATCTCTTGCCCCTCCAGCCCACCACTAAGTGGCTGAGCGCTTTCTAAATCAAGCCTTGCTCCCCAGGAAGCCTCACCTGGCACCTTTATACTCCAGCCCCTCTTGTCTTTTTATCACTTCGGTACTGCCATCCCACAATTTATTGTAAAAGCTCCACCACGGCAGAGATAATTAACAGGAGCCTCGTGTTACACCTTCCCCTTCCTGCTTTTCATAAACTCAAGCTCTCAGCTGGCGGTGAGGTGGGCAAGGCGGACCAGGCTCCCTTCCAAGGGCCTCCCAGAGCTCCACGTGCTGTGAATTTACAGCCACAGCTCCTGCCGTCAGCGCCCCCAGCCCCGGCGCTCCGCCCGCCCCCGCCCCTCCCGAGGCCGCACCTCCGGAACGCAGCCACCGCCCCAAAAACACGGGCTTGGCACCGGAATCTCCCCCCTCCCGCTCCCGGGGGGCGTGGGGATACTCACACGCCGGAGCGTGGCTGCCAGCCGGGCTGCTGCCGCTGGCAATGAAGCAACGGACACAAACGTTCCCGTGGCAACGGCGGGACGCGAGCGAGGCCCGTGCGGCAGCGCCCGGCCAGCCCCGCCTGCGGGCCCGGCCAGCCCCGGGCAGAGCCGACCAAGCGCCGCACCTCGGCGGGGAGTTACTACCCGCTCGCTCCTGCCCCGGGACCGGGGAAACCGGCGCCACGGGCGTGGGGCAGATGCCGCTTGGTGATAGCTCAGAGCCCAGTTCAACCAGCTCACTGCCTTGCCGGCGTCTCCTGACCCCCGGCCCGGCTCTCCGCACAGCCTGGCACCCACATGCAAACCACAAGCAACAGGCTCTGACACTCAGCGCTCCCCACGTTCTGCTTCACACCAGCTCCAGCACCCTCCAAGCGATGTTAGAGTCTCAAGTGCCTCCTGCCTGCCCCACCGTGCACTGCAAGCAGCTCCTCTTGCAGGAGCGCGGACAGGTGGCTGAATCGTGCTGCACTATACACAGTAAATCCTCCTCCTTCAGCTGCTATAAGGCACCTCTCTCCAGAGTAACTGTTTCATTTGCCTTTCTATTACACTTTGCTGGGAGAGCCAGGATGCTCCCGAACACTTTTCTTCACCTAAATCATCTTGCCCTGTTCAGGCTTAAGTAGCAGGATCACGTTTCTTGCTTAGAAATCACCCGCTTAGCCGTAATTACCATATAAACAGCATCTCACGGGAGCCAGGAAAGGAGAATTTCCAGGACTAATCTCTTGCCCCTCCAGCCCACCACTAAGTGGCTGAGCGCTTTCTAAATCAAGCCTTGCTCCCCAGGAAGCCTCACCTGGCACCTTTATACTCCAGCCCCTCTTGTCTTTTTATCACTTCGGTACTGCCATCCCACAATTTATTGTAAAAGCTCCACCACGGCAGAGATAATTAACAGGAGCCTCGTGTTACACCTTCCCCTTCCTGCTTTTCATAAACTCAAGCTCTCAGCTGGCGGTGAGGTGGGCAAGGCGGACCAGGCTCCCTTCCAAGGGCCTCCCAGAGCTCCACGTGCTGTGAATTTACAGCCACAGCTCCTGCCGTCAGCGCCCCCAGCCCCGGCGCTCCGCCCGCCCCCGCCCCTCCCGAGGCCGCACCTCCGGAACGCAGCCACCGCCCCAAAAACACGGGCTTGGCACCGGAATCTCCCCCCTCCCGCTCCCGGGGGGCGTGGGGATACTCACACGCCGGAGCGTGGCTGCCAGCCGGGCTGCTGCCGCTGGCAATGAAGCAACGGACACAAACGTTCCCGTGGCAACGGCGGGACGCGAGCGAGGCCCGTGCGGCAGCGCCCGGCCAGCCCCGCCTGCGGGCCCGGCCAGCCCCGGGCAGAGCCGACCAAGCGCCGCACCTCGGCGGGGAGTTACTACCCGCTCGCTCCTGCCCCGGGACCGGGGAAACCGGCGCCACGGGCGTGGGGCAGATGCCGCTTGGTGATAGCTCAGAGCCCAGTTCAACCAGCTCACTGCCTTGCCGGCGTCTCCTGACCCCCGGCCCGGCTCTCCGCACAGCCTGGCACCCACATGCAAACCACAAGCAACAGGCTCTGACACTCAGCGCTCCCCACGTTCTGCTTCACACCAGCTCCAGCACCCTCCAAGCGATGTTAGAGTCTCAAGTGCCTCCTGCCTGCCCCACCGTGCACTGCAAGCAGCTCCTCTTGCAGGAGCGCGGACAGGTGGCTGAATCGTGCTGCACTATACACAGTAAATCCTCCTCCTTCAGCTGCTATAAGGCACCTCTCTCCAGAGTAACTGTTTCATTTGCCTTTCTATTACACTTTGCTGGGAGAGCCAGGATGCTCCCGAACACTTTTCTTCACCTAAATCATCTTGCCCTGTTCAGGCTTAAGTAGCAGGATCACGTTTCTTGCTTAGAAATCACCCGCTTAGCCGTAATTACCATATAAACAGCATCTCACGGGAGCCAGGAAAGGAGAATTTCCAGGACTAATCTCTTGCCCCTCCAGCCCACCACTAAGTGGCTGAGCGCTTTCTAAATCAAGCCTTGCTCCCCAGGAAGCCTCACCTGGCACCTTTATACTCCAGCCCCTCTTGTCTTTTTATCACTTCTGTACTGCCATCCCACAATTTATTGTAAAAGCTCCACCACGGCAGAGATAATTAACAGGAGCCTCGTGTTACACCTTCCCCTTCCTGCTTTTCATAAACTCAAGCTCTCAGCTGGCGGTGAGGTGGGCAAGGCGGACCAGGCTCCCTTCCAAGGGCCTCCCAGAGCTCCACGTGCTGTGAATTTACAGCCACAGCTCCTGCCGTCAGCGCCCCCAGCCCCGGCGCTCCGCCCGCCCCCGCCCCTCCCGAGGCCGCACCTCCGGAACGCAGCCACCGCCCCAAAAACACGGGCTTGGCACCGGAATCTCCCCCCTCCCGCTCCCGGGGGGCGTGGGGATACTCACACGCCGGAGCGTGGCTGCCAGCCGGGCTGCTGCCGCTGGCAATGAAGCAACGGACACAAACGTTCCCGTGGCAACGGCGGGACGCGAGCGAGGCCCGTGCGGCAGCGCCCGGCCAGCCCGGCCTGCGGGCCCGGCCAGCCCCGGGCAGAGCCGACCAAGCGCCGCACCTCGGCGGGGAGTTACTACCCGCTCGCTCCTGCCCCGGGACCGAGGAAACCGGCGCCACGGGCGTGGGGCAGATGCCGCTTGGTGATAGCTCAGAGCCCAGTTCAACCAGCTCACTGCCTTGCCGGCGTCTCCTGACCCCCGGCCCGGCTCTCCGCACAGCCTGGCACCCACATGCAAACCACAAGCAACAGGCTCTGACACTCAGCGCTCCCCACGTTCTGCTTCACACCAGCTCCAGCACCCTCCAAGCGATGTTAGAGTCTCAAGTGCCTCCTGCCTGCCCCACCGTGCACTGCAAGCAGCTCCTCTTGCAGGAGCGCGGACAGGTGGCTGAATCGTGCTGCACTATACACAGTAAATCCTCCTCCTTCAGCTGCTATAAGGCACCTCTCTCCAGAGTAACTGGTTCATTTGCCTTTCTATTACACTTTGCTGGGAGAGCCGGAGAGATCTGCTAAAAGGGAGAACCAGGATGCTCCTGAACACTTTTCTTCACCTAAATCATCTTGCCCTGTTCAGGCTTAAGTAGCAGGACCACGTTTCTTGCTTAGAAATCACCCGCTTAGCCATAATTACCATATAAACAGCATCTCACGGGAGCCAGGAAAGGAGAATTTCCAGGACTAATCTCTTGCCCCTCCAGCCCACCACTAAGTGGCTGAGCGCTTTCTAAATCAAGCCTTGCTCCCCAGGAAGCCTCACCTGGCACCTTTATACTCCAGCCCCTCTTGTCTTTTTATCACTTCGGTACTGCCATCCCACAATTTATTGTAAAAGCTCCACCACGGCAGAGATAATTAACAGGAGCCTCGTGTTACACCTTCCCCTTCCTGCTTTTCATAAACTCAAGCTCTCAGCTGGCGGCGAGGTGGGCAAGGCAGACCAGGCTCCCTTCCAAGGGCCTGCCAGAGCTCCACGTGCTGTGAATTTACAGCCACCGCTCCTGCCGTCAGCACTTAGAGCACTATTTTCTCTCCCCCAGCACCTCATCTCTGCTATCTTGGGCTTCCCAACTTGCATCAACCCTTCCCCCCACTATTTACTCTTTTTCCTGCATAGGGACCACGTTTCATTGTGGTTGGCAACACATCAGAGCTTCCACGCAACAAGAGACCTCGGAGTGGAAAAGCAGGAGACAAAAGGACTATTACCGGGTCCCCAGGTCGGCAGCAAGTGGCCTGAGCGGGGTCAGAGCTGCCTCTGCCGGGCTGAGGAGCACGTTAGCGAAGCGCTGCCACTCTGTAGTGGATCCTGTAAGGATCGGAGCCAAAGCTCATGGAACTCATAGGCAGACACAGGCTGTCAGGCTGTTTCCACAGGCAGTATCTTACCCTACCCAAAGCAAGTGCTTGGACCCACAGCAGCCTGCAGCTAAAAGCACGAGGCGAACAAATCCGCCCTGCCCAGGGGCTTCAGGCATGTTCACAGCAGCCACGGCTCTGCTGCCACACAAGGATTTGGTCATCTACCCTTGAACCACACACCCAAGCTGGAACATGGGGCACTGCCAGCACCCCTGAAAGCCATCCTCTCTCCCTTTCTGAACCACATCCCAGCTTCTGTGGCATCAATTCACCGTGCACAGCTGTGCTGTGTCCACATCCTGACCACTGCTGTCACCCACAGAGCTCTGCTATCACCCAGCTCACCCAAAATGCTCCCGCAAACCCCAATCCAAATCAAAATCTTTTAATCTCAACCTGCAAACACCTTCTCAACAAGAGTTCTGCGCATCCCTGCCCAGTTCTTACAAGGGAGTTTGAATCTCTGGCAAAACCAACAGCAGTTGAATTTAAAAGATGCCAAACTGGAGACATGCAAACAGCCAAAAGCAGCAGCAGGAGCATCACCCCCAGCCTCACCTCGGCAGGCTCCAGCCTCATACCCACTTACCCAGCACACACACGCATTCCTGGCTGCCAGAACAGACAACGGGCCCTATTTCCTGGCTTACTGCTGTCCTACTCAGCACTGCACTAACCCTGAGGTGTCACGGACTCTTCACCCAGTTACTCCCTACCCTTCAGGCACTGAAACCCTCATTTACACGTCGCAACACTGAGGTTTAAGCTCCAAACACCCAAAGGCCCGTGAACAAGAAGAGGAGGGCAGCACCAGCAGCCTCCATCCCCTCCACTCCTGCCCCAGGGCCTGGATGCGGCCACAGCCGCATCCCATGGGGGGGCAGACCTTGGCCTGGGAAGTCTGCTCTGATGGGGAGCACAGCGGGGCAGCTGGAGGGGGCAGGCCCCGACACAAAACGCTGCCGCCTCCTCTAGCCCGGCATGAGAGCCCCCCCTTCGCTCCTTAGGCAGCCTCCCCCCTGAAATCCCGCCCTCCGTCCCTCCCAAACAGACCGCCTGCTGGCAGGGAAGCCTCCCCGGCAGGAGGGTGAGCACCACGGCCTGACACAGTTCGGGCGGCACCCAGCTCACACCCAACACCCCCCCCCGGGCACGCTATGCCAGGCACCCCAACCGCTCCGGCCCCCAGCCCCGGCGCTCCGCCCGCTCCCGCCCCTCCCGAGGCCGCACCTCCGGAACGCGGCCACCGCCCCAAAAACACGGGCTTGGGCACCGCTATCCCCCCCCTCCCGCTCCCGGGGGCCGTGGGGACACTCACACGCCGGAGCGTGGCTGCCAGCCGGGCTGCTGCCGCTGGCAATGAAGCACCGGACACAAACGTTCCCGTGGCAACGGCGGGACGGGAGCGAGGCCCGTGCGGCAGCACCCGGACAGCCCGGCCTGCGGGCCCGGCCTCACCCTGCCTGAGGGTGGATGTGGGAAGCTTCCCGTTTCCATGAAGAGTGCTGGGATCTCAGGTTGTCAGATGCTCCTCACGAGCTATGGGGGGAGTTTGGGGTTTCCACCAATGTCAGCTTCACCCTCCTTTCCCCATGTAAATCAGAAAGCTGTAAATAGCCTCTAGACGAGCAGGGATCTAAAGTTTGTGTGCTGAATCTCCTCCCAACTTTGAGTTCAACAGGTTCAATGTCCTTATTCCCCTCTCAGTTCAGCGATCACACCTAGGCTACACATTCAGCCTGAGTTGATCCCTGTGCTGCAATGCTCTTTTACAGCAGCGTAGATGATGGAGCAGGTCACCCCCAATTTGTGCTGGAATCCTTCAGACCTGGGACTGCGGGGTGGGAGAGGCTGGAGAACATATCTGGTGGGTCTGGCAATCTTGAATACATCTTAAGAGCTTTTCTGCTTGCCCAAGGCCAGCTCTTCTTATTTCTGGGGAGCTCTGAGTGGTATTGCTCCTTCCCAAAATGGGGATACTGCTGTCTGAGCACAGCTGAGGCTGCGTGTGCTACTGCAGCGCTGCTGGCAGGCAGCAGTGAGTTGAGGGACAGGCACGTAATTAGCAACTGCACCTATTTTAATGGCATCTTCCCTTCCTCTTATGTGAATCTGTACCCTAAGTCATTGAGTCAGTGATGAAGAATTAATTGAGTGGTTGTGGTTGCCATTAGAGAAACAGCAGTCACCCCCTGCCACGCTGCTCAGAGATGGCTTTTGTTCCGTGCTTTGCCCTCCCTGTTTGTGCCAGAACAGTAGGTGGGTACAGACCTGGGAAGATGCAGCTTCACCAAACACCCAGAGCAGGACCCTGGGTTGGTGTTGGTGGAGCAGCAGCAGCTTGTTGTCCATCCCACCGAGTGTCTCACCTGCAGCCCTGGTATTTCCCTGGGGTTGTGTGTCCTTCTGGAGTTGGTCTGGGGAGCCGAATCCTGCTGGGTGGGCCCCTGCGCATAGTCAGAGCTGCAGCCACGTTGGCAGTTGTGGTCCTGGTTTTTAATCTTACATAGAGGCTTACTGCAGAGGCTGGGCTAATAGTAACTTGGAGCAGCGTCTGCCCTGACAGCTCTGGGTGGGGAGACAAGTGTTGCCTCCATCAAGTAAATAGCCATGAGAGGCACAGTGACCCTTCGGGGCTAATTACAGCAGCCTGGGTTAGTCTGGGCTGTTCCAGTGCTGCATGTCCATTGGGAATATGGCCCTGTGCTTCTCCTGGGGACCCAGAAGGCTGATCCTGGAAGTTTTTCACTTCCTATTTAGAGATTTTAATTGTTTTAATATATGGCTTGAGACAAACCAGGTTGCTAGAGCAGCAGCACACCTTGCTGAGGATTGTTTTTTGTGTCTCCTCATCAATGCTGTTACAATACTCTGCCATGTCCTATGGGGAAAAAATCATCAGAGTTATCACCATGTACCTGAAATATGCTCACAGTGTGGAAGGTGAAGTTGTTACTTGAGGCTGGTGGCTGATGGAGACTGAGCTGAAAAACATGGGACTTGGGGTATGTGGAGGGTCAGCCCTGCCGAGAGCTGTCGCCGGCAGCGCTGTGGCCAGTATGGCAACGTCAGTCTGGCCACAGCAGCAGTGAGAGTGCTCAGCTCTGGCTGTCACATTAGAAAGAGCTAAGGAGTTGGCAGCAGATCATTTTAGGCTCCTGGGAGAAGGGCTGGCTCCTCCAGGAGATGCAGATTCACCGCTGTCCAAGGCAAAGTATTGATGCTTTTGATGCTGACTGGGGCAAGGCAGGAATAACTTGTCTGGGGAATGTGGGCATGTTCCCCAGGGCATGCAGCATGGGCCTTCCTGCTCAGAGCTGATTTGTAACCTGAGTTTCACCAGCTGTGTTACTGGGTGTGTGGGTTACGTGAGCTACGCTCCCAGGAACTCTGCTGCCTGTTTGAGGAGGTTCTTGGGGACACAGCTCAGTGACAGGTTACAGAGCCACTGCTACACACAGGTACCTGTGGATTTCCTCTTCTATACATGGCCCCTCGTGCTCTCTCCAACCCTGCTCTGAGCTGCCCTTGCCAAGCAAAGAGTCAATGAGACCACTTGTGTTGGAAGCCTTGGCTGGCCCTACAGCTCTGTACATGAGGCAGTTGGAGAGCACCCAGTCATAGTCCCCTCTGCTCCACAGTCAACATCTCCTCTGGCAGCCAGATTCTCCTGGAGTTGAGTGGCCTGTGAGCTAATCCTGGTGGCAGAGCCCTCTGCTCTTTGTTTTGAGGTGTGCTGCTGATGTGCCCGTCTCCACCCTGGCATCCAAATTCAGCAGCACTGCTGAGCACCGTGCATCTCCCTAGCAAGCTGCCTTCAGGGAGTGTGAGGGGGTGCCCCAGGCAGCTTGGGTGCAACCATCTGACCACTTTCCTCTGTCCTGTGATAAACAGTTTCTCACCAGCTTGGATGTCTCCTCCATAGTCTTCTTTCTGACAGTTTCTTGGCTTCAATGTTCTTTTTTGCTTGACACTGTTAATACTTCCCCCCTCCCCGTGCCATGCAAGTGGCAGGATGTTACTGGTGTCTGTGCAGCTGTGAAAAAGGCTGCTGGGCTTCCTTAACTCAGTGCATGGGCGAAGCTGTGATCTGGGGGGACCTGAGCCAGGGACCTAAGTGGCTGATTCCAGAAGCACAAGCTTGAATTCCACGGTCAGCTGGGTAACCCTCAGTGAAGTGTCTTCTGCGAATCCGTTTCAAACTAGAGATGAGGTGCTTGTCCTTCAGCTGCTGGCTGCTCCCATACTTTGTGCAGTCTGTGAGCATATAGGGTGCTGTGCCTTTCATTGCCCTGGAGAGTTAAATCCCCCAGGGAAAGGAGCAGGCAGAGCCAGGTCTGCAGGAGCAGGGCTGAGCTGCCTTGCGATTTCATTCTTAAAACACACTGGCAGGTTTAAAGCTGAAGAAGAGGAGATGAGTGAAGAAAGGTGAGCAATGAAAGCTTGCCTCAGGATGTTCAGCCCAGTGGGATTGTGGGGGCAGAGAGCTTTTGAGTCAGACCTCCCACTTTGTGCACACCTCAGTGAATTTTCAGGCCGAGTTGCTGGGAGGGAAGTGTCCATGTTTTGTCCTGACCTATCCAAGGTTAGTTTAAAAAAACAGTTGTTGCCCTGTGAGGGTGATGCAGAAGTATGAATGGTTCTTGTCCCTTGTATGGCTGCTGAGGCTGGAATGCTTTGGGAACTCCCTCCTCTGCTGGTGCTGCCTGCCCTGCACCCCAAAGCAGCGTCTCCTCTGACAGCTCCTCGCAGCCACCCTGTTGCTATGCAGACACTGCTTCCTGCACGTAGCCAGCTGTGTTGCTCCCTCATGGGAGGAGAACAAGCATTTAGCACCTGCCAGCCCTGTGGAGGCATGTCTCTGCCTCCTTGGGCACCAACAGGATTAGTTTTGCAGTTGGTTACATGATGCCTGCCAAAATAGCAGGCAAAGCTGAAGGGGTTGGGGGCTACTTACAGGTTTGATGTTGGCTCGTGCTCTGTGTGCAGAAGGGAGACCAGCCCAGGTCTGTATGGCCTCACACAGTCAGTGCTGGCAACAAGCTGAGCAGATGGTTGAGCTGGGTCCGAGTGATCCTCACGGTGATGGTTCTGATAGTTTTACCGCCAGCCAGCCCTGGGAGCAGAGCAGGGGATGTGTCTGTAAAGGAGCCTCCTCCTCACCCTGCTGGGCTGGGCAAAGGGGCTTTGGAGCCTGCTGTCAGGGCTGCATGGGGCAGCTGCTGCACAGGGCTCTGTCCTTCAGAGCCTTCTCCACTCCCCAGCTGCTTGCTGGGCACCACTCCCTCTTCAGCAGGTGCGTTGTCTCCGACCACCAGCATCACAGGGCACCTGGAAGTGAGGGGAGGAAGGGGCACAGTCAGGGCTTGGCCTGGGTGGGCTCCACTGCCCTGGAAACCCCCACGCCATGCCAATGTGACTCTTACCGCAGTGTCTTGGCATTGGGCACGGTCCCAGGCCGGTTGATGTCCAGGTCCCTGCGGCTGATGGAGAAGAAAGAGGGCCAGTATGAGCCCTACAGGCAGGTGCTGCCACCAAAGCGCAAGAGCCGGGGCCTCACCAGCTCTGGGAAGCAGCACTGAGCCCCCTGTTCCAGCACCCCATGGCCACCTCTGCTACAACTTGAGTAGAGCTGACACTGTGGGTTGCTGCAACCAGCAGCATGGCGAGGTTCGCAACCCTCTTTGTGCATGGGATGGCATCTCTTGCCCCTGCCCCAGACCTGTTCTAGCACCCAGCACAGGCAGAGACACAGTAACACGTGCCTGTGGCAGAGGCAAGGTGCCACCACTCCCACATTCCTGTGCCAGGTGATGACAACACCCTACAGGGGTGAGGGTTCTCATGGTGGCCTCGGGGCCACCTACCAGCACTGTGGCCCCTCACCTTGGCACAGATGGGGGGGCTGCCTGCTGGCAGGGACTCCTGAGGTGCTCACCTGTTGTACATGTTGAGGAAGAGCTGGAGGTTGAACTGGTTCACCACGCTGCCAATCTGCTGCCGATAGCTCTGCACCAGCTCCGTGTTGTTCACCAGTTCTTCCTGCGTGAGCAGGAGATGGAGATCAGGGCAGGCACTGCTGCATGTCACAGAAACCCTACTCCCCCAGACCAGTCCATAAGGTGCCAGCCCGTGATGTGGAGGAGGAGGATGCTGGGCACAAGTCACATACACGTCGAGGCTAAGCCCCAGATCTGACAGGAGGGATGCCAGCAGGGCTGGACTAGTCTGATCCCTGGGAACAGTGTAGGGCCAATGGCACTGTGGCCTGGCAGGCAGGGCACAGGGAGGGGGCCAGCTGCAGGGCCAGCAGGATGCACAGCCCTTACCTGGCTAAAGAGGTGGGACAGAACAGTGTCTGGCAGCGTGCTGGTGAGGCCAGAGAGCTGTGGAGGGAACATAAGAAGTTAACATGCTGCTGTGGCTGGCTCCTGCCCCAGGGAGTCACTGGGTGTGGGAAGGGGGTTGGGACCCTGCCCACCTTGGCGGCTGCCCAGTCAATCCAGCCTTTGCCATTGGGGTCGATGTTCATGAGGACCAGTCCTTCAACCAGATCGGGGAAGATGAGCTGCAGTGAGCAAGAGGGATGATGCTCAGCAGGAAGGGGAGGTGCACCCCGTGCAGCCCCTGACAAGCACCACTGCCCCACTGCACAGACATCGTACAGGGATGACATGCCCCATCCTTGGAGAGATGGGAGACCTGTGACTTCCCAGCTGCCATGGCACTGCCACCCTGGCCCCCCTCATCCCTCCAGCAGTCTTCACAGTGGCACAGCCTGGCCAGGGTGTCAGGTCCTGTTCTTCCCCATGCTCAAGGCTGACTGCAGGTATGGACAACTCGGGGCCAGCCCACCCCAGCCCCAGGCTCACCGCAAACTTGGCCAGCACGTAGGCTCCTGCCCCAACACCAATCCCGATCACATACTTGAACCTGGAAAGCAGAGAGGTGCGTATGGGGGGACAGTGGGCTCCAGCGTGGGTTCCCTGGGGGTCCCCTTCACCCACAGCATGGGGCACAAGAAGACACACTGGGTGCCAGCTTACAAGGACAACTCCCCCAGCCTCAAGCCCCTGCCTGTCTCCCTGCCCCATGCCCTCAAACTGACAAACATGGAGTGGACAATGACTCACCCAAAATGCTGTACCACACTGGGCAACATGGCAGCCAGCTGGTCCATGGCGGGGTACTGGTACCTGGGGCACAGGACAGCAGTTATGGGACCCATGCAGAGCAGGAAGGCTGGGACAAGGAAATGCCACCCACCCACACACCCAGCCCCATTGCCCACCCCCAGCCAGTCAGTGCCTTGGGCTTGGCACAGTTCAAAGAGACCTGAAGGCAGAGCACTACTGCCCAGGCAGTGACAACCCAGCGAGCAGGGAGGTGACATCCTGGAGGGCACAAGAAGCTGGCACCTACCCCTGAGGGAACTGCGAGGCTCCTGCCTGCTGGCCTGGCGCATCCACATGGCAAACCACAAAGTGCTTCGTGATCTCCTGCATGTCCTTGTAGTTGAAGAAGGTGTTGAAGCAAAGCTTGTCTGTCAAAGGTCAGGTGGGGATCAGAGACCAAACACCCTAGCACAGGGGCAATAGAGAGAGGTTGCCTGCCCTCCCACTGCTCTTCAACTGGGAGGTGACATGCCACCAAAATTCCACCTCCTTTCCCTCCGGGCTCCTCATCTCCACAGCAGAGACCACAGCCACTGTCAGCAAGGGCTGCATCCCTCCTGGTGATGGGAGGCATGGGGATGGATGGACACAATGAGGAGGAGGAGTTTGGAGTGAGCCTCATCAGCATGGAGGTGTGGGACTGGGGGATGCAAAGCCAGGAGTTGCAGGACCACCCGGTGGGCAGCATGATTAGCAGTCAGGATATTATTTGCCATATCCTTAATCCCCAAGGGATTTGCTCAAGAAAATACGGGATTTAAGAAATGTCTGCAAATCTCCCTGCTTGGAAACAAAGAAACAGCCCCAGCACTGCTGTGGACAAGCCACCACCATTGCAGCAGGGTACAGCCATTGCCAAGGCCTGGAGAGATGCTGTCCCATGCCATCAGTGCCAGGACAACCTTCCTAAAACATGGGGCTGAGGCAGGTTGTAACATCCATCACAACCAAAATGACACACCCCTGGACAGGAGCGTGCTGCTGGAATGGTGAGGCAGCTCACAGAGCTGCCAGTGGCTTGGCCTCAGATGCCAGTGCAGGGGGGATACACTTCTTCCAGTTCACAGGACACTGGGCCTCCCAGCTCAGCTGCGAGAGCACAGCCCAGGGCAGAGGTCTGGGGTGCGGGTCCAAGGCTGCAGCCTAACAGAGAGCACAGCATCCACATCGGGAGCCCTTGCTCAGGGCCCCTCCTTTCCTGTTACTCCCCATCTCCTTTAGCCCCCACTACACCCTGCCGTCAGTTGGGTCCGTGCTCTGAATACCAACAGGCTGGTGGTGGCAGGGCCTGACCCAGCATCCCCTGCATCCCATCCTGCCTGGCATGGGCAGGTGGACAGCTGGCACTGGGGTGGCCGAGCACTCCTGGCTGCACTTGGCCCAGACATTGGGTTTGGCTGAGTATCCAAACCCTCCTGGTTCTCTCAGATGCCTGGGGAGACCCAATGCAGCCTGGGGACCTTCCGCGGGAGGAGGCAAAGGAGCTGAGTCAGGGGCTTTTGGTCACCATTCCAGCACCCCATGCAGCCCCAGGACTGCTCCTGCCTGCCCCTGCACCCTATGGCCCAGGAACCGGCACTCACGGTTGAGGCCCACGTCATGGTACGTCAGGATGGCCGGGCGATTCCCCTTGGGTGAGCCCCGGATGACCACGTGCAGCAGTCCGTAGGGGGTCTCAATGTCATGTTCCTGGGGGAAGAGGAGAGATGGGGTGACACCTGCCTGCCCCAAGACATCCTCTCCTGCCCTGCCATCTCACCCCTCACCGCCGCTTCCTTAAGCAGCTGGGTCCCACGGGAACACAAGGGAAGGAGGTGCGGCCATCCTGGGAAAATCCAGCTCTGGGCATCCCAGTGGTGGCAGACAGCAGGAGAAATCAGATACCAACAATCCCAGCCTCCAACAGGGAAGGGGAAGGGAGGGATTGGTATAGGAGAACAGGATTTAGGATTGGACAGGTCCCAACATGGGATGGGATCACAGACTAGGATCAAGGAATAGAGGACTGGGATGGGATGGGATATCCAAGAGGGTGTGGGAGAGGAGGATCGCAGGTCAGGACAGGATAGGACAGGAGATCTTTCAGGGTCTAAGATGGAGAGATTTTTGGCAACAGGGTCACAGTATGGCCTGGATTCCCTGTGCCTGGGAGAAACCGGCAGAGATCAGACCCTGGGAAATGCTGCAGCCTGATCTCAAAATGACAGCTAAAGTAACCTTAAAAAACCCTTGCTCTGAAATGGCTGTGCCCCCATACAGAGACCAGACCTGCCCCGTGCCTCAGTTTTCCTGCCTGGGACAGCTGCAACCTCACCTTCGTGGCCATTGTCCCAGGACAGCAAGGGAAACTGAGGCTGTGAGCCCAAGATCTGTACAAGGCATTGCCCAGGGACAAGGGACCCAGGGTCCAGACACCACTGCCTGCCAGCCAGCCCGCTGGCAGGGACCACAAAAGGGGATGCTGGCAAGGTGCCCAACCGGCCTGGTCCTCTCTGCAGGTACTGGCAGCCTCATGAAGGAGCTGGTGGGAGGGGAGCAGGGATGTGGGCGCTCCCACAGCTCACACGCCGCCAAGGACTCTGAAGGACACAGGCCTGCAGTGGGAGGAACCCCTGAGGACAAGATCTCCTCACTGCAGTGCCTCCTGCCATCGAGATCCACTGTCCCTCAGCAGGTACGTGGTGCCCAAGGGCAGTTCAAGGGCTCTGTGGAGACAATACTCCACTTCTCAGGGGCACCTTGACCCTGGCCCTCATCCTCTTCCTCTCCACAGGGCTGTGTCAGGCAGCCAGCAATGAGGGGGACATCCCCCTGCAACAAGATGTGGGGAAATTGAGGCAGAGAAAGGACCTGGCCCAAGGTCACAAAGCAGGAGGCATCCATGAGGTCTGATCCTGGGCACGGGGCTGCCTTCATCCCCATCGTGGCCCCAACAGCTCAGCCTGCAATCCCATCACAAAATCACATGCCCAAGGTGGCAGCTCCTTCCCCAGCAATGCTTCCCCACCCCCTGACAAGCCACGCACATCTCTGCCCGTGGTGCACCCTCTGCAGCATCGCTGGGTACCGCAGCCCCACTCCTTGCTGCAGGGGTGCTCGCAGATGGGGAGAAGCTGGGGATGCAACAGTGAGGAGCTGCAGGGGGGCAGGGGGGTGGGGGGGTCCACTGGCAACCCATGGCCCCAGCAAGGAGGAGCGCAGGGGTGCCTGAGAGAGTCCAGCCCTGCCCAGGTTACCCCTTCACCACTGCAGTGCTCCCACCTCGCTTGCCTGCCCTCCATGCCAGCCTGTTGTCATTGGGTGTTGCTGTTGCTGCAGAGACTAGGAAGTATCCCAGGGATTGCTTCAAAACAGCAAGAGACCCTCTCCTTCTGCAATCTGCAGCATGTCCCCCACCATCAGCAGCCCACAGCTTGCAGCTGTCCCTGCTCGCCTCGGCCTCAGCACCACATCTCCGCTGGGCTCAGGAAAGACGCTCAAGGACAATGCGTCCCCGAAACCCGGGGCACGTCAGGGATGCGGCAGGACGGCTGGGGGAAGGAAGGGCTCCCCGGCAGCAGGTTTTCTCTCCCCCCCCACCCCTCCCCCAACGCCCACCTCGCCCACACCAAGCCCTCCCGGGTGCAAAGATCCAGCCTGGGCAATCGGGGGAGGTACTGGGACAAAACTCCCTGGGCAGGGAGGGCAAACAAGCACGGGGACGGTGGTACCTACCCCATCCCAGCACTCGGGCATGGCGAGGAACGAGGTGGACGAGGATGCGCAGGCAGGGTGGGCTGAGCACCGCGTCCCGACGTGGGGCACGGCGGTGTAGCAGGCTGGGGCGAAGCAGAGCTGTGTGCTGGCTCAGCCCCTCGCCTCCATTTATAGCGGAGACCCAGCCCTGCGCTAAGCCCTCCCTCTCCCATCCCCCTCCATGGGATGCGCAGCCCCGGCAGGTTTGGCCTCCATTGCAGGCAAGCGCTGTGATGGAGCCAGCACATTGGCTGTCGCAAGAATTATTCATGCTCCAATTGGCCCCAAATACCCTTGTTTATGAAGAAAAAAACCGCCTGGAACCATGCGGTACCTGCTCCATCTTCCCTCCTTCAGCAGACAGACAGGCAGGGCTGCCCGGACAGGGTTGCACCCGCACCCCTTGCAACACAGGCAGCGTCTCGTCGCGGCAGAGCCGGGCAGTGCTCGCCCACACCCATCACGCACACACACAGAGCTCCAGCCCCATGCCAACACACGGGATGATGCCTAAGTCTGCAGTTGCCCTGACCAAGGCCCTGCAGCAACACACATGCGCCAGGACACACACACCCCCCCGAACCGACACTGGTACCTAGAGGGGAAGGACATGCACAGGAACATGTACTGACACAGGGACCAGGCAAAACCATGGCCCCCCACCCCCCCCAAGTCTGTGCACACAGACTTCAGAAAAATAAATGCAATGGCCCATACTGCAGCACATGCACCCCACAAAATGCTTGCACACACCCCACACCCTGCGTGTCTGCATCAGTACATGTTCCTGTGCACGTATGTGCATGGGCATATGCATGTAAGGAGCACGCCTGCTGCATCCTTCTCCTGCGTGCTTAGTGTGTTTGCCACGGGCATCCCACATGCCCATGGATGCACAACAACCTGCACACATGCAGAACTACATGCACATGCTCACAGAGGGGCACAGGCATGTACACATGTGAACACTGCCCAGGCACCTGTGAACCCAACCCAGCAGCACAATCATGCAGCCTGCTGCAGGATGCTGGCACACAGGAGACATGCAGGATTTAGCCCCAACCTGGGCATCACCAGTGGCAGGTAAACAAGGCAGGAGGCAAAACAGCCCAGCAGCACTGAGGGGGTCAGATCATGTCCCTGAGCCAACATGTGCTCTGGACACATGCAGCTTGTGCCCATGGGTGGCCTTGTGCCACCACAGTCCCCAACCTCTCTGCAGGCTCCAGGTGCCGTCCCCCCGCCTTCGGCACAACCAACGCCTGGGCTGCTCCAGCACAAAGCTGGGCCATTACCAATTTAGCAAGAGTCCTGCAGTCTATCCAGTGCCTGCCCAAAGGGGCTGGAGACCCACGTGCCAGCACCAGACCATTGCAGCATCCAGTGAAGACCCTCCAGCCCCCCCACCCACCACATGATGCTCGGTGCCAGCTGCAGTTTGCCATCACATCTGCATCATCCCCACCCAGCAGCTCACCACAGCTTGCTTCCACCATGCCTGGTACACAGAGCAGCCACAGGCTGAGGAGGGTTCCAGCTGCCTTCACCAGCACATGCATGGGCTTCCCTGTCCTTGGCTTCACCCAGCAGGATGGTTCCTGTGGAGTCTCTGGTGTCTAATAACATTTTTCCCTAGGGAGAGCCCTTTCCCTGACCTGGATAAACAACCACCCAGAGATGGTGGGGAAACACTGAAAGCAGCGTCCGACAAACAAGTCAGGGCTGGGCAGCCAGGGGGTCTGAACGTGGGAGAAAAGACAGACAGACGGACTGGCAGCAAGATGGCATCCATCGTGCCTCCACCAAAGAGCCTTTCCTCTGCATTGTTTTGTCCCACGGGGAGCTCAGACCCAAGCCTGGAGAGATGCACCTCTGCTGCTGAAGGACCACATAGGAGGAGAAAGCCCAGCTCCAAAGTGGTTCCTGGCACAAATACAAACTGTTTGTGGGTCAGGGTGCCATTTCTGCTTTTCTCAGCCAAAGAGAAGGAGCAGCCACAGCCCCCAGGAAAAAGCAGGAGGTGCATGAGCAAGCAAAAAAAAGAAGTGGCAAAATGAAGGAGCAAAGGGGTGGAAAACCTAATGTGAAGTGAGGCATGAATGAAAAAGTGTAGCAGGGAGATGGGAAGGATGAGCAAGGCTGCCTCTGCTTGAATAGCAGTGAACAACATCCCCACCCCATGGTGCTAGCCCATCCGCCTGGCAGGTGGCTCAGACCTGCAGCAGGTCCAGGGCACCCAGGTCCTGGGGCAGAGGCACCTGCCCCCCTGCACCATAGCTTATGCCAGCACCCCCAAGAGCTTTACTTTGGCTCGTGGTGGCAGCTGGGGGGCCCCACTCCTGGCCACTGCCCCAGCCAGACCAGAGCATCTCGGCAAGGGAGCAGCAACTGGCTCTGGGGAGGAGCAGAGGGACAGCAAAGAGTGAAGCGGGACTGGACTGACCAAAGAGGTCAACCTAGAAAATGGGGTAAGATCTCCCCAAAGAAGGGTAAGCAGCCCCCAGCCTTTGCAGGAAAGCAACCTGCAAAAGGCCAGGGTGAGGGAAAGGAGGGGGTTGCCCCAGCACAGCCTGGGATCCTCATCCCATCCCCACCCTGAGGCTCTTGGAGAGAAACCAGGAGGGCACAGGGCCTGGCTGGCTTGGGAAATGCCACTTTGACCCTTTCACAGTTCATTTTTTAGGTACTGAGTGCATGCAGGTTGTTCATCACTGTGGCATTTTCTGTCGAGATCCACTCCATCTGGGCAGCACCAGGGACCCAGTTCTGCATCACTGTGGGCCAATCCCTGTAACACCATCATGAGAAGATGGTCCTGGAGCAGGTGCTGCTCTTGAGCATGCCCTGCACACTCACCAAGTCCTGCCTGCCCCAGCACAGCTGTGAGAGCTGTACTGGTGCCCGTGGCACACTGAGACCTCCAGGCAGCCTGGCACTGCCACCTTCCTGGGTACCGCTCTAGGTCTGTCAGAAAGGGAACATGGGCTCCCCTGCCCCTCTCCCAGGACAACTGAAATCCAGATATATTTTATAGGTGTTGCTGTTTCAGTGCCAGACCTGATAGGGCTCAGCCTGCACCACTTGAGCCCACCCTCCCAGCATTCCCACCTACTGGCAAAGCAGCAACACACTAGTGTCCCCTGGGAGAGGGATGCTTGGGGAGAGGACCAGGGAACAAGCTGAGGTCCAGCAGCCCCACTATCTTCCCTGCCCCTCTACCAGCACCCTGGTCTCTGCAGAAGGGTGGGATGTGGTGTGAGATGAGCTTGGGCAGAGGTGTGAGAGCAATGAAAATAAGCACAGGAGCCAGGCTGGAGCTGAGCCCTCACAAGCCCCAGGGCCACATCATGGGGCTCCTCTGGAGAAGCAAAGCAGAGGTACAGGGCAGGCGCCAGCCAGGGGAGCAGAGGTGCCCCGCTCTCTGAGGAGGAGGGGGGACCAGTGCCCCAGTCCTCCAAAAGAGAAAGAGGCTTTCAAATATCCTTATGTAAGTGGGGAGCTCGCATTGCCTGGGAACCCATTGCCATGGCAATGGTAGAGGGGCTGGAAAAGCAGCTTGGCCCTCCTGGGAAGAAATTTCCTCTTTTAAAGAGATTTTTGTCCCTGGCCCATTGCCAAGTGCCCCCCCCCCCCCCCCCCCCCAGTCACATCCAAGTGCCAGCACACAGCACTCCTGACAGCATGCCCCCCCCCACCTGCTCCTGCCAGGGATCACAATGGATACACAGCCCCATGCACACACTGACCAGGCACTGCTTCCCCACAGAACGGGGGGGCAACAATGCCCCTCAGTCCACTCAGCACCCCACAGCCTTCCCCAGCCACAGGCTTCCCCACGTGGGACCCAGGGGTGGGGGCACCCACATGGCCAGTCCTACCTTCCAATCCATGTCCACAGTGGAGAGGAAAACATCCGAGTTCTCCTGGGGAGAGAATGAGCTGTTAGGGACAGAGGCATCCCCCCCACTGTCCCTCGCTCCCACGGTGCCCTCCTCCCACCCAATAAATGAAGCCCACTGACACCACAAGTCCCCACTTCCTGGGGCAGTGCTGGCTGCAGGGGGATGATGCCCACACATGTGTACACACATACATGCCCGTCTACCATACATGCGTGTGTTAGCATGTATGTCACACACAGGGCACGTCATCACACCAAAACTGAGCCTGGCCTCACCCCTGCACCAGCACAAACACCAGCACAGCCCTGCACACAGACAGGCACTGAACACCAACAGGCATGTGCACGTACCGGTGCACCCCCCCCCCCGCCCCCATTTCCCTGCTCATGGGGATGGGACCCAAATTAGCTTCACTCAATCCGTATCACAGGAACTTGGTGCTTTGGCAGTAAGTCCCTCCATTGGAAGCTGGTGCCTGGAGGAGCCTGGCTCCCAGTTCCCACCCAAATTGAGTTCTCCCAGTTAAGGGCAGACTTGTCTCCAGGATATAGTCTTAGGCAGACCAGGAGTCCAACCCAATCTCCATGCTGGTTGCCTCTGTAAGCCTCAGCCAAGGGCAAGAACATCCCAATTCCCATCCCAGCTTCCAGCATCATTCAGAGAGTGAAAATCCCATGGTTTTTCTGGTTTTAGGCTGCAAGCAGACATGGGTGGGACAGGGGGAGACATCCCTGCATGGACAGAGCAAACAGCAATGTTTCCCAGCCATGCTGGGATGCTCCGAGCGGAGCAGAGAGGTAGCCAGACATTTGTGCTGCAATGATGGAAGAAAACCAGATGTGAAGCCTTTACTCCCAAACTCTTCTGGCCGGTGAGGCAGGTGCTGGCCAACCATCAGCTTCTATTCCAGCCCCCACATCCTCCTGCAGCAAGGTGTTGCACACCCCCAGGGTGAAACTGTGCTTGACTCTTGCTGCTGGCTGTGCAGTGGGTTTACAGCTGGTCTTGGCAGAGCTTCGGGAGCCCCACCCCACATCCAAGGCTGGACCAAACAAGGGGCTGTGGCCCAGCCTGGCACTGACCTTCACTGTGAATCCAGTCACACGCACCCCATCAATAACTAAATACAAGATAGGAAAATGAGCTGTCGCAGCCAATTAACATGCTGGGCTTAATCACCTTGTGGGCTTTCAGGGTGGAGGTGAGGGACCAGCTCCAGGCCAGAGGCTGGGGAGAGGCAGAGTGAGGGGTCTGGTGGGTTGCAGCCATCCCTGTCTGCTGGCTCCCTCAGGTGAGGTCCAAGAGCCCGAGGCCACTGTGGGCACTTGTGTGCAAGCACACAGCCATGGTATGACATCACTGCTGTGCAGACACCCCAGCCAGCAGAGAGGGGGCTTCCAAGGCACCCCAGGAAGGGCTTGAGCCCCTAGGCAGACCTGCTTCTTAGGAGAGCAGCCAGCCACAACTGCCAAACCCAAAAGGGTTCCACTTAAAGCCAGGAAGCATTGCAAGGTCCACTGTTTAGTGCCTCTCAATTAATTAGCATCCCGATGATTCTATGATTGAGGCAATTGCTAAGGAGATTAAATCGGTCTCAGCCACAAAGCTGTTCCCAAAACCTGATTCTCAGCAGTTTTCCTTTCCCCATACCACCCTGCCCTGAGAACATCTTGTTAGAGCACAGCCTTCAGCCAGGACTTGGGAGACTCTGGGGCTGAGGGTGGGATCGCCTTGCAGAGATGCTTGGAGGCTAAATGCCACTGCACCCCCAGGGCTGCACAGGGAGGGCCTCACTTGGAGGATGCTGGTATAAATCCAGAGCAGTGCTTGCTCATTGGGAGCAGCGTGGCCACATCAAGGTCTGGCTCTCCAGGCAGGGGATGATCTCTTCAACCCCTTCTGCCTACATCAGTATGGGATAGACCCACAGCCAAGCAGCTAGAGCTGCATTCCTGCACCTCAGAGCCCAAACCAAACAGAAAAGTCACAGCTCAGCCTCCAGGCAGGTCTTGGTAAATCCACCACAACTGAAATAAACCCCACTGATTTGGTGCAAACTTGAAGTATCTGTGCCAATTTCAGTGGAGCCAGCCCAGATTCACAGGGGCCATACAAAGTACAGCCCTGCCAGGAAAATATAGGCTGCACCTGGCTGGGCTCTGCTCCACTCCACCAGCACAGGTGAGGGAGAACTCTCCTCTGAAAGCCTTTGCAAAGAGCGTGACTCCAACAGTCATTCTCTTAATGATCACCAGGCCATGACTCCCACCAAGGCCTCGAGCCCTCCACTCCCTGACCCCAGCCCCCAGGGTGTTCCCCAGCAGTAACAGTGGTGGTTCAGCCACCCACAGGCATGGAAAGCACTTTTCAGTCCTGCTGCAAGATCCATCAGCTCCCCTTCTCCCCCCAGGTACCAATTATTACCATCTAAACAACTGCCAAAGGCAAGAGACTCACCTTACCTCCTGGTTGCGATGGGAGCCTGCCCAAGATAGGCTCATTTTCCAGAAAAGGATTGGCTCAATGGTGCCTTGGTTTCTGAATCTGCTTTACTGCCTCCTTCCAAGCACACCACTGCCAAGCACCCCAGCTGCAGAACCGTGCTGCTGTGTGGCCATCTTCTCACTCCCCTTCTGCTCTAGCACTTGAGGAAAAAACCCCACACTGCATCCCAAGCATCAGGCAGCTTCTTGGTCTGAAGTCAGGGAAACAGATTGCCTTTTACGAGCAGCAAAACCCTCCTGTTTGTAAGGGTCTGTCATAACCCTCCCTGTGCTTGTGCTTTATGTATGCAGAATGCAGAGTCCTTGAGACCCAAGAGCACAGCTAGAAACAGGACACCCTTCTGACCCACACAAGCTGAAAGCGCAGGTTGGGCTCCATTTGCTTTTTGCCACGTTTTTTGTATCACAACAGAGATAGAACAGCAAACTTCAGGAGGCATCTCCTTGCCACTGTCCATTTCTAGGCACAGAGAAAGTGTGTGTGTGTGGGGGAAGTCCAGGACCATCTTTAGGGTTACAGTATCTCAAGCTCATCTAAAGGCAAACTAGGATTTCATATGATGAAGCTGGGTTTCTTCTAATCTTACAGGATCCTAGCATACACAGAAGAGATCTTACAAGCTTTAAAGCAGTCTTAAGCCTTGGGGTCTCCCCTCCATGTCATAGGGCTAATTAAGAGTAAAAGGCTTTCAGTGTACAATTGTCAATGAGAACCTGAGCTTGAAACAGGGGCAACAGCATTTTGCACTGCATATGAGTGACACTGTTCTGCTACCACAACATCTGGCATTAAAAACACATTGAGGAGACAATAACAGTATGAAACGGGCTTGGCCCTGGGGTGCTGCTTTGCTTCTACACCTCCCAGCTGCAGCTGGGGAGAAGCAGGCCCCGTGGTTGGCATTTCCAAGGGGGCTGAGCTGATGAGCAGAGAAACTTCCCCTTCCCCAGGGAACGCAGCTGCCTTCTCTGTGCCTCCAGAGACGCCACAGGCTGACACAGCAGGATGCACCACTGCAGCTGCAGCCCTGCCCAGCACTCTGCACATCCCTCACCTGCTCCATCAGCACAACGTTCCCCTGACACGCAGTGCCTGGAACCCTGCACCTCCACCTAGGCAGCGCCAGAGACCACCCTGGGGCAGCACACGCTGTGCTCTGCAAACTCCATCGACGCCCCTACACGCTCCTCGGCCGAAACACTGCTCAGCCCCCGCGGGGGCTGCCCGTGCCTTGCCTGTGGTCCAGCACCTCGGGGAAAAGGAGGGATTTCTGCCTTGCCACGGGGCTAGCTGGAACTCTGAGGGAGGTCCAGCTCACCCTCAGTGTGGGGGGAGCACTGTGAGGAGCTGCAGTGATGCAGCTTCTCACAGGCGGATGACAGGCAGAAGACCACAGTGTGTCCTGCCCATCCAGACAGAAAGGACACCGAGCCCCCTGGCACTGCTCGGCAGCCTGCCACGAGCAGGAACACTGCAGAAATAGAAGCACACTCATCTCAGGAACCTGCTGGCATTGTCACTGACGTTAATGAAGTGTTTCAGAAAACAGAACAAATGCTTTGGCTTTCTGAGGCTGTGCCACCCCTTGTAACTTTCCACAAGAGCCACAGCGGAGCCCGGCAGCGGCAGGGCGCTGCTCTCTGTGCTGCTCGGCTCCCGGGCACACAGCCCTCCCCCAGAACCATGGTGTGGGCTCAGCTCTGCCAGGCTCCCGTGCAGGAAAGCCTGGCCAGCCCTTGGTGCCCAGGGAAGAAGAGGCTCCCAGGAGCCTGTGAAGCAAAACCTCTTAAGCGTACTCCATGGAAAATAGTGCCCAGGGGCAGGTCAAAGCTCACTGTGTTCATCTTTCCTTATCTTCAAACCTTGTCTCAAGCCCCATCTGGGTTCTTTTTCATTCCCCGAGGTCCCTCCCCAGCTCCTGCCTCCTGTCCTTTACCTCCTCACACATCTCCAGCTCTCTTCACACCAGTCCTTGGTCTCCGACAAACCCTGCAATGAAGTGCAGCCTGGAAGGGCCCCTAAAGTTTATTTACTGAGATGTTACACCACTTACAGCTAAGTGGAGGCACTTCAGGACTCTTTCAAATGAGAAACTACCACACAAATGCTTACTTGCTTCCTGAGAGCCTCCAGATACTCCCTGTTTCCTCTCCTGTGTGCTTCCTATCCTCTCTTCTCACCTCTCATCTCTCCTGCCCAAGCAGACCCAAAGGCCCTGCTGCAGCTGCTACCCTCTGCCTTTCCAGGCTCGCTTCTCCTGTGGCCAGATGCCTCCACAGCTACCACGAGTGGCAGTTTCTCCAAGGCTGCTCTTCTTGCTCCTTGGCAACAAATGGTTGAGAAGAGGGCAGGTGCAACTTTACTACTTCTCTCCATCTCTCGTTTGTCCCACAAGTTCATGAGGACATTCTGTAGAAATGGGAACCACTCTGTCCACAGCACCCAGGGCCCGCAGGATGTTGAATCTGTCCCTGGAAGAAGGGCTTTGAATTGCTGGGGGGGGCTCATGGTGAGTGCTGGGCTCAGGCAGGCAGCCAGCAAGTGGATGTGCACCTGACCTGCTGCTCTCTTTCCTTCCTGATCTCTGAGAGTCACAGAATCAGAGTCGTAGGGGCTGGAAGGGACCTCCAGAGCTCATCAGATCCAACCCCCTGCCAAAGCAGGGTCCTAGGACAGGTCACACAGGTAGGCATCCAGACAGGGCTGGAATCTCTCCAGAGAAGGAGACTCCACACCCCCTGGGCAGCCTGTCCCAGGGCTCCCTCACCCTCACCAGGAAGAAGTTCTTCCCCAAACTGGTGTGGAACTCCCTGTGCTCCAACTTGAAACCGTTGCCCCTTGTCCAGTCCCCACAGACACTGAAAAGGAGCTGGCCATTTCCCCCCATGTCCCACACTTGAGATATTTATAAACATTAATAAGATCCCCTCTTAGCCTTCTTTTCTCCAGGCTGAACAGTCCCAGCTCACTCATCTTTCCTCATAGGGGAGATGCTCCACTCCTTTAATCATCTCCTCTGGACTCTCTCCAGGAGATCCCTGTCCTTTTTATCCCAGGGAGCCCAGAACTGGACACAACACTCTAGGTAGGGCCTGACCAGGGCAGAGCAGAGGGGGAGGATCCCCTCCTTTGACCCACTGGCCACACTCCTCTTGATGCCCCCCAGGATCCCCTTGGCTCTCTCAGCCACCAGGGCACACTGCTGGCTCATAGCCAACCTGTCATCAACCAGGACCCCCAGGTCCTTCTCTGCAGAGCTCCTCCCCAGCAGGTCACCCCCAGCCTGTACCAATTCCAGCCATTATCCCTTCCCAGGTACAAGACCTGCTTTTATTATATCTCATTTGGTTTCTCACGGCCCAGCTCCCCAGCCTGTCCAGGTCACGGCCCTTAATCACACAGAGCCTCAATCCTAACCCCACTCCCCAGGTGTTCAGCTGAGGAATACACAAGTCACTCTGCGAAGGAGACGGCAGCTTGAGGCAGGCAGGAGCTCCTGCGGCCCAGCCCTGCCCGGCCCGTCGCCATGCTGCTCTGACCACCTCAGCACCAGGCGAGTCCCACACCTGCTCAGGCAGTGCTCAGCGCTCCCTGGAGGGGCACAGCCAAGTGTCTGTCCATCTCCTCCTCTGCTCCCTGCTCTCGGCAGCTTCTTTGCTTGCCACAATTCACTCGCATCAGCCCTGCCAGCTGTGACAGCCACTCTTTGCCCAGGACAAGGTAGCGCACCCTAAACTCCGCTTTAAACGAACATGGTTGTGGGTTTGCCTGGCAGATGGAACCGAAGGTCGCACAGACACCTCCTTTCATCTCGCAGGCCAAGTAAGGGTCTTGCGACCTACAACTTAACTTACAGTTGCAGTAGGAGCCGCACAAAAACAAAGTCGTAAGCTCAGTGCCCCCTCTGCTGGCTGCTGACAAGCAGTGCATACACAGGCCCTCCCAGGCCTCTTTTTCTCTGGTTGTAGTTTCAAACTCCCCTGGGAACTACTGGGAAAAGCCAACAGTGCCCTTCAGCCAGCAGAGAGGTTACTGCAGACGCCGGCAGAGAAGGAGCAAGAATCGCGTAACACAGTCAGGGCAGAGAGCTCCTACCTGGGCGCAGGCAGTGTCGATGAGGATGCTGTTCCGGCGGGGAGCGCAACATGAAGCTTCCAGCTTCGCTGACCCCAATCCATCACAGAAATATCCTAGTGCTGAAGAGATGAGGCTGATTTGTGCACAGGGAATCAGAGAACATGATACACTAGATAAAAACTCAATACACCAGTAACAAGTATGTTCAGCTTCAGCTCAGCCACGGTAGGTTGGCATCCTCTCCGGAGCGATGTGCATGGGATGTTAATGGGTTCACATCATCCCCCGGATCCTGCTGACACTACATCAGACTGAGTTTCAGAACAAAGCCCATCAGACTGTTTCCACACCCAAAAGGCCCCTCAGCCTAGATGCGAGATGTAGCTCTCAGCGACACCGTGGTAGAAGATACGACTCAGTGCAAGCACTCAGATGGTCTTCACTCAGGAAACACTTGTGAGGGATGTCCAGGCTGGCACAGCTTCTTTCAAAAGCAGACTGCCTACTCTGGACTCAAATCACATTGTCTCATCAGCAGAAAACACATTGTAAACCCGCTAGAGTTCAGCTCCCCAAGCCAGTCATGCAAAGCAACACCATCAGAAGATGGAATTGTTCATGGCCTTCCACCTGTTAATCATCCCTGTGACATGCTGACCCAGGGTGATCTGCTGCCCTTCCACCAGCTTTTGTGCCAAGTCCTACCAACAGTTCTGCTTAGGCTGCCGTCACCTCTCATGAAAACCCTTCTGAGCAGTAAGATCAGGAAACAGGAGGAGAAACGTGGGCTCAGAACTGCAGAGCCAAATAGGATTCAGGTAGGCCAGACAGACAGTAAGAAAGCACTTAACTTACTCTTCCAAATTACCAGAAACTTACTTAGATACTAGTCTTAGCTAATGTTTAATGGCACCCATTAAGGAAACCAAAGTGACTTCTGAGAAGGGGAATCTTTTAGCTGACAAGCACTTACTGAGTGAGCTTCTGAGCAGCATCTGGCAGGCGCAGCAGAGCAGGGAAAATCTGGATGATGTTATTTGCTGTAACAAAGACGCTGCTTACGATCCAGAGCACAAACCACACTCTTAATAAGGAAGCCTTACTTCCATTTGTCAGGAAACTGAGCTTTGAGCTACCTCCTGCCAGGCAGAGGCAGTGCTAGATGACTTGCTGTTTTTAAAATAAAGCCATGAACTCCTGAGCCATGTGCTTTGCTAGCAGACAATGACTTTTACAAAAAGCACATCTGGGGACAGAAGCAGCTCTGTGCAAAGAAAGCATTCACACCGTGCCTCTACTGAAATACATCACATCTCTGTTCAGCAACTGGTTCAGTTAACATTTTGAATGAAGCTCTTGTAATAGTTTCAAAAAAATAAAAAGGGTAGAAAATCACTGATCAAGACCAGAAAGACTTGTGCTCCTAACTCAGGTGCCACCTCTTCTCTCAAATAGAACACACAGGCTTCTTCAGTGGGTTTCTGACAAGGACCCTCATCCACTAAGAAAGAATTCCAGTTTTCAAATCCACACATATCAGAATGAAAAGCCCCTTCAAGCTTTTAAGATCTATAAATAAATTCCTTCTCTGTGTTGCAGCAATCACAAAATAGTATTAATTAACAGATGGCAATGGTAAAGACTGCAATGGTGATCACTGTGTACCAAGTCGCATTGCTTGTGCACTTGTTAGTCTCAGTGATAATCATGTATGAAAGGGGGAAAGAAACTATCCAGTGTGACCTACTAAACAGTATGCCAGTTCTCAAAACACTTCTTGCTGCTGGTCCAAATGACAGCACTGATTGCTTCCAGGCTGGCAGAAACAATCAACCACTTCATTCTGCTGAGCAAACATATTATCAATGCCAGAGCACAAACTAAGACAGTGTTTAGTGCAGAGGCAACTGAGGAACAAACATGAGCATTGCATGGAAGGGTAATTTAGATAGGTGAGAAAGTGTGTGTGTGTGTGCTGGTTGTAGAGGTATTTGTATTCAACAGGTGATGAAGCTTCCACAATTGCCTCAGAATCACAGAATCATTGTGTTGGAAAAGACCTTTAAGATCATCGAGTCCAACCATACCTGTCTGCTACTAAAACATATCCCTAAGCACCTCGTCTACCCATCTTTTAAATACATCCAGGGATATTGACTCAAGCCCCTCCCTGAGTAGCCTGTTCCAGTGCCCAGTAGACCTTTCGGTGCTAATGTCTGATCTGACCCTGCCCTGGCACAGTTTGAGGCCATTTCCCCTCATCCTGTCACCCATCACTTGGGCAAAGAGACCAACACTCTCCTCTCTGCAGCTTCCTTTCAGGTAGCTGTAGGTGAGAAGGTCTCCCCTCAGCCCCCTCTTCTCCAGACTGAACACCCCCAGCTCCCTCAGCCGCTCCTCATAAGATTTGTTCTCCAGCCCCTTGATCAGCTTCCTTGCCCTTCTCTGGACAAGAGGAGCTGAGAGCTTTAAGAGATGTTAATGTCAAACTTGGATGAAGAAGATTTTTCAGTTCCACTAACGATTCCAAAAGGAAAGCTTGACTGACTGTGTCCCCTAGTCTGTCAGTGCACAAGTAGCTCCAACTTTGTTCATCATCCGTTGCAGCCAGGCCTGCAGAGGGAGTTGTGGGTTCTCCTGGCAGAAACAGCATCTAAGGCCTCCTTGGACAAACATCATCCTGACAGGGGTCAGACAGGGCTAATCACAGAGTGTCTCAAGTTGGAAGGGACCCATAACGGTCATCAAGTCCAACTCCTTGCTTTAGGGGAAGGACCAGGCCAGGTCAGCTCATACCTCCTTTTCAAAACAGGCCACAAATCCCCAAACAAACAAGCAGCACCTCAGTTTTTGCCTATTTTTTATTTGATTGCAATGAAAACTGTTGTGGCAATACTGTAAAATGTGTCTATGGGCTGCTTTCTCATAAACATCAGCAGCTGTCCAGTTTACAAGTTGATGGACATGAGGAGAAAGTACATTTCAGACCTCTTTTGTAGAGCTCAGTAACGAGGATTTCACAGAATCACAGAATCTTAGGGGTTGGAAGGGACCTCAACAGATCATCGGGTCCAACCCCCCTGCCAAAGCAGGCTCCCTATCTCATATTACACAGATAGGCATCCAGACGAGACTTGAATATCTCCAGAGAAGGAGACTCAACCACCTCCCTGGGCAGCCTATTCCACTGCTCCGTCACCCTCACTGTGAAAAAGTTCTTCCGCATGTTGGTGCGGAACTTCCTATGCTCCAGCTTACAGCCATTGCCCCTAGTCCTGTCCCCACAGACCACTGAAAAGGGGCTGGCCAAATCCCCCTGCGTCCCAAGTCTAAGATATTTATAAACACTAATTAGGTCTCCCCTAAGCCTTCTTTTCTCCAGGCTGAACAGACCCAGCTTACTCAGCCTTTCCTCATATGGGAGATGTTCCAGGCCCCTAATCATCTTCATGGCCCTTCTCTGGACTCTCTCCAGGAGATCCCTGTCTTTTTTATACCATGGAGCCCAGAACTGGACACAGTACTCCAGGTGGGGCCTGACCAACGCAGAGTAGAGGGGGAGGATCACTTCCTTCGACCTGCTGGACATACTCTTCCTGATGCATCCCAGGATCCCATTGGCTCTCTTCGCCACCAGTGCGCACTGCTGGCTCATAGCCAACCTGTCATCATATTGTGCCATTCTGAAAATACAAAAGTTCAAACCCCTCCAACTCAAAGCTTGCCACAGCACAGCCACCAAGGACAGTCTGCCTTCATAAAAAGTACGGAGCGCTCTTTTGTTCTGTGTCTGGACAGAAGAAAAGTATTCCAGCCAGCAAGGAAAAACCAGGAAAAAAGCAGAAGCAAAACAACAGATACCAAATCTACTAACAACACACTGTCATTCAAAATCACAGGATCGGGGTTTCTCAGGCTCTGACTGGTGGTTGCTCCTAAACACTCAGGGTTACTAAAAATGTCACTGTCTGCTTAGAAAAAGCCAGTGACATTGCAGACTAAGAATTGTTTTCTGTCAGCTCTGAAGTAATGATTTGGGTTACAAACCAACTAGATCTCAAAGTCACCACCTCATTAAAATAATCCTTCCATTTCAGAAACACTTCTCATTGCAGATGGAGTTAATATTTGCTGTCCCTGCAGCTCTGCTGGACACAGCTCTGACACGCTACATGACATCTATGCTAGAGCACTCAGCAGCAGGGGACAAATACAGACCCAGCCACTTTCCACCACTCAACAGCTGAGGTGACGTGGAGCCGCCTCTATCCATCTCGTGCTTCAAGAAAATGCCATTTATCAAATGGATAGCTTATTGATTGGTTGGCAGCATCGCTCCCACAACGCCAGCATGCAGCTGTTACCCACACAGGGCAAGTCACAGGAACTACCTCTACACTCACATGACTGCACAAATGTGGCTCCTGACCACGTTACCTGCAAGAGCAGAGGAACAACAGGTAAAAGCAGGACTGCATTGTGTGTCATGGCCATGGTTTTGTAGAGACCTTACCAATCTATGACTAATTTTTCTGCTGTGGGGCAGTTAACAACAAGCATTTTACATTCAGTGCATCCCATTACAAAGTATTTATTCAACTTAAAAGATCCAGAAACAGGCAGTAGACAAAAGCTCCATGAAAGCACAGAGACTGTTCAGTGCCATTCAGTCACCAAGTGCAGCAGCACTTGATCTCACCTGTACCTGAAATACTTTGCCGGGCACAGCTTCCAGTGAGTCTCCTGTGGCAGGACAGCGGGCCCTGGGCAACTGAGGCAGAGATGCAAAAGCCAGCACACTGCCCCCTCTCACCAGCTGCAGGGGCAGAGCTTTCACTCCTCTGGCCACAGAATGGCCACGTACCCTTTGTACCTGAGGTGTCCAGTCTGAACCATCCGATAGCCAGGTGCATCTGGGAGTCCAGTAACAACTCTGCTGAGATCTGGGTATTGCTGTCATTCCCTGCAATCCCACAGGAGAGAAAGTGCTCAGTGTCACTGCCAGCTGGTACTCTGCAAGGTTTCCCTTCTACACATGCTTAGAAACACCCTTAAGATGTCTAATAACTGTTTCAAACCATCCTGATGACTGGGGGATCTACATCCTACAGCAATAACCATCTGTCTTCTGCCTGCACTTCAGTGGGACTTCAGATAATCTGGTCTTAAGGGCATCTACATGGGATGAAACTACTGTGCTGTTCAGCAAGTTCCAACTGCCTGGTATGACATCTACTAGGATTATTTAGCTGGGATCATTTACATGGATCAGAAGGAAGGAAACTCAGTTCGTTTGCTCTGTCCCTTCTATTACCCAAATTTAGCATTCAGAAGAATTTCTTATGGGAAAACAGATCACTTGGAGGTTCATAATGGGAGAGTTTCCATACACAGTGCTGCTTCTGACCCAGTCTAGACTCTTTGTAGCCTCCTCTGTAAAACACACAGAAGAGCTTAACACCCATCACAGAGATGCATCCATTGCAAAAGCCACTTGCATCAAACAAGAACTCTCTCCACCCCATGCACCCCTCAAGGACTGAAAGGGAGAGATACAAAAGGATGAGGCCACACAAGACCCGTCCCACCAATTCAATCGCTACATGAGTTAGGAAAGGTATTTTTCTTCAGGGCATCTACACTGTATACAAGTGTCAGCAAAAAAAACACATTCCTGCCTCACAAAGAGTACATGTTCCATCTCAATGTATAAGAAATGGAAAAAATTCTGTGTGGTTTGTACCACTTTTTTTTCCCCACATCACTGGGGGGTCTCCAAAGAACAGGGAACCTGGAAACAGCAGTTCCCAGAAGGCTGGAATGGGAAGGGCAAGATGAAATACAAAGTTTTTGTGGGGTTTTTTTGCCCCAAATAGATTCAGTATTGTAAAATATCAATTTGGAAGATAAGGAATAACAAATATTAATTACCCATTCAGAAAATCCTTTCATACCCTTTAGCTACCCAGAAACACTTCAACTGCAAATCCTCAGGATTGATAAGCTGTACATCTATCCAGTGACGTGATGCAATCTGGTTTTATACTCTGGCCATCTGCCTTTAAAACTTGCACTAGTCTCATCTGAAGATGTTACAGATAAGAATTCCCATTAATGGACAGGGAGACTGTCCTTCCCCAAAACTGACTAATCTTTCTCTTGTGTGACACACAGGCTGTAAATCTCTTGGTATCCCCCACTGCACCTGCATGTTCTTCAGGGTTTTAACCATCCGTATACGTGAACTTTCTTTTCCCGTAACTCTGGACCAGACTGGAAGCTGTGATTTGAGAAGCCTGGCCCTTTTCCCAGCACTGGAAGTCATTCAGCCCCTTCTGGCCAGCTCGGAATAAGGCTCGCTCCAATTCATCCAGCCGAGCCACCAGCGCCGACGTGTCTTCGTTGTAGGCGTTCTGAGAGGAGTCCATGATACCACGGAAATGGCTGATAACGTCTGAAGAAGGTAAGCAAAGTTACTGACAGATACCAGACACAGCAGCTTCTTCAGTTCCAATGCTAGAGGCCCAAGCTTTCAACATTAAAAAGGCAGAGGTGCAGGTTCTAGCTCACAACTAGTCAAGGGTCTGCAAACAGCGTAGCACCCACTAACCTTGGGTACAAAGACCTATTGCACCTGTTAGCCTTGGATACAAAGACAAACCACGTTCTGCCTCAGCTGAGAGAGCAAGTGCCTGATACACTGGATGGGAAGCAAGCATAGAATTGGCTTTTGGCCTCTTCTAAAGACCAGTCTGAGCAAAGCAGAGGGTGTAATACAGTTACCATCTGTTCTCACTTCACAAGCAGTCGTGGCTTTCCAGTGCGTGGAATGACTCTCATGCCACAGCACCTGCTACAGGACCGCACCAGCTACAACTTCGAAGAGGCCTGGAAGTTAAACTAAACCCCCACTGAAAAACATTCAGTATGCTGAACAAAAAAAGCCCAAAACCCCCAGACAGACAACTAATAAACAGCATTTTAGAGAGCTAAGCAACAAGACATGTTTTTTATTTTCCTCCTTATCTTTGCTTTTGGGAATAATAATAAAAAAAAGCTGTCAAAACTCTTCTCAAAATTCTTTTGAGAGCTGTGCTGTTATTTCAGAAGCTGATTTTAGAATAATCAGAATTGTAAACTTTACATACTTACTTATAGAATATGTATGATGAATTCGTAACTCTCATTTTGACTTTGTAACCAAATAACATTTACAGTTGCAGAATATTTGGGAGAGGGGCATTTTTTTGTGTTTTATTTCTTAAACCAGCACTAGTCCTTTCTTGTTTGCTTTTAATAAGGAGAAAGCGTAGCTTGCATGCTTGGATTTTTCTGTCAACAAATGACGTGTGCTAATGTGGCTTTTTCCTGAGATGTCTAGCAAAAAGACAAGGAAAGATGTGGTCACCTCCAAGCTTTTACTGCACAACCCCAAGGAGACAGCAATGCTTTAAAGCCTCTCTGCTTAAGAAACAAATATAAAAAAAAACAAGAAAGGGAAAAAGCCAGTAACAGTCACTCCAGACTACCTGGAGAACTGGTTGGAGAAATCTCTGAGCTGTCAGTGGTTATCTTTAAAAGCTCAAGGAACACACAAGTCCAGAAACAGACAAAGATGGGACCTATCTTTTTGTGGTAGTTAAACCCTGGCTGGCAGTCAGACACCCACCAAAGCTGCTCCATCACTCTCCTTTTCAGCTGGACAGGGGAGACATTGAGAGACATTGAGAGGCTGAGGAGTGGAGCTCAGGCCAGGGAGAGATCATCCTGTAATAAGTGTCACGGGCAGAACAGACTCAGCACAGAATAAAGGAAGGAAAACTCTCCAATTGATGTCTCTGCCCTGCACCCCCAGGGACACCAGAGTCGGGGGATGAGAAGTGTGGCCAGAGCTTAAAGCACCTTCTTCCCACCCCCCTTCTCAGCAGACTGCACTTTAGGCAGGATTTCGCTCCCTTCTCCCCACATTGTGGCACAGGGAGGGGCAGGGATTGGGGATTCGGTCAGTTCTCCTTCTCAGCTTCCTCACACCCTTCCCCTGTTTCAACATGGGGTACCACACTGGAAAGCACAACCCACTGAGAGATACCAAATGAATTGTGACTGCTGCAGGAAGGAAGAGAATAACCTGCCCTCAGTATTTACCTTGCTGGAGACAGAGAACAGAGCTTGTGAGGCAGCAAAGGAGCATTAGATTAGGCATTAAAGGGACCCTTCTAATGTCAGTATGGCGAAGCACTGGAACGGATTGCCCAGAGCAGCAGGAAGCCTCATCATTACAGAGCTCTAAACACCAGGTAGAAAAATAAAAATAATAGAGGGTGAATTAATTCCACTCATCAGCAAGGGCATGATTAAATAATCCTATGTTTCCTCTAGTCCTGTTTTACAGGATTTTATGAAATACCATATTCACAGTGTGGAAACTCCAGACTAAAATTACACTCCTGGATGCTGACCTGAGGCTTCCATCACCAGACTGTGCAGCTGTCAACAGGGCCACCCCACACCTTGAGCCAGAAATCCATTTCCAATCAAAAAGTCATTTGGATTAAACCAGGATATTTCTCTGGAAGACTACTGAACAGCTGCAAACAAGAGGAAGATGGAAAAAGATAAACCCACATTTCCAGCTGTGGCTCAGATACTTGCCTGCAGGATAGTCTGAGCTATCTCAGGATTCTCTGGGTTGTCAAAATTCAGAAGCTGGGAGCCAAATCCATAGTAGTAGGGCCCCATTTTATGCAGATCAACCACATTGGCATCAGCGCTGAACACTGTCCTCCAGGCTTCCTTGTAAATCTTTGGCAGTTCCACAAAAATGATTCTCCTTTTGCTGTCATGCAGCCCTTTAGCAAGCCACAGAGGTATTTCCAGCTTTGATCCCTGCATGAACAATACATACCAAAAGTTGCCCTTGCCATGAAACTACACATAAAGCAACTCCAGAGCAGGCAGTGAACTTAATTAATAAAGATCTAGCATTACAAAACATCAATTCTGCTTCCAGAACAGCCTATTGTAATTGTGACATAAGCCAGACACACTTCAGATGCGCTGTGACTGTACACTTCTGAAAGTGGATTTTTTAATTGATGTTGCATCACCAGATCATTAAACACCAGAAAAAAAAAAATATGCCAAATGCACGCAGTGAAAATAATACCACCTTTTAAAAAAGCAGCTAGAAGCATGCATTTCATAGAATCCTAGAATCTCCCAAGTTGGAAGGGACCCATAAGGACCATAGAGTCCAGCTCCTGGCTCCACACAGGACCAGCCCAAAGCATGTGACTGAGGACACCACCCAGATGCTTCCTGCCCAGAGCTCTGACCCCTTCCCTGGGGAGCCTGTGCCAGTACCCGACTCCCCTCTCAGCACAGAACCTCTTCATGACACCCAGCCTAAACCTCCCCTGGCCCAGCTTCACGCTGTTCTCTCGGGTTCTGTCCCTGGTCCCCAAAGAGAGGAGAGAGATCGGCGCTGCCCCTTCGCTCCCCTGGCAGGAAGCCACAGACCCCACCAGGTCTACCCTCAGCCTCCTCTTCTCCAGGCTGGACAAACGCAGGGACTCCAGCCTCTCCTTCCCCTCCAGACCCTGCCCCATGCTCGCTGCCTCCTCTGGACACTCCAATAGATTTATGTCCCTCTTGTCCTGTGGCGCCCAAACCTGCCCCCAGGACTGGAGGTGAGGCCGCCCCAGCGCAGCGCTGAGCGGGACAATCCCCCCCTGTCCCGGCAGGCCGTGCCAGGCTGGATGCACCCCAGGATGGGGTTGGCCTCCTGCCTGCCTGGGCACGCTGCTGGCTCGTGGGGAACTCGCTCTCCACCCCCAAACCCCTCTCACACGGCCTCCAGCGCCTGATCCCCCAGGCTGGATGTGCAGCCAGGGTCGCCCCTTCCCAGGGGCAGGACCCAGCACTCACCCTCATTAAACTTCGTGCTGCTGGTGCCTGTCCAGCTCTCCGGCCTGTCCGGGCCTCTCTGCGAGGCTTCCCCACCCTCAGCGGGGTCGGCAGCCCCTCCCAACTCGGTGCCATCTGCAGATTCCCTTGAGACACCCTCTAGTCCTGAGCCCAGGCCCGTTATGGAAACGTTACAAAGCACCAGCCTGAACTGGAGCCCTGGGAACCCACCAGTGACCGGCCGCCAGCCAGAGGGAGCCCCATTCACCACCCCACTGATTACCCCATCTCCTGGCAGCGGCCCCAGACCCGGCGGGGCAGGCGGAGCCCTCACGGGAACCAGGGCCCCGCCCCGCACGGCGGCCGCTGGGAGCTGTAGTCCCGCCTCCCCCCGGCCCTCACCTCAGGGATCGCGTCGCCGCTGCCCGCCCCCTGGCCCAGCGCGAAGGCCAGGCGCGGCAGAGTGCTCTCCGCCCGGCCCGGCAGCTTCTCCTGCGACATCAGGATGTCGTCCAGCGACAGGAAGTTCTCCTCCAGGCCCAGCCCGGGGCCCACCGGGAAATACGCCTCGGACATGGCCGAGCGAGCGGCCCCGCCGAGCTCCCGCGCGGCCCCGAAACCCCTCCCCCCGCCCCGGGCAGCGCGTGGCCGCGCATGCGCTGTGGCGCCATCCGGTCCCACCCCTGACCCGGCGGAAGTTGCGGCGAGGGTCAGCCTGGCCGCGGGGGTCAGCCTGACCGCGGGGGTCAGCCTGGCCGCGGCGGGTTTTCCCTGCCCCTGCCCGCCCCAGAAGGGCCGCGGCCGCGCAGACGCCGCTGCCTGGAGGCCCCAGAGCGCGGGCAGGCGCTGTGCCGGGGCGGGGGCCGGGGCAGACCTCGGGCTTGCGCTGCGAGCTCGCGGAGCCCCGGGCTGGGCGCTGCCGTTGTCCCGCCCGTGCCGGCCCGGCCTCCTTTCGCCACCGCCGGCAGCCTGTATAGGGACAGGCGGCCGTGCGCCCGCCTCCAGGGCGGGCCTTGGGCAGCCCCTCGCGGCTGGCCCACCTCCGGCACGCCTGGCCTCGGGCAGAGCGGTGAGCGGGCACCTCGGACACACGCACCGCCCCGTCTCGCTGCTGCCCTGTCCCCGGCAGGGCCCCGACAGGGAGCGGCCCCAGCGACCCACCGCAGCATCCCACCCTTCAGACGGGGGGGGCTTGCCCTGCAGTCCTCAGATGCACTCACCTGAACCCTCCGATTAGCTGTGTGAAAAGCCCGGGGAATGCTACTTGCAGAGTTCGTTAGTTATCCGGGTGTTTCTTCTTGGCCACTGAGGACACGGGTCACCGCTCAGAGGAGAAGCTCAGGCTGAGGGATGTGGCTGCGATGAGAGGTTGGCTCCTGTGGTGGTTTACCCCAGCCGGCAGCTCAAGCAGCCGCGCAGCCGTTCACCCGCATCCCCGCTGTGGGGCTGGAGAGGGCAAGGTAAAGCTGTAGGTCAGGAAGAAGACAGTTAAACAGGAAAGTGATAATATTATAAATACAGACCATGACAGTGTATGGTATGGACTGTCCCTTTGGGCAGTCTGTCCCAGACGTGTCCCCTCACAGCTTGTTGTCATCCCCCCTCTCTCTTCTCCTCGGCAGGGCAGCATGAGGAGATGAAAAGGCCTTGACTGCTTGGCAAAAGCTAAAAACATCCTTTATCAATGTTATTCTCACCCTAAAAGCAAACCACAGCACTGCACCAGCTGCTGAAAAGAAAATTTACCTCTGCTGAAACCTGGACACGGAATCACAGAGCGGTAGGGCTTGGAAGGGACACCCCCCCCCCCCCCCAAATCATCTAGTTAAATCTCCACCCCTGCTAAAGCACTTAAAGCAAGTTGCACAAGATCAAGTCATGGGGGTGTGGGGGGGGTTAAATCTGTCCAGAGAAGACTCCCAGCCTATCTTGGCAGTCTGTCCCAGCACTCTGTCTCCCTCACACTAAAGTCTTTTTCTCACGTTCAGCTGGAACTTCTGTGTTAACTGTTTGTGCCCATCCCAAAGTAACATATTTTAGTGCTATAAAATAACTACTGGAGTCATATTTTGATGGCAGAATCAAATAACCTTGTGTTAAATTCTGGGACTGATTGTGTAAGTGTAAAGACTGGGGTTCCCCCCATTTTTATCTGAATTTCACTTCATATTAGAGCCTGACCTTGGGCACTTTTTTCCCTCACTGCCACATCCATTAGGTACCACTATAGAATAAGCTATAAAAATCCATCCAGCAAAGAAATGTCAGGGGTTTGTGAACCATGCTGGGTTTGCAAAGATCTAAATGCCAGTCATTTGTTCAACAAGTAGCAGAAATAGAGACCCAGGAGCAGCAGAAAATGCATGCACATGTGTTTGTCACTGTGACATCCACACACTGCTGATTTTAGACTGTCCCCTTTTCTCATTAGCCAGGTACATTAAATCCTAACAACACCTGTAAGGGAGATGTGTGCTCCTCAAAAGAGATTTAATGTAAAAGGTTATTTCTTGTAAGGAGCTGAATTTTTATCTATGTTAGAGAAAACAGGCATTGTATTAGAGTTTACAGTGTTAACTATTGTCCTGTGTTGTTTTTCTGGGTTTTTTTTTAATGGAAGCTGAAGTCTTTGTCTGTAGAAAAACCCTTCAGTCCCTGCACACAGAGCAATTTTCAAAAGCTTTTTCTAAAGGGCAGTTCTGATAAAGTTATAATTTGCTGAATTGAATTGATGAAAATATTCCCTGCTTAGTTAGGTTTAAGAAACAAATCTCTATGCTGAATATTAAAGCTTGGACTGTAAGTGGGAGGAGAGAACTATGCAAATGGAATATGCTCTCTTTCCTAGGGTGCAGGGGTAAGAAAAAAGAAGAGCACTGTTTCCCCCTGCCCCAAGGTGCTTCAGCCTGGCACATGTGATGCTGGAAGAAGACATGGAGGTGCAGAAAGCTGAAGGTACTCTGCAGTTGAAAGAACACAAAGGGAAAGATGTTACACTCACTAAAATTGGTTGGTGAGTGTCATGTTTTTGCCCCAGCTGAGAGCTGAGCACCACGCAGCCGCTCCCTCCCTCCTAAGAGGGTGTGTGTGGGGTGAACTGGGGGGAGGGAGGAAGAAGAACCTCAAAATACCCCCCCAAACCTCAGGTGTTGGAATAGAGATAGTTTACTGGGGCAGCAGAGAAAGAGAGAAAATAACAATGACAACTTTATAGCAAAATACACGAAACTGGTGATACACAATGCAGTTTCTCACAGAACCCCACAGCTCAGACCCATCCTGAAACCAGACTGTGTGCAAAACTGTGTGTTCTGGAGCTGCTTGCTCCTCCTCCAACCAGCCCCCCTTTATGCTGGGCATAACATCATAGTATAGAATAGCCCCTTTGGCCAGTTTGGGTCACCTGTCCTGGCTGTGTCCCTTCCCAGCTTCTCATTAGCAGGGCAGTATGAACTGAAAAGTCCTTGGGCAACAACTAAACCCATCCATGTGTTACCAGCACTGCTTTCAGCCTAACTCCACACACAGCATTCCACTGCTGTGAAAGGAAATGAAAAGGCAAATAGGATCCTTAAGGCTGTGTCACTTTGCTGCCTAATTAGCCACATGCAGGAGCAGTTCAAGAGGAAAATCTTTGTACCATTTCCAAGCAAATATTCAAGTCAGCTACCTTCAATCTTTTCCCAACTGATCCACAACAGATCTCTTGTTTATAGTTAGTGGCCTGTAAAGATCTATCCATAATCCTTAAAAATACATATAATGTCAGTGAGGAATCCCAGCCAGGCTCAGTTCTCATGCCCCACTTAGCAGTGTATTTTTATTTCTGTGAAGCCACCACAGCAGCCCGTGTCATCATGGGAACAAGACCAGGGACACCTTGGTTTTACTGAAACTCCAGCAAACCTCCCACTGACTTCAAATCCCAAACCAGATTTTTGCCACCAGCCTGTGATTCCCAGCTCAGATCCCATAGCAACCAGCTTTCCTCACAGCCCCATGGACTGAGGCTGGTCACTCAGAAGTGTGGTTACTTCTGACCCTCAGCTACCAAAGGAGACGTATCAGTGTGTGCTGCATCTCCTGACTGAGACCTTCCTGGCCCTACTGCCTCCCAGGGCTCGCTCACACCACCAGTAAACATGCTGGTCTTCTTGAGAGGTGGAAAAAACTAGGCACAGACATATCCTGTTAGCTGTCTCTTCTGATAGCTGTGGGCATCTAAGGGGAGGCTAACCAGGGGTGCCTGAGCTTCCTGACCCAGAATATGCCCACTGTCATTACCAGCATGTCCCTGTTCACAGAGGTACTGGCTGTTCCCTCTGCTCCTTGGGGCACTTGCATCCTTGGGGGTTGGACTCAATGATCTCTTGAGGTCCCTTCCAACCCCTACAATTCTGTGATCCTTGGAGAGAGCAGTGATGGCAGATGGAGTGAAGTTCCACTGGCACACCATCCCACATTGCCCTTACAAAACACTGGTAAAAGATGCACCCCAGTCCCCCAGGATGGTGATCAGCGTGCTGTGCAGGAAACACCCCTGAAAGCCTGGCTTAGCTGCAGGGCAGGCAGGGGGTCACAGGGCAAGGGACACGGTGACCCTGGGACACAGCTCCATCAGTTCAGCTGCTCTGAGCTCCGCTCCCACAGGATTCCCCTGCCACCAGGAGCTGTCATGCTGCTCCCCTGGGACTGCCCCCACCTCTGGGCTCCAGCCTGTCCCCAGGGAAGTAAGGGAGTCCCAGGGGTGCTTGCTGCTTTGGGACCTGCTCCTCCCCAGTCCCCCCATCACTGTCCTCCTCCTTGGGCTCTTCCCATTCCAGGGCTTGAGGGAGCCCAGACAACCAGGTTGCTTCACCCCCCCACACCCCAGGGTTTAATGCCCCACATTGGGCATTCTTGTGAAGCACCAAGCTTGCTGAAAGGGTTCCTTGTGCCACAGGCCCAAGGCAAACTCGCCTTATCAGAGATGCTGTGGGGACAAACACTCCTTCTCTTGCCAGGGGAATTCTTTCCCCACAATTATCTCTGCCTGAGGACAAGCACCCACTTCATTGTGTCCCTCTGAATGGCCACATCCTGCTCAGGGACAGCGCTGGCCTGGTGAGGACAAGGGCAGTGAGGGGACACTTTGGTGACCTGTTGCAAAAACCTGGCCAGTGCAGGGCTGGTTAGGGGTCAGGGTCACTGGGACCCACCATCTGGGGGGCAGCTCTGCAGAGTAGGAGTCATATCCATCCCCACCACTGGTCCCTTCATGAACAGGTATCCCCAGTGAAACTTGGAGGAATGGGGCTGGTTGGGAGAAAATGTATTTCCCCTCAGACCGGTGGGAAGCCGTGGCTTGGGGGGACTGGAAACACTTCTGTCTCAATTACAGCCATTGTCTAATTCAGACCACTGCTTCTCTCTTCTTCCCTAGGCATTCTGGGAAGGAAGTGGAAATAAGGTCCTGGATGTACGTTGACTTGGAGGGCATCCAGTCTGAGGAATTCTAGAGCATTTCGGTCCTACCATCACTTCCTGGCACCAGGGACATTGCAGTGACTGGTGAGGTCTCAGTTTCCCTACGAGTGGGGTTGATCAAAGACAAAGGATGAGAGTTGGTTCTTTCCTGTCCTCTCCTCCAGAGGCATGAGGAGATGATCATCCCTGGGCCATTTCCCTCAAATGATCAATAAACCCCTTCAGCAAAGCCATGCTCTGCATGTGTGCATGTGTCCATGTGTCCTCTCCTCTACCAGAGCCTGGATGCCGGGCTCTACTCTGTCTTCACCACTACCATGAAGAGAGTGGCTGAGGGAGTCCAGATACCTGTGGTGACACTGTAAAGTAGATCCCTTTGCACCCACCACGTGCCCCCAGAGAGGGGCACATTAGGGCAAGCTAACATGGGCTCCAGATGCTGGACAGACCTCTTCCTACCATGTATGGCACTTGGTGTTCATTATCTCTTGGCCATGGTTTTGCCTCTCCAGGCACACACTGAATTACCACCGACTTTTCCATTAGGAACTGTTTGCTCAGCACACTGCATGTGATGATCTGAAAGGGACTTTTCCAACCACAGTGACTGTACAAATCTCTGGTTCCATGACTTCATGTCTTCAGTGGGGCTGACTGCTGGGAATATTTCCCTGAGGGCTGGGGGGCTGTGCTTTAACTGCTGGAACATGGTGAGAAGGTCTCCCCTAAGCCTCCTTTGCTCAAAGCTGAACAAACCTAGTTCTCTCAGCCTTTCCTCATACAGCACGCTTCCCAGTCCTTGGGTCATCTTGGTGGCCCTTCTCTGGACCCTTTCCAGCCTCTCTGTCCACTGCTGCTGAATGTTTGGGGTCTGAGAGCTGAAGGCTCCTTTGTGCCACCACCACCACCAGCAGAAGGGTCTGGCATGGAAAGAAAAACCCCTGTGGGCTCTGTCTGTGTCTGACAGTGCCCAGAAGGGAGCAGGAGCTGGGGATGCTGGTGCCCGGGTGGCTCAGAGTGGTGATGTGGGTCTCATTGCGCAGGTTATTGCAGGACTGTGGGTGCCAGGGAGTGGAGAGACACTGACAGAAGAAGCTGTTTCTCTCCCCACACTCCACATGATCCAGCCAGGCAGGGCCAGGCAGCATTCCAGAAGTGGGGAATGGATCCAAAAGGTTAGGGTAAGAGTTAGGGTTAGGGCTGGGTAAAGCTTATGGTTAGGGTTTGAGTTAGGGTTAGGGGTTAGGTTTAGGGTTGGGGTTAGGGATAGGGTTAGGGTTAGTGGTTAAGCTTAGGGTAAAGGTTTGGATTAGGTGTTAGGGTTAAGTTTAGGGTTCGGTTAGGGTTAGGGTTATGGTTGGGGTTAGGGTTTAGGGCTAGGTTTAGTGGTTAGGGGTAAGGGTTAGAGTTTGGATTAGGATTATGGTAAAGGGTTAGGGTTAAGGATGGGGTATATGTTAGGGTTGTGGGCTCCCTGGGGACGTTTCAGGCCAGGTATGTCTTTCAATCCTGGCTCCTTTGGTTTGGGACCTTTTGCTTGGTATGTTTTTAAGTGAGTGCTGCTTCGGGCAAGAAAAGCACCTAGGGAGACAGTTGGAGTGTTGCCTGTTTCCTGGCAAAGGAAATCCCTCAGACCCCGGATGACAGGGGCTGCTTATGGGCTCTCTGCGGAGGTTTCAGGCCAGGTATGTCTTTCAGTCCTGGCTCCTTTGGTTTGGGATCTGGTGCTGCACTACTTAGGGCAGAAGTGTGGCTTTCAGACGGAGGAGCCCCTTCACGCACAGACAGGTACTGAACTGGGACTAAAAGAATACACACAGCTTGTAACTTTCCTGCTCCACTGCCGCGCGTGTAGCCTTGCGTGCCGGGGCGTGGTACCGAGTGACTGATGGACCGAGGGGGTGGCTTCTAGTATCCAGCGTTCGTGCCCCTGGTGTTTCGAAGCAGCAGCTGCGCTTTGGGTCTCTTAGCCCTTTAGCTGATGCCGTGTAACAGCTCTCCCTATTTACAGTCAGTATCTTATGAAGGAAGCCTCTGTCCTATGGCCTTTCAGTGGAAGGTTTACGAAGCAGAAGACGGTGTTCCAGGCGTGCTTAGCCTCTTTCTCCAGAGGGATAAAAAAAAAGAGGCGGCTTAATTTTTGTTTGTTTTAGTGTCACTGAGTATAGTTGCTTTTAGGTCAGATTTGCTGTACAACTTTACTTTTTATTCTAGATCATCAAATAATAAGAGACTAAACAACTCTTTTCCCAGCCACCCTGACTGACCAAAAGGCAAGTGGTTATAGAAGGGGTTTTCTGTGGGTTCTGCTACCCTTTTGAGATAATTAGCTTTCCTTGCAATAGGGAGAAGAAGGGAGAAGGCAATGGGGGGTGAAAGACTAATTGAAGAGCCCTATCTTTGATCATGTTTAGTGTTAATTATGTTGTAATCTATATATGTAAGGCTGAAATTTTAAGGGAGGGTAACCTTAAACTCTGCTCCTCCATTCATTTCCAACCAAAAGCAAGCAGTTGCAGCAACCTTACCATACCTTCTGTTTCAGAGGTTTCAGAGGTTAGCAGAAAAGCGAGCCAGGAAGTCTCCCAGAATGTGACAGGGACTTGAGTTTCTCTTCAGCAAAAGGTGTTTCTGCATAAAGCATAAAACTAGAACTTCATCTGAAGGTGCTGATGAGGAGTGGGAAAAGTGTGCTAAGATTACAACACAGTTACCTCATGCAGTTTGTGTGTCATTAGAGAGCTCTAATCCCGAGTTTCTTGGTGTAGCATGCTAAAGGATGAAGATCCTGGTAGAGCCAGCATGCTAAGATGTGATGGTCTTGTGTGAAAACTGCTGGTATATTGCATTATGGTATGTGTTTCTGTTTTGTATGAAGCTCTTAGGGAAGTTCCATCTCCTTCATCCATTAAATAAATGGTCTTTTAGATTGCAGGGCTTTAGATTTTCTTCCCCTCCTTCTCCTTTTGCTTAATACTGTGTAGTGCTCAACAAAAAATAGCACTTCTGTGCTGCGCAGGAAAACAAATGAACCATGAGGTCAACTTCCATGTTAAATCTTATTTTTTCACCATCTTTTACATTGTCTTGGCACATACTCTGCAATATGCATCAAAAAAAGTCTCCAAAAAGGAAAGAAGGCAGAGAGAAATCCTAGGAAGGACTATGTCTTCACATTTCAAGCTCTGTTGCAGCAGGGTACTCTGTTCCACAGGTTTTATGAGTGTATGCCATCTGGAGTCCTGTGTCCAGGTCTGGGGCCCACAATAAAAGAAAGATATAGAACTGTTGGAGAGGGTTCAGAGGAGGCCACAAAGATGATTAGAGGGCTGGAGCACCTCCCCTACCAAGAGAGGCTGAGGAACTGTGCTTGTTCAGCCTGGAGAAGAGAAGGCTGCAAGGGGACCTCATTGCAGCCTTCCAGTCCCTGAAGGGAACACACAAACAGGAGCGGAATCAACTTTTTAAAAGGACAGACAATGGCAGGACAAGGGGGAATGGATTAAAAATGAAGGAAGGAAGGTTTAGATTAGATATTAGGGGGAAGTTTTTTACAGAGAGAGTGGTGAGGTGCTGGAACAGGCTGTCCAGAGAACCAGTGGATGCCCCATCCCTGGGGGTGTTCAAGGCCAGGTTGGATGGGGCCCTGGGCAATCTTGTGTAGCTCCAGGCCTGGAGGTTGGTGTCCCTGCCTGTGGCAGGGGGGGTTGGAGCTCTATGATCCTTGGGGTCCCTTCCAACCCATGCCATTCTATGATTCTGTGATTCTATGCCTGACACAACATGTAGTATCTGTGCTTTCTTTTGTGCTTGTCACAGACAGGAAGCTCTTTAAGCTCAGTCTCTCACTGTATTCATGGGCAACCCCTGCACTGCCAGGCTACGGTTTGTATTTGATGTTTATAGATCATGTGAATGAAATGGCAGAGTGAAATGGTGTAAGTAGCATTTCCCTTCCAAAAGGGGCACCAGCACCTCTGGTTGTCTAAGCAGGCTACTGTCAAGGTTGTGTTATGGAGAGTTGAACTCTCTTCATTATCCTTTACAGGTCTGATATTGTACAGATGCATTTGGCAGCTTGTTCCTGGCTCCACAGCGGAGTCATCAGGCATCAGCAGGCGCTTTGCGAGAAGGATGTGCCATGGCCCTTTTAGGTGCAGTTTGGCTCGTTCCCTTTCTTTGACGCCTCCCTCAAGGGCAGAACGTGTCCCTGTTTAGAATGCTGCCAGGTTTGTGTTGGTCACAGTGCCAGTCAGCTAAGCCGTGCAGTCTGCCTGAAAACATAAAGGTATTTTCTCACAGGAGAGAATCTGTTCAGATCGATGCAGTGCCTTGTATCCACTGCCAGCTTCCTGCTGCTTTCTTGGATGCTGCTGCCCATCTCCCTTTGCTTACAGGGAGAATATTCCACTTGTCTCTGCCTCTAGCTGGGAACTAGATACACTGCTCCATTGTTTACCTCCCCTTAAAAGCTGAGAGCTGACATTTTTGTTTGAGACACTCTGTATTTTTATTCCCTGGGTTGGCAGGGCAACAGCTAATCAAATAATTATATTTAAAATTAGATTTAATAAAAAAGCATCTCTAAAACAAAAAACAAGGTGTAGTCCTGCTTCTTAGCAACAAAACTAGTCAGCAATGTGCATACAGTGTCAAGTTTCCCAAATAACTAAGGACCATTTGGACTTTCTTAATGTTCTTAACGTTTTCTGTTGATTTTTTTCTTTTCCTTTTAACATGCTCTCCTGTGTTTATAGTAGGTCTGCAAATTGAGCACCCCCTTCTGTTCCTTTTTCCGTTCTCTTCCGTGCCTCCCTCGCCCCCACGTTTGAAGTAGGTTGTCTTACCTAGAGCTGTGACAGCAGCTATTCATACTTGAAGAGCTTCTGCTAATAAGCAGCTGTTCTGTCCAAGTTTACAACATGAATAAAAATACTAATTGTGTTTTTTCAAATAATAAACTGAAGGTCCCAAACAGATAATTATGCTTGTGCTTGTAAATAATCATTACTCAGAAGCAGAAGAAATTCTGTACTTTTCCCCTGTCCTCAAGCCAAACACTGGACTGAGTGGGACCTTCTGGGTTGCTCTGTATACTCCCTTCCTGTAGCATGGCTTGTGCATATAATCTTTTTAAAAATACATTGAACTCTCTTTTAAAAGTAGTGGGGTTTTGGAGAGGAATTTTTGGTTGGTTGGTTGGTTGGTTGTTGGGGTTTTTTTTTTGCATTCGGTTGTGGTACTTTGGAAGCTGCTTTTGAACGTGTCTGGTCTTGTGGTCAGAGACCTCCTTCTAATTACCAGCCTCTGGATGTCCAGGCCTGGATAAGGAGCTCTTATACTGGGTACAGAGCCACTGTCCAGCGTTTAACCAGACTCAGCATTTCTTTCTTTCAGGGTATAATAAATGCTACGTTCACAGCTTCTAATTTGCTCTAACATTGGAACACAGATCTGTGGAATGTTGAGCCTGAGGTTTTTACAGTGAGGTGGAAGGACACAGAAGGTCAACTGTGGGCAAGAGGGATCTCCCCAGGGTATGCACCGCTAGTTCATGTATGTCACAGAGTTCCAAGACCACCAATCTAATAATTAATGAAGTAACTTCAGCATGAAGTCCTTCTTATGAGCTTATTGTGAGATACAAGACACGCTTTGTTAAAAGTCTGTGTTTGCCATGGCTATAAATAGCTTTCTTGGCAAACGTGGTAAAGGGAAATTATATGTAACCAAGGAGTAACAGCAAATAGAGTTTAAATACCTGTTTCATAACAGTGTTATTTTGGGGCTGAGATAATGGACCAGGCTGGGTACTGAGAATTAGTTTGTCTTGTGTGATACACCTTTTATTAGAAATATATTTAGCATAGTGCTTGGCACCATGCTAGGCCTAGGATTTCTTCTCAATTGATGTCTTGCAGACCTCGTAACTGTCTTTTGTTCCTTGATAACCTGAAGGTCCTTACTAAGCAATATATGACGTTAAATGTTGGCTTTGATGAAGCTGGTGACGTTGTTTTAATTGTAGAGAAAGACTTGGCCATGTTTTTCTGGGTATTCATAATTCTGGATCAGCATTTGCAGCCAGACACAAAGGTAACATTATGCCTAGTGAGACTAGAAAAGGTAATGAGGATGTTACCCAAATTGTAGCATGGCCTGGGTGTTTAAGCTAATAATCTTCTGCTAATTTGGGAGTTGATGAACCTCTTCAATGAGAACAACGGTGCTGAATTACATTTGATATGGAAAGACATCATCATCCCCCCTCATGCTCGTCTCGTCCCTTTCGTTGCGTTGGGATCTGTTCAGGATACAGTGCCACTGCTGGATGGCAGTTCTGAGCTCCCACAGCGGTTGTTTCACAGTGTTTTCTGGAGGCTGCCCATGCAGGTGCTGTAGCATGCAGTGCTGTGGCAGCACTGCAAATTGCTTCAGTTGCTTTTACTGCATCATCCAGAATCTTAAAACTATTGAAGTCAGTTCTCACCGTAGCTGCATCTCGAGCTCCGAGTCTTTCTGCTGGGCATTTGTTGCACTGCAGCTCCCGGGCTAAATGTGGCGCGGACATCGCCGCCGCTTCACAGACCTGTTTCTGGCCTTTCTACAGGCAGTTCCGTGTCTCTGGTGTAACGCTGCGATGTCTTAGCCATCATCCTCTGTTTCGTATCATTAAGGCAGAAGGATTTAGCTCAGTTACTGGCTAATGCAGTGTTTAATGTGTGTATCTGTGAGGCAAATTCCATTTTAGCAGGGTGGAAAGCGGTCAGATATCAATATTCGGTATACTAATGACAGTATGGCATCCAGGATCACATTAAGGTCTCCACTGAGCTCATCTGGCTGACGCATCTTGTTGATGGGATTTGGAAGAGTCAAACATTTGCAGATACTAGGAGTGGTACTTCTAAGGCTTCTAGCTGCTTTGGACAGACATGCTGCCACAACTTGAGCTTTAGCACAGCTTTGCAAAAACCCTGTTGTGACAGATGTAGTGGAACAGTGAAGCTTTAGGCTTTTGCTGTAGTGTTTGTACAGGTAAAGGATATTCTGACACACCTGGCTTGCCAACTGTACTGTGGCACATGGAGTGGTTTGAAGTTGTTCTGCTGGGTTTGGCTTTGGAGAACATCAGATGTTTACTTACAAAAGGGAAGAAAGGGCTTGGCAGTGGTGAAAACTCTGTTGGTGAGTATAAGATGCTTGTGTGGGAAGTGAGGGAAGGTAAAGCATCAGCTTATGGATGTTTCCAGAGGGACAGAGTAAGTAGGTGTTGTTTTCTAGGAATTATGCAAATTACAGACAGGAAAGCAAGCTGAAAGCTAGTATGTTGATAGGGACATGGGGACATTGCCCCTTTATCTTAGGTGATTATATTAAATGCACATTTCTTTCTGTCTTACCCATGATTAATGTGCTCTTCATCCCAACCTCATCTGGTGGGTGTAAGGAGCGGTTGTTAAATGCACCACAATGTAAAAGATGAGAAAGAGATTTGCTGTTTTTCTGCCAGTCTTGAGCCCCATTCACTGATTTCGCAAATGGCTGCTTGGACCCTTCCTTCGGTGTCAGGGAAACTGTGGGTTTAGGAGTGGAAGATAGGGAATCTGGATTAGTCAGTAACAGCAGTAGAGGGCAAGAGCATGCCATCTGAAAGGCCGTGAAAATGTGTATGAGCAACTTAAATTTGCTGCAAGGAGAATTGGTTCATCAAACTACTAAATAGTCCAAGAAAAGGGCTAGAAAAATCGCAGTTTCTGTAGCACTGAGTAGGAATTTCAGTGGGATAAGGAGGTCTGTGTTTTAATCGGTGCTTTGCCAAGAGATTCTGTATGATAGCCAAAGAGGCAGATGGCATTCCAGTTACAGTGCTGACGGACAGGCATCTGTGGGCATGAGTTCATCATTAACTACACTGCAAGCCCTGGCCCAGAGGGAGCAGGAAGGAGTTACCATTTTCCATACATGTTCTTTGTGGTTAAATGTCTGGAAGATGCCAACTGTCCCAAGAAATGATGGCATTTTATCTTGTGGTTCCATAACACTTAGTAGAGGGGAACGCAATGAGCTGCTTGAATGACAGCGTAAACTGCAACAACAGAAAAATAGATCAGGTATTGTAGGAGAGGCATGTGCTGGGAATGTGGCCCTGGAAAACAAAGTCTGCCAAAGTATAGTCCTATGGCAGCATCAGGATGCAGACAGAAATCACCTGTACAGCAGTGGAGAAAGCTGCAGAAATCCATCTCTAACATCCTGTCTCTTGAGACGGAGTGGTTCCTTTCTAAGCCAATGATAAGAAACATGTGCCTGTCCTTAATCGCTTGCGTTCGCTGACTTTCTCCTTGTGCTTGTGGGGGAAAAAATAAATTCTTGAGGTGGAGTTCCCTAACAGCTCTGATAAAGGACTCGGAGGACTGATCAGAAAGACTGAACAAGTGAAGTGGATTCTTTTCCCTTGACAGTGTTTTGTTAAATCAGTAGATTTCTTAAGGACATGGGTTTGTTTTAGTTTTAAATAAACTTTTGACAGTCCGTAGATCAAAACCTGCTGTCAGTGCAGGGATTAGATAGCTGTCGAGATGTCAAGATTACAGCTGCGACTGAGGAATTGTTCTTGTGAAGTGGCCTTAAATGCCTGCGGAAGGCAGCACGGAGTGGGTGTCCTTGTACTTAAAGTGGGGGCTTGGTGCAGCATGGGGGATTCAGGCTCGCAGCCTGCAGCGGGCACTGCGAATGCTTGTGTGAAGGTTGCACGCCTTGGAAACTGAGCGAGTTGTGCCTGTGCAGGGGGATGTCTGAGCAGTAGAGGGCAAGGTGATGTCAGTTAGAAGCAGTCTGAGGCCCAGTACTGCCTTGACTCAGCCCTCTCTCTCCCCGCAGCCTGGCAAGCTGACTGAAGCCTTCAAGTACTTCCTGCAAGGCATGGGCTACAGTGAGTGCCAGGGCTGGGCACGGGGCTGGTGCGCGTCTGCGAGTGTGCGTGTGTGTGCGTGTGTGTGCCCATGTGTATGTCTGCCAGCCCCAGAGAGGAGCCTGGCAGCCTGTTTGCTCACACTGAGGGAGGGCTGCATGCTGCCTGTGGCTTGTGTGGACAAGTGTGCAAGGTGTCTGTCTGTCTGGGGGCAACTGGACCGTACAGGCTCTGTGTGTGGCCAGGGTTTCTCTGTGTGTGTGCACACAGGCATGTGTGGGTGTGTAAAAGCAGGGATTGTGTGTGTGTGTGTGTGTGTGTGTGTGTGTGAGCACGTGTGCACAGATGTGCAGAGTCCCTGTGCACGAGTCCATGTGTGTGTAGGTCTGTGAGCACGGGTGTAGGTGTGCACACCCATGTGTGCATGTGTGTGAAGGGCTGTGGACAAGTGTGAGTGTTTGCAGGTACATGTGCACGTGTCTGTGTGCAGGTCTGCGTGCATATGTGCAGGTCCATGTACACGCACATGTAGGGCTGGAACAGGGCTCCTGGCCCCATGTTGTGGCCAGAATGGCTCATGATCTCTCTCTGCCCTCCCTGCCCTTTTCCTGCTCTACCCCTATCAGTCGCCCACCTGAAGGATCGGAGGCTGAGCGGAGGCACAGGTACAGCTCAGTGCTGCTTGGCCCGTGCCTGCTGCTGCATGGAGCCTGCGTGGCCTGTGCCCTCGAGCTGCCTGGGCACCTTTGGGAGCAGCCTGGGTGCAGGGCTGGCCGTTCCCAGCCAGACACCCTCTCCCTCACTCTGCTTTGCCTGAGATGGCACCCTGAGCTGGGGGCTGAGGAATGCCATTTGGAGAAGTGCCCCCCTATGTGGGTACAGGCTTGGCTGTGTTCCCAGCGTGCCCTCCTGCAGCCAGCCGGGAGCTGTCCCCGTTGGGCGTTGTGGATGGAGGAGGGTGTCACCTTCCCTGCACACCCTGGGGAGCCTGGAGAGCTCCCGTTCATGCTCCCTTCCTTGGAGCATGGCAGCCATGGTCCTCACTGTCTCATTCTCAGTGGTTGCATGTCCGGGCAATGTGCCCGGTGTGCAGCCTGCTCCAGGGTGCCCCATCCCTGCCCCACTGTCCCTTGCCAGCCCAGAGCTGCTCATGTTGTCACAGCACCGCATGCTGCAAGCTTCTGCCCAGGGTCATTCACAGCAGGGAGCAGGATCGGTGGCTTCGCTTGTGTAGGACAATGTCAGCTCAGGTCCTTCCAGCTGTTGGAGGGAACTGAGCACCACGGCTGTCTCTCTGTGCCCATGCAGTGCCATCCGCCAGCATGACCCGCCTGGCACGCTCTCGCACAGCCTCCCTCACCAGTGCCAGCTCAGTGGATGGCACCCGCCCACGTGCCTGCACCCACTCGGAGAGCACTGAGGCCATGGGCCAGATCAACCATACCATGGAGGTATCATGCTGAGGTCCACGCCCACCGCTGACGACTCCTCCAGAGCCATCTCCCATCCATCAGTATCCTGCCAGCACCCACCCGCCCCATGGACATCCTCGACCAGGGCCCTCGCTCCTTCGGTGTTGATTTGTCTTCTTTGCCGTTGGCCTCATCCTCTTGTCCGGTACCAGAGAAGGAAATGGGCTTTGCTTCACTGCCTCCTGGCTCTGGCTCCTGGCTTCATCCAGCAGTCACGCATGGTCCTGCATTAGTCCTCATCCTCCCCAGCACGAGTCTGATCCAGGCTTGGGAGGGTGGGTGGCAGGGGCATGGAGCCAGGATGGGTGGTGAAATGGGGACAGGATGGTGGAATGGGGCAGGACAGCAGCCTCTACAGCCATGAAGAGGACACAGGAGATAGGTTGATCCTCCAAAGTCAACTGACAGCTGGCCAAACCAGAGGGAAGGCAAAGCCAGGGCACAGCACTCACTGGGAGGTCACTGGCCCCCTTGCTGGAGATGCAGATCCCATTTTTTTCCCCACTGGCTCTCCCTGGGGAGAGCTAGCATGAGCTGTTCCCGCACACCCCGGGCCTGCTGTCCCAGAACTGTCTGAGCATTATGAGAAATCGTACCCCAAACTGTCCCCCCCACCCTGGTAATGTAGCCCAAGGGCTGGTCTGAGGCAGCAGGAGAGGTCTCAGCCCTCTTCCAGAAGCCACCGGAGCAGGAATATGGGGGTCCTCCTGCCTCTGCCTGTGCCCTTGCCTGTGGTGGCACTTCCTTGGCCTCTTGTTGCAAGGACAATCACCACCTGCCATCAAAAATGCAGTGGGGAAAAAGGGACACACATGAGTGTCCCCTGGCTTGCTCAGTCCCTGCTACACTGCAGTTCCACTCTTGGGTTGAGGTCACCAGGGCTCAGCGGTCACAAGTTTTGGGCAAATCCTGGTGTCACAACCTCCCTCCTGTTTTGCCACAGCCTGCGGGTATCACCGTGATGGAGCCATAAGCAATAAGATGAGACCCTCCCTCCCTGCAATGTGGGGGAGCCTGCAGCACCTCTGCCCTGCAGTGTGCATCACTGGAAAGTGTTGGCAGTGTGGGGTGACCCATGGGGCATGGGGAGCATGCTAGTGCCTGGCTTTGCCCACAGAGCTGGCCAGACCCACCCACCCCCCCCACAGCCCCAGCACCTCTCCAGCACTCTGAGCAGGGTGTCTCTCAAGGGCTTGGCTCCCCGTGAGCTGCAGGGTCCTCTCTGGCCACTGGCCACCAGTTTCTCAGCTTGGCACAGCTCTCTGTGCCATCACATAACCCCACCATTGGCCATCCAGCCTCTGCTGCTGTCCCATGCCCACCCCAGGGATAGCCAAGCCCAGGTCCTCCAGCACCCAGGGTAAGGGAGCTCCAGCTCTGGTGATGCGTGCTCAGCTCTTTGAGGATGGTCTGTGGGAGACCCCAGTGGGCTCCTTTGTGGGACTCACCGTGGGCCACCATCTGGGCGAGCAGAACCAGCCTGCAGGGAGCAGGTGCCACCCAGCCCCTCCAAAAGCACTCATCCTTCCTCAGCAAGGAGTGCAGGGGTCCTGGGGTTCCCAGCAGGCCTACAAGGGCTTTTGGCCCTGAGACCTGTGCCCTGCCCAGCCTGTCCCTTGTTGAATGGCCACCCCAAGACACCAGTGTCCCCATTTGTCCCCCACTTTGTTCTGCTGTGTGCTTCCTTCTCGGTGTGACTCTGAAAGCTGTGTAGCTCCTGTTTACTCTAGATATCACTGCAAACTTTTGTTTTCTCAGCGTGTCCTTCCAGATGATACATATAAAAATACCTATACATAATATATATATTAAGGGTTTGTCTGCTCCTGGATCTTTTTGGTTTCATTCCCCTTGCATTGTTGTACAAGCAGTGCCGTGTGGTTCCCCTGGAGGTGGTCTGGCCTTTGTTTCCTCACCTTAGCCTTGTTGGTCAGTTTGTTTTTCTCTGGTGGTTTGTTCTTTCGATATTGGGGTTACTTTTTAAGGTGGTTTGTTTTGTTTTGGGTTTTTTTGTTTGGTTGTGTTGGGTTTTTTTGTTTTGTTTTGTTTTCCCAGTCACAGCGGAATTTAACACGTTTTCCTGTCTGAGTGCCATCTGGTTTTGTCATGGCAGCATCAAGGCTGCAGCACTCACAAGACAGCAATATGTAAACCAGATTTAACTAACCTGTTGCCGTAGAGAGGATTTACTGTGTTGGAAAAGAACCAACAAACTAATAAACATGTTAACAACCTTCTGTTCTCTCTTCAATGTGCTTCAGGGAAATTGGCCCAAGTTCATCCTGGGCCTTCTTCCAGAGATGACAAGGGGGGACACCTTGGCCACAAACCACACCAGGGACTGGACTTCACTGCCTGGAGAGGGGGACCAGGGTGGCCATCAAGGAGACCCCAGGGTGCATGTGAACAGGAGCTGTGGGTTGCTTTGTCTCCAGGTCAGCCATAGGCAGGGTGCCCTATATGCTGGGAGTGGATGGAGACTGGAAATCTCCCAGTTGTGGCCCAGCAAGATTGGATCCAAGGGATGCCCGTGGGGGAAGGAAAGACTCATGGGTGCACAGCTCCGGGCATGAGCAGAGCCCTTGGGAGACCCATTGTTCCTGTCCTCTTCCAGCTTGCGGGCTCCCTGTTTGACTCCCCATGGAGGTTTGAATGTCTGTGGTGGTTGAGGCCTGGCTGGAGGCCAGACGCCCACCAAAGTTGGTCTATGACCCCCCTTTGTAGTTGGACAGGGGAGAAAAATGTATATTGAGGGGTTTAGAAATCAGTGTAAGGACAGAGAGATCATCCTGTCAACAACGACACGGGCAAATCACACTCAGCACAGAGCGAAGGACAGAAAACTCTCTAATTGATTACGCTGCACTCCAGAAACAGCGAAACGGGAGTGGGGAGCGCGAGCAGATCTTAAAGCAACGCCAGCAGATCTTAAAACACTTTCCCCCCACCACTCCCTTCTTAGCAGACTTTAGTCAGGATTATGCTCCCTTCTTCCTCCCAGTGGTGGTACAGGGGTGCAGGGACTGGGAAAATGGGGTTCTCGGTCACTTCTTCATGAGCTGTTTTCCTTTTCCAGATCTTATAACACCTCTACCTCCCCTCCCACCCTTCCCTTCTTAGCAGACTTCACCCTAGTCATGATTTCACTCCCTTCTTCCCCCCAACAGCGTAGCATGGGGAGGGGCAGGGACTGGGAGATGGAGGCTTTGGTCAGTCCCTTGCAAGTTGGTTTCCTTCTCGGCCGAGGGGCTGGGGGGGGGCATTCATTCCACACCCTCCCCCTGCTGCACCATAGGGTCTCACCCACAGCAGACAGTCCTCCATGAACTATTCCAGTGTGAGTCCTTCCCCACAGGGCTTTATCTGTTCATCAGCTGCCCCGCCGTGGAGCACTGCTATGGTGGGCAGTCATAAATCCCAATGTCTCTCCAGTCCTCTGTGGGGTCACCAGCCTCCCCCCAGCAAATCTCTCTCTCGCTCATCTCTGTGTCTCTGCTTCTCTTCATGGGCTGCAAGTGCTGGCAGGGGCTTGATCCAACACGTGTTACAGCACCTTCTCTATGTCTCCACCTGCTCCATCCAGCATGGAGCCTCTCCACTGGCCACGGTCATGGGCTTCCTTCTTCTCGCACAGGACCTGAAGACAATGATGAGATGCCACATAAATGGCCAAAGACTGAAACAGAGCAAGACTATGATGAAGAGCGGAAAAAAGATCCTGGAACATGCTGCTGAGGCACAAGAGACAAGTAGGAGTCTCTGCAGTGCCACCTAGTAGTACAACTGCTGCTCGCTCATCATTTTAACTCTCCCTCTGCTCTAAGAAGAGTTCCCATAGCATAGGAGGGACAGCTACCTGGTAACCAGCTGGTTTTATTTATTAGCTGTTTAAGGATTTCAGAAGTTACTTGAAGTAAATTACACCGTAATTGAGGTGATTTTACAAAAGCTTGTCTGACCGTTCCCCAGGCTGGTACCTGAGCAGCTGGGGCATGACACAGAGTAGCTTCATTCTCTTGCTGCAAGAAGAATGATGTGTCAAGAGTAAAGAAACTGTAAGCTTTATGCTCTTGGGCCCCTGGCTAGGAGTAGTCTGTGAATAAAAGAGGGAGGGGACTAACGGTCCCTCATTGAACTGCAAAACCAGCAGAGGAATTAAGACTGATTTTTTAAAATTCTTTTTTTTTTTTTTTTAACTTTTAGCAGTACAACACTGCTGTACAGTTACACTGTAATGTAACTACATGTCTCTTATGTCTTCTGCCCTGGATGTGCACAGAGAAGTTAACTTTTATGACCTCTCATTTCAAAACAACCCAGAAAGCCCCAAGTGTCCCTATGAACCAAAGTAAGGCATCTGACATGTGAGCATTTCAATTTGAAACGTTGTCCCTGGCTGAGCTTCTCAGCAGTACATTAAGGGCTTGCCAAATGCCTCACTGCTGTGCATGCTGCCTGCTTACCAAGGTGACACCAATGGCACCAGGATCACAGTAGTCGACACCATTACCTGCTTTAGATGCCAGCGTGTGGCGCTGGGTCTTTCTGTCACACTTACTGACTCGCAGGTCGCCTGAGGTTTGGCCTTTCAGCACTTTGCAGAGCTGAAAACAAACTTCACAGGACACAGTGAAACACCCTGTAAGGCTGCAGAGGTCAGCTTCACTGGACCCCAGAGCTGTGTGATAGCTGCCAAAGGGGAAGGGACTCTATTAGGAGCAAAATAGCAATCCTGCTGGCCAGATGCACCTTCTCCTTGGAGAAGATGGAGAGGAAACACGTCCAAGACACCAGTGAGCATCCATGTGTTAGCCTCTTACAAAACCAGAAGAGAGGATAGCACCCGTTAGCTGGAAAATTAAACCTTCTGGCCATTTTCCTGTCACTTCTCCTCCCAAAACATAAAAAAGGAAATCATTTGAAGCCAACTTAATTAGCAGCAGCTAATCTCATTGCAGACACAAGTTCTGAAATGGAGCTGTAACTGTGGAGTGGACTTGAACACTAACGCTTGATGTGCAGAGAAAGTGCTGGATAATGAACCCATGCAGAGTAAGAGCTGCAACAAATGCCTGCCCTTTAAAGCCCAGTCTAATACATAGCAGAGGCTCTCAGGGTGGGAGAGGATCCAGCCTCGTACATTAGCCTTATGTTGTTAAGACCTACTCAGAGATGCTTTGAGATGGGTTGGTGCAGGGATTTAAACCAGAGCTGAGAAATAGGCTTATTCCATTTTAATGGAATCTATTAGTATTCATTCAGAAATAGGCAGACCCATTAATAAAATACCATTTAGCATGCAGAACCACTGTGGAAGGAAAACATGAACAAAAGTGGGCCTTCACAGGAGGTGAGATATTGTCAAGATTATTACACTTGATTTTAATTCTTCTTCTCCCTTTTGATTCTGGAAATGCTGTGGAAGTCTAGAATTCAGGACTATGGAAAGGGAGAAGCATAACTTAAAAGATGACTAGACTAGTGTAAGCCAGGCTTACAATCTCTTTATTAGCAGCCAACACTTTTGCTAAATCAAGGGATGTGAAAGTCCATAAAGTCAAAGACAGCTTCGCTGTGGTTTGATGCCTTTGCTGCCAAGCTAGTTAGAGTGGTACTGGATGTGACCTCTCTCCGTGTGGCAGAAGAAAGCCACCTGTTCTGGTGGCCCTGCAGGGTCCTGGCAATTCCACTGGAAGGAACAGGCAGAACTGGTCGGGTTCACAGCTGTGATGGTCCTGGGCACACAAAGAAAAAAGGACTAATGAGGTGCTGGGTGGTTAATGATGCTGTGCCGTAACTGACATCAGGCGCTGCCAGTCCTGGACACCATCTGGAAGGAGTTACTTGGTGCAGGGGCATGACACTGGGAGCATGAACACTTCTGCTGCTTTTGAGGTGTTTCACCTAGAAACATTTCACTTGCCTTGTTTCCCAGGTGGCTATCGATTAGTGGCTATCGATTAGTGGCTATCAATGAAGAAATTAGCAGGGATACACTCTGAAGGTGGAGAGACCCTGACACAGGTTGCCTAGAGAGGTAGTGGAGGCCCCATCCCTGGAAACATTCAAGGTCAGGGCAGATGAAGCTCTGAGCAACCTGATCTAGCTAAAGGTGGCCCTGCTCACTGAAGGGGGCAGATGGCCTTCGGAGGTCCCTGCGCACCCAACGCAGTCCGGGGTTCGATGGCCAAACTCTTGCATGACAGCACGGCAAGATGAAGGCAAAACGGTAAAGTGAAGTCCAGCAAGGCTCCTTCGGAATATGGTACCAAGCAGACTGCTGGCCAAGCACCATCAGATCACAGACAAGGTACAGATGTGCCTCAGGGTTTGGAAGAGCCTCTGGTTAATGGGGGGTGATCAGGAGACCACCAGCAGAAGCCATGCCCACACCCACCTTCTGTTCCTGCTGCGCAGTCCCACTGCTGCGATCTCAATCACTTTCCTGTTGACATCGAGCTCTGGCTCCTCAGATCCCTGCAACTCCGGGTTGCGCCTCTTTGCCGTGATGTAGTCGGAGTCTTCCAGGTCAAAGTGGCAGCTGGGCATGAGGCTTCTCCCCTTCACAGCCACCTCTGGGCCCTTCTGATCGGGTTTCAGGTTTGGAATCCTAGGAAGAAAGGGACTGGTGTTGGCCAGGCTAGCTGGTGGTGGCCAGGCTAACTGGTGACCTGTGTCTCCCCCTCTCTGGATCTCTCGTTCCAGATTTTGCAACCCTCCAGGAGCTTAATATTTCATACAACATCTTTTTCCCGTGTCTCCACACCTCCTTCTACCAAGGCTGGATGCTCATCTTGCTTTTCTCCTGTACATGTGCAGTTTCTCTGCCTCTCTGGGGCTGGCTGCTGCCAGATCTGCACTCCTACCCACCCCGATCCGAGGTATAACCACGACTGCAGAAGCAAGCGAAGCCTGGACGTCTCCTACCTGCAGAGCATACGGCTCTCAAAGTCCCCAATGTATGTTGGAGAGAACTTCATCTGGAAATGCTGCTCCTGGCCAGCAAGGATGGTGCCGCTGTTGGGCTCGATGGAGAACGGCAGGGAGGGGGCACGGGTGGTGTTCAAAGACCAGCTTGCGGAAGAAGAGACCCGCTCCACACTGTGGTCCAGCTGGCTCAAATGGCTGGGCTGGAGCTTCACAGAGCTACCAGAAGTGGAGGAGAGCAAATCCCCTGTGATAAGGAAAGGGTTATATAGCAGGACATCTGTCAAGGAAAAAAACCCTCCCAGCAGCTCTGCCTCCTGGTGCAGGCAGGTAGGAGTGAGCTGGGATGTACTTGGAGCATCTCCAGCCACAGGCTTTCATCAGGAGGACTCCCCGTGAAGAGCAGGGAGAGCGGCCAGTTGGCTTTTTGCTTCTAGGCTACTGCTTCCTAAATCATATTCCCAAAATGTCCCGGGGGATCCATGTGAAAGCGAGAGCTGGGGGCAACAAGCACAACGAAAAGGCCCCGAGAACTGCCTGGAGCACACCGCACCACTGAGCATCCTGCTGTAACAGCACTGGGCTGGCAGATGGGGGGTTCAATGGGACCAGGACTACCCTGGCTCCATCTCCATGGCCCGGTTGCTTGAGGCAAACCTTTCCTGCAGAGTGCTTCCTGGCCAGCATTTGTTCCCAAACTAGACCCGGCAGCCAACCGGAGAGACGTTTTGGGGTGCTCGTTTGGGTGCGGTGGCTGTGGGGGACAGCGCTGCTCCGTCCTTCACACCCTTTTCCTTCCTTCCTTCCTCCCTTCCTCCTCTCTGCCAGGCTTTCCCAACCTACGCCAGAGAGCTCAGCAGAGCCCAGCCCAGCATCAGCAGGAGCATGCCCGTGCCGGGGAAGAGCCAGCACCGGGACGCACATGGGAGGGAGATTGGCACGTTCCTGGCATCGAGGCCGGCACCGGGTTCTCGGCCAGCCGGGCTGCTCCTGCTAGGAAGCGTCAGAGCTGGCAGCTCTCCTCTCTCAGCCCAGCCTCCACACTGCTCCCAAGGAGACCGTGTGCTCTGACATCATCCCTGGGGGTAAATGAGTCACTGCCACCCCATCGAGCTCCACAGCTGCTGCGAGCAGGGTCCCTGCCTGCACCAAACACTCCCCTGCCCGAGCCAGAAGGGTTTGTTTTAGATGGTGACTTTTGGGAATTGTGCCCAGATGGTGCCAGCAGGTTGGTTAACTCACTTGTCACACCTCAGCTTTCCCAGCAAGAGGGGCCCTGACACCCCCTTCCCAGTCCAGACCCATGGCGCGGCTCCCCCTGAGCCACACTCAGCTCCCACGCAGAGCGCATGCGTCGGAGCCAGTGCCAGAGGGTCTGAAATGCGGGGAGGGGGCAAGGAGAAGGAAGATGCTGATAAAAGTGGATGACCGGATAGGGATGGAAAAGCAATTCCTGTTTGGAGGTGGTGTGTCTTCTCCCCAAGCCCTTAGCTACCCACGAGACAATCCTGGCACCCCCAGACAGCCCCTTACCATCCAGACTGGGCGGAAGCTGCTCCATGGTGCTGGTGGTACAGCTTGCTTTGCTTTCATCCTCCACAGCCTCCAGCCAGGTATATTCCAGGGCCACATTCCCTGTGTTGGACAGCTGGAAACTGAGAAGCAAGGAGGGGAAAAGGAAAAAGCCCAATAAATACCAAGTGAGTCGAGAAGTGACATGGTCTGTGGGCTCCTGGCAGCCCTTTCTTCAGGCTGAGGAGCATCTTCTTCCCCGGACAGCTCTGCCCTGTCCAGCTTGTGGCCCTGGTGTGTCCCATGAGAAAGTATTCCAAAGTTTGGAAGTCAAAGAGAAAAGGGCAGATGTGGTATCCCAGAGGCTTAATCAAAGGGGTTTCTAGGATTAAGGTCTTGGATTAAGGCTCTCAGGTCTCAGCCTGACGTTATTTTGGTTGCAAACTCATCCTGAAGCAGATGAGGACAGAAGACATGCAAGGAAAGTGAAACCACAGCTGCTCCTGGCAGAAAGGCGCAGCAGAACTGAACTTCTGGCACATCTGAGCAGGATGGCAGCCACCATCTCCTGCTTGGCTTTGTGTGCAGGTAGACGGGCTCCAGCACCCAGCCAGGGCCTGGGAAGGATGAAACCATAGAGGGTCTGTGTAAAAGGATGAAGAGCAGCTGAGACTGAACATAAACCGGGAGGAAGGACTCACGTGAACGTCCTTGTCTGGAAGAGCAGGGTCTCCTGGAACTGAATCGTGTCCATGTCCATTTTGAACTGGGCATAGTCAACGACAGCGCTGAGGCGAAGCTCCACCTCACGGCTGCTCTTCTCCAGGACAGTGTGAGCTGGTTCTGGGTCCATCTCGATCACCTCCAAGGAGAGAGGAGAATCACTGAGCAGAGCCCGGAAAGCCAGACCGAGCCAAACCAGCCCCATACAGGAACACACCATCCCCATTTCCTTCCCTGGAAAGGTGTCAAAGAAAGGTGACCTTTCTGCTGGACTATCTGTTTCTACCTCCTGATCAAAGCAATCACCACTGTGACCACAAATACACCCATGGGGACAATGAGCAGGGATCAGTCCCTGTGCTTCAACTGTATAGTGTCCGACCCTTCTGCTGGCCCTCTGTAAATGCAGCAGACCTCTAAATGGGGATTTAATTCTCCCACTGGAGCTCTGTGGGTGGAGAACCTCACGAATGAACACACATAGAAAGCACCTCTTCCTTTCCAGGGGTTTCATATAGGGCAACAGCAGGGGACTGTTGCTTCCAGATGTCTCATGTAGGGCTGGGGACTGGCATTTTGGGGTGGGCACAAAGTCACTGGGGAAGCCTCTGAGCGCTGATGCTCTGATGGGGAAGCAGTTTGGATGACAGGTTTTGCAATGGTCGAGAAACTAAGGAAGAACCATCACCCAGGAGAGGTGTGTTTGGCCACAATGAGAGCAAAAGGAGGAGCTTCTGGAGATGATGCTTCTCTGGACTCCCGCACAATGGCCACACAGTGCCTCCATAACAAGAGAGCCCCACGACACAGAGACCACAGCCAACACCTCTGGTGTCAGCGCAGAGCTCAGAGCTCACCCACACCCAGCGCTAGTGCTGCTCCCCACGTCTCACACGAGCCAGAGAGCACGGCGTTTACCTCCTCCTTGGGGAAAAGGAGAGATGTAACCACCATAACGTATAGGGTGTGACCTCCCTCGGCTCCTGGTCAACCTCACGGACGGATTAAACATCAGGAGGAGGCGGGAGCCCCTCGGCCAGCAGAGACATCACTCTGGCACCTTCAGCAGCTCTCATTACACAAGCATTCATGTTACACTGTTGCATTTGTGCTGCTTACCTTCTTCTTGAGAGGCCACGTGGCTCCTGGGGCCTCCGGGGCATCCACCCACTTGATGGTGTGCAGGTGGTCGTCCCAGTCAGGAATGTCCTCCGGCGGCAGCTGGAAGGTGATGCTCGCCACCGTGCACTTCACAGGGTGCTTTCTGAAGGCAACGGCCACGTCCGATTTCAAGGTTACTGTGATGTCCTTAGAGCAGCCGGCATGGAGGTGTCCCACCTAGGAAGAACCAGAGAGAAGATCCAACTCCAATCCCCAGCCAGAGCAGCACAGCCAGTGAAGGGAGCAATGTGGTGAGCAGCCGTGCCAGGAATCTCCATCTTCCTGCGCTTCTCTCCGAGGGTTGATGAAGCCCAGGAGATGCCACCTCCCGTAACACGGAGCCTTTGCTGCAGGACTGAGAGCCCGGCCCCAGCAAAGCCAGGGATGAGGGATGGCAACTCCTGCATGGAGCAAAGCTCCTCCGCGGAGTCATTTGGGATTGCTCCTACATGGCACCGACGTGGGTTCCAGCTGATAGGGGGGAGCTCCCAGGAATGTGTGGGACAGGGCCGTGCAGTGGGGAAAGGCAGAGCCACCCCAGCTCACCTTGGGGGAGAAGTGAAAGGGGGGTTCCGCCAGCCACTCAAAGCGCATCGCCTCCACCTTGCTGCGGTTGGTGATGGTGAAGGTCACGGTGTAGGGGGTCCCGATGTGACACTCCCCGAACTGGATGTGATCCACTCTGACAGCTGTTAGGAACGAGAGGAAGGGATCTCAATGTGTGGTGAGGTCCATACACCCCTCTTACACACACAGACACACGTGTCCAGCCCCTCTCCTTGCCCCAAGCCTTCCTCCCTCTGGGAGATGCCATTCCCCACCTTACCACTCCCAGAAATCATAGAATGGTCTGGATTGGAAGGGACTCCAAGGATCACAGAGCTCCAACCCCCCTGCCACAGGTAGGGACACCAACCTCCAGGCCTGGAGCTACACAAGGTTGCCCGGGGCCCCATCCAACGTGGCCTTGAACACTTCCAGGGATGGGGCATCCACCACCTCCCTGGGCACGCTCACAGAACCCCGCGTCCAGCGGGCGACAGCACAGACCTCATTATATAGAGGCCACAAATTATCACACGTGGTTCTCTTCACCTCCACAGCACCCCACAGGCCGGCAGACCCCCTTTTCAGGATACTCAGCGGAACGCTGGTATCTCTGACCCTCCCTTGCCAGCCCACAAGCTCCTCCCCAGACAGAGGATGTCCCTTTGCCTTCCCAAGCGTGGCTGCTCTGCAGGCTATGAAAGGCAGCAGGATCCGTGTGCTAAGCCCACAGCACCCCTGCCCTGGCACAGGGTGAGCAGCACCATGCTTCCCTGTTCCTTGCTCTGGCTTGGCAGCCTCTCCTCTCTTACCCTCAATCACACCTTCCTCCAGATCATCTTTAGTGTCTTCCTCCTTGCTGTCTGCCACTAGTCCATGGATGTTATCTAGCGTGAAGTCATCCTCGTAGCCTTCACCCACCAGCTCAATGTCGGTCTCTTCATAAGGGTTGTCCACCACAGACATGTGGATCTTTGCTTCCACACGCTGGGCCAGCTTGGGTTTGAAGAGCACATCAAACTCGGCTAATTCCTTGTGATGCAGGACCAGGGAAGCGGTGTGGGGCTTCCTCTCTACACAGTGATGGAAGCCAGAGAAAAGTCATACAGCTCCGCAGAGAAAACATTTCCATGGGGTCTGAGATGCTTAAGAGGGTGAATCCAGCTGCCTCTAAGCACCGGTTCTCCCATCAGTGGTTCCAGACCCTCTTGCTACATTCATACCACCATGCACACTGCTCCTTAAGTATCTTAACCTCAGGTGAACACCCATCTCTCTCTCAGACTGCACCCAGCCAGCCCCTGCCATAGTAAAGCTGAGTTATGCAGTGGGTTTGGCTTCTGCTGGCTGGCTGCAGGCTCGAGGGCTGTCTCTGGTCAGGGTGGTAACTCCCCACTCATAACAAAGACCTTCACACAGTCCATTCAAGTGCTGACAGCGCCCCAAAACTCAACCCACCATGTCCAGAAGAACAGAAGAACTTCCTACAATTTGCTAGAAGGAAACCTTGCAAAGAGTCCATGTGTAAAACTGGGGGTACAGAGAGCCCCAGGAGCCAAACTATCAACATCTGCCTGTGCTGGGCCAAGCCAAGAGCTGGACAGACATTTTTCCCGTGCAGACAGCCACACTTCACCGAATTTACAAATTTACCTTCTCCATGAGAGTCCTGCACGCCCGCAGCTTGGTAAATACACTGTGTGGTGGGCTTGGCTTTCAAGGAGAAAACTCCTTCTTTGTCCAAGAGGTCTATCATCAGCTGAGGGAAAGGAACACAGAGCATGACCACACTGGTGTGGGTACAGGGCTTTCCAGCAGATCAACGCTGTCCTGCTGCTGGCTCAGCCCACTTCAAACACAGCTCAGTGCAAAGCTTCAGTACAATTGGAAACCCCAAAAGGGTTCGGAGGTGTCAGCACACCAAACAGGACAGGAAATACTACAAGTAAGGAGCAGGGTGTAATTAAACTGTAAGGAGGAACTCTTTCCCGGTAAGGGAGCCCTGGGACAGGCTGTCCAGAGAGTCTCCTTTTCTGGACACATTCAAAGTCCACCTGGATGCGTTCCTGTGGGATTTACTCTGGGTGACTCTGCTCTGGCAGGGGGTGGGACTAGATGAGCTCCTAATGCTCTGGGATTCTGTGAAACTACAACCAAGTTTAATTACAAGGCAGTGAAATGCCATCAAATGAATCTGCCGTGACCATGGCCATAGCATGTTCCATGGAGAACCAAAGCCTGAGAAGAGAGATGGGGAAATTCCAATTCTTGTGCTGCACGTAACTGCAAAGGACAGACCGGCCAGAAAGCCCCATCTCCAGGGGGAACACCCTTCCTGGGAAGGGCGAGGGGGTCACTGTCCTGCGACAAAGGGGCACTGAGCACAAGGGAAGGGTTTCCTTTGGCGTTTGCTGGGACCTCTCCTTGGTGGGATGAGACCAGAGCATTCCCCAAGCAGGCCCTCACCTGCACGGGGACGGTGCCATCATTACGAAGGACAAGAGGGAGTTTTTCTAAGTCACCCAGCAACAGCTTCTTGAAGAGGAGCAGGGGGTTCCCTCTCCTGTTGTGAAGAACCGGGCGCAGGACCGTCACGTGAGGCAGATTCCCATCTCCACTGATCTCAAAGGTCAGGCTCTGTGCTTTAGCTGCCGCAGGGCTGCAGGGGAGACAGAGGAGACATCATCACGCTTGGTACCAACCCCTTTCCCACTTCCCTGGCTGCTGCTCCCATACCCCAGGACACAGGTTCCACCTCATCCCAGTACGATAAGAGCCACTCATGAGAGCAATCTGCTCTCGAGAGCTGAAGCCCTCTGGAATAAGAGCAGTCGTTCCCCTCCATGGAATCAGGCGGTACAGCGGGTAAATAACAAGGACACAGACAAGGCACAGCAGCTCCCTGGCTGCGGTGACATGAGAGACACACAAAAGGCACCCGAGTAGTATCAAAGCAAGAAGGGAGGAGTAAATAATGTGTCAGGAAAGGATATTGCCAAGGCCACAAGAGCAGGAATTGCTCATCAGGGCAGAAATCTGAGTTAGCGTGTCCCACCTCAAGCAGCCCAAGGGCTGGAGAAGAGCAGGTCGGAGCCCCAGCACAAACACGGCCAGCACAGACCTCAACGTACCCCCAGGGAATCACAAGGGTTCTTCTCATGTTAACATAAACAAGGAGGCTCTATCTTGTCATTAGGGACCTGATGATCTCTTGAGGTCCTTTCCATACCCTACAATTCTGTGATTCTGTTACTGCTTCTTGTGTGGTCTAAAGCTAAGGACTCAAACCTGCGGCTACCAAACGACTCTGGGTTACTGGACTTAGGTCTACGTGCTCCCAGAGGGGAGGCAGCTGTCAGAAAAGGTCACCTCTAAGATCCCCCCAGGTGAATTACCTTGCCTGGGCATCGAGGGAAGCCTCAAAAGCACACTGGTAGTTCTGCGTGGCTTGTGGAGTGAAGGTCACCGTAGCAAAGATGTGGGAGCAGCTGGGAACACTCATCCGGACAGGATCCACCTTGAATATGTTGCTCACGTAGCTGTCAAGCTTGGAGGAACCCACAGAGTGGTGTTAGGAGGAAACACCCTTCAAGGCGATGCAGCCTTACTCATCGATACATCATGGGGAACAGTCCCAGACAGGCCCCTCACTCTCCAGGGGTGACTCCAGAGCAGTGCCGACCTTGCCCAGGGAGCTGCTGTAAAGCCCAGGAGGGCAAAAGCTTGTTCTGAGCACCGAGCGGCCAGCCCAGCACATGTGGGAGGTGGGACTGTGTGGGAAACCCTCCAAATGATCTAGAACTGGCCCTTAAAGAGAAGGAAAAGACCAGGGAGCCTGAGGAAGTGATGTTCTGAAGCCCTGGTATATCAGCCCAGCAGAAGTCCACTCCCTGGCCCTGAGCGTGACCCCAAGAGATACTGAGAAGGGTTCAAGTCTCTCACCAAAGAGCCAGAGGGGTGAATCAAAACCTCGCTTGAGACAGACTGAACTCAACCCAACTGTCAACCTGCGTCTCTGCCATGTACTGCCACCTGCCCAGAGCCAGGCCAGTCTGGGCAAGAAGCTGCGATGCATCTGGAGGCCACCACACAGAAGAGAGACAGTCCCCGAGGCTCCTTGTTCTTACCTTTCCAGGGATGGGTTTGATGGAGAAGACCACATCACAGGGGACTTTGCCCACGTTGCGGATCTTGAAGCGAGCTGTGGCCTGGTGCCCAACCAGGACGTTGGTGAAGATGAATTTGTTCTCATCTCTGATGAACACACCTTTGTCTTCCATTGTCTGGAGGACGTGGCAGAGGCGGATGCTGCTGCAGATTCGGTGCTCCTCAAAGATGGACTCTATGTCATCAACCACAAATGCTACAAGAAGATCAAAGGGAGGGTGAGGACCGAGAAGCCTTCCCGCTGAATTTATCTGGACCCTGCTGGCCACTCAGAAGCTGCCCAGGTCACCGCAAAACCCAGCTGGGTTGGGTGTGAGGATGGAGCTTGGTCACCCCCAGTCTTAAAGGACATTGCTTTCCCTTCATCCTTCCACGCATCCCTCCCAGTCTCTCTGCAATGGCTGACTGGAGAACTGGAACCTCTGGGGGCTTTAAGGGGGAAATTTAGGGTCAGGGTGTGTGTCCCAGGAGTAAGTCTGGGTGCCGATGGCAGGGAAGCTGTGGGTGAGGCGTACCTGGGAGGCAGGACTCGGCAAACAGGGAGTAGGGGATGCCGGAGGGATGGTCCTTGGGGTCTCTGTTGTTGATATTGATTGACAGGCTCTCCTTGCACGTCCCCAGCAGCTTGGCGTAGCAATCCACTGTGATCATCTGCTGGCCCCCAGGAGGGATGGAGCCAAAGCCAGGGTACACCGTAAACATGCCCACAGTGAGGTGAGTCTGCAGAGAGAGTCCCGGCAGAGGCTGATGTCCAACAGCCATACCAGCAGCAAGGACCATGCTGCTGCTCCCCAGCCTCCCGCTGGCTCTGACCTCCAATCCCAGGGCAGGGACAACACCACAGCCTGCAGGGAGCCCCAGGCTGACACGAACATGCTGGGAGGAGGGGGAGGCTTGTCTCAAGCGGCACAAAGAGAGGAGCTTGGGTGTAAAGGGCAAAGGTGGGAGCTGAGCTCCTTCAGCCTCAGAAGGTCATCTCCAATCAACAGATGGGGAGTTCAAACAGGGATGTTGGGCCTCTGGGGTTTTCCCAGATGTATTTTGGCTTGTGGCTACCAAACAGCAGACCTGCTCCTCTCTCATCACCCCACAACTCCAGCTCTGAGCCAGAGCACCCTCAGCAGGACCAAGCAGCTCCTGCCTCTGCTCTGGCTGGGAGATGATGGAGCCTTGAGCTGCCAGGCACACGCAAGACCACGTCACCTCCCATGGTGATGAGACCCCAGCCCAGGCTCCAGCAGCACGTGTCAGGGAGCAGAGCCACCCACCTGTGTGAGGGGGTTGGTGTTCTTCCACAGCAAGAGCCTGTTCCGCTGAGATGTAGCAGATGTTTTCCTCCCGTTTATGTTCTCGGGAGGGCGGGCAGATTTTGGGAGTTGTGACCTGAGAGGAGAAAGCAGAAAACATCCATCATGCTGAGCTCCCCTTGCCTTTCTCCAAGGCCAAAGCCAGCCTCCCTCCCCATGGAGGAAAGTCCTCCTGCTCCCAGAAAGCTGCCCGCACCACCTTCTGCTGCAGCTGATGGACAGATCAGCTTTATCCCCCTACACACGGGGATACTGAGGCATTTTTCACACGCCGGTGATGCAGATGGACAAGAACCCAGGTTCTTCACCTTTTCCTTTGCACTGCATCCTGCTCTGGTCTGGAGATGTGGAATTTGAAGTCGAGGTCACCTTTGTTCTCCAGCATGAAGGTGCAGGTTTTCCTGGTGCCACTTGTCACAGCACCAAAGTTGAGTGAGGCGGGGTAGATGCTGTAGTGGCTGAACACGGATTTCGCCAACACCCTCACTGGGATGACGGTGATGGTCCTGCCGCCTTCAGAGCTATCAGGCTCAAACACCTGCAGCCGGAGGAGGAGTTGGTAAGCACAGTGGCAGCCAGGCTCTACCTCCGCACCAGGTCCTGCCACCAGCCATCAGCTCACCCTCCCTGTTCAAACACCTCCTCCTGAGACAGGTTTTCAGCTCCGCTTAGGAAGCATCACAAATGGCTTCTGAAAAACCTTCTTGCACACGTACAAGAGAAGATTCCCTGACTGACCTTCCTGCCAGAAGACACGCGTCCCACTTGCACTCCCGAGACACGGTGTGTTGACACTGCCCGGTCCCGGCGGCTCACCTTGCAGAGCAGGATGGGTTTGTCCTCAATATTCAGCTCCCTCTTGGGGTGGAAGAGCAATTGCACTTGCACAGGGTGCGCAGAGGCGGGCAGCACGCCCTTCTGTGGCTGGACAGTGAAGTGAGATGCCAAGTCGGCTATGTTGGCATCTGCGGTTTCCAGGCTGAAACTGGGATGGGAAGAGAAGGAACGGAGAACTCATCAGTTCAACTGTCGGTGCCACCAGCACAGACAGGACTTCACACAAGAGGGTAAGAATAAACCGGCAAGAACAAAGAAGAGACCAATAAACCAGACAGAACCCAGCTCTGCTTGGGGAGCGCCAGACCCTGAGTGCAGCCAGGAGGGCTCCAAATGCTTTCACTCCCTCCTCTGGAGAGGCTCCTAAAGAGAAATGAGCTGACCCTCAAAGGAAGAAAACGAAGCTCGGCAGCGAGCGGCTGAAATGTGAGGGTGTCTCCTTCGGCTGGGGCGTGAAGGACTGCTGGGGATGGCTGGACTCTCCATCTCAGACTGAGGAGGCCAGACGTTGTATTTACCCAAAACACAAGATAGCCAAGCGTGGGAAGAGGTTCTAGTCCCGGGTGGGAGGCACTGACAGAGGGACCCAGGCTGGAAGGATGGTGCCACCACCTACTGACAGAGGGACCCACCTGTACCCAATGTCGTACTTCCCCTTGTTCTTCAGGGTCAGCACTCGCTTCTCCTCATCCATGACTCTGAGGGTCTCAAAAACCACGCCGCCGTTTACACCTGCGGAGAGGGGTAAGAAACTATCAGCGAGCTGACCCACACTTCAGCTCTGAGGTGGCACAAAACCCTGCTCAGCACGGCTCCCTTCCCAGCAGCTTTCTCCAGCTCCTTTTGCTGCCCCGTTCCTTACTCGGAGAGTATCTGCAGTGTTTAGCAGCTGAGGAGCTCAGCTTCTGTGCTTCCAAGCACGGATCAAAGAGCTCGTGTGCCATGCTGAGCCTTGGGGCATTGCCAACCTCTGTCCACATCACTGGTGTTTCAAACCAACCCTGCCCATGGTGTTACATGCTTCGAATCACAGAATCACAGAGTTGGAAGAGACCTTTAAGATCATCGAGTCCAACCCTTCCTGTCCTGTGCTAACACATATCTCTAAGCATCTCATCTACCCGTTTGTTAAATACACCCAGGGGTGGTGACTCCACCCCCTCCCTGGGCAGCCTGTTCCAGGCCCTGACAACTCTTTCAGTGAAGAACTTTTTCCTAACATCTGATCTGACCCTGCCCTGATGCAGCTCGAGGCCATTTCCCCTCATCCTGTCACCCATCGCTTGGGTGAAGAGACCAACCCCCACCTCTCTACACCCTCCTGTCAAGGTCAGTGTAGGCGGTGATAAGGTCTCCCCTCAGCCTCCTCTTCTCCAGGCTGAACCTCAGCTACCAGCTCCCTCAGCCGCTCCTCAGGTTTACTCTCCAGCCCCTTCCCCAGCCCCGTTGCCCTTCTCTGGACAAGCTTCAGGACCTCCATGTCCTTCTTGGAGTGAGGGGCCCAAACCTGAACCCAGCCCTCAAAGTGCAGCCTCACTGACACCGAGCACAAGGGCACAATCCCTGCCCTGGACCTGCTGGCCACGCTGGGTCTGACACAAGCCAGGATGCCGTTGGCCTTCCTGGCCAAAGTTCCTCCAAAGCTGAAGTTTGGAGGCGAGAGACTCGAGGCTGTCTCAGCCTCAGCCCATGCAGGACATGTGCTTTAAGGACCCGTGCCACGCTTGCACACTATCCCATCTTGTCTTCTTGGGTTGCCTGTCTCTGAGGCAAGGCACTTGGGTTTGGGGGCATCCACTGACCTTTAGAGATGTTGATGGTCACAGCAACGTCTTGGGCCTCCGCGCAGATCTGGATGTTCTCAATCTGAACAATTCCCAGGATGTTTTCTGCATCTGAGACCTGAGCCAAGAGGGAACAAACACTGCTTCAAACGTGCTCCTAAACCCTTTTGGGAAATGATATACGAATCCCGGTCTCTGACAGCTACTGCCACCACAGCCTGCCCTGCTTGACAAGTCTCTGCAGGTCCTCAAGCTCTCCTAACACGTTCATCAACCGGGCTGACCCAGCAGGATTCTGCTGCGGTACGAAACCCTGTCCGTCAGCCCAGCTCCACGCTCTGGCAGAAGCCGCTCCAGCACCCGGGGAGGCACAAGAGGCGTGGAGGTGTCCCAGGGCGGGTGGCGTCAACAACCAACCCGCTCCTCCTGAACCACCCAGCACCCTCACTGAAATGCAGCCCCTAAACCACGGAGAACACAACCCCAGGGCAAGAGTTCAGTGTTCTACGTGAAGAGCCCCGGCCAGACTCCAAGATGGGTGCAGGGAGCACACGGACACCCGGACAATGGAGCATTCAACCACGTGCAGCGGCAAAGCGGTTGTCACACGGGCTCGGGACATGGCCTCAGCACCCAGGTGTAAGCCCTGCACCAGCTGATCATCTGGGATGACGTGGATGCTAAGGCATGCAGCCCGGGTTCCGGGGAACCCCAGCTGGAGGCAGCAGAAGTCGGGCTGGTAGCACCCCTGTGTCCATCAGGCACATCTCCTCCTGCCTCCACAACATACTCGCCCGAGAAAGCTCAGCTACTATCGCCCCCTTCCAGGGGCAGCCAGCACGGCACCTCACGACGCCTCAACCCTTCTGCCCTCTCCTCAGGGAACCCCGCGAGCATTCCCCATCCCTGGGCTGGTCCCTCTGCCCGGCTCTACGCCTTCACCTCCAGTCGGATAGTCTTCTTTATGTTGAGTGTCGTCGTGGCCTTTAAATACAGATGGACTTCTGACACAGCGTGGGGCTCGACAGTGCCCTTGTCCTGGGACACGGAGAAGTCTGTGCCGAGGTTTTCCAGCCCACTGAGCTGCCAGTTCATGGGAAGAGGGGTGCTGTTCTGCAGCACCAGGGTCCTGTGTTCCCTTCTGCAGAGACAGGAAGACACTCAGCTCAGTGGTTGTGCTAACCACGTACCATTTAGCTGTGGCTTCAGTGGCAGAATCCTGAGAAGTGAGGTCCTGGGGGCGTGAAGCTGGGCGCTACAAGCGTCTCCATGAGGTGGAGCTGTTGGACTATTCAGAACCAGCAAACAAGCTGGAAATCACAGCATGGTTTAGATTGCAAAGGGCCTTAAAGATCAACGTGCCTATGGCATGGTGTTGCTGGGGGGCTACAGCACTTGTGGTGTTACAGGATACCAATCACAGCAAGGAATGCTGAGCTGGTGACTGGGAGCTGCTGGGAAAAAGAGCCATGACTGACCTGTGCAGAAGAATCTTGCTGAAGTTGACCTGCTTGGGGCTGACCCCCAGCTCCACCTGCACCCCCTGGCAGCAGAGGTGGAAAACCACAGGCTCTGGGTTCCCCTGGATGCAGCAGATGAGGTTGTCTTCCATGAGGCCAGATGAAGTGGGGTACGCCCAAATGCTCAGCTCCTAACCCCATCCCCACAAAGAGAACCACAGGAGAGCGTTGGGTGAGCAGGAGGAACGGCTCTGGGGCTCTTCCACCAGCACTCGCACTGCCTGCCTGTCTCCTACCTGCTTCTCGTTGGGTTTCAGCTTCATGCTGCTGGGCTCCAAGAGGAACGTGTTGCCATTGATGTCGTGCTCAAAGGAGAAATGCACCTCTGCTTCCAGGGCGGTGACATTGAGGATGGTTATCTTCTCACAGTTGCCTGGACAGTGCAACGTCTTGTACCTGGGTGCACAAAAGAGGAAGAGGCTGCAGAGGAGATGCCGGAACCATCACCTGCCCCAGACATGGAGGAAAGCACCATGTCCAAGCTGAGAGGCGGGCTAAGGATCACTTTCAGGGGCACGCTATGTCCTCCATCCATCCTTGCGTTACTTTGATGTCTGCACCGTACCCGATGCCTCCAGCCTCCAGCCCAGAGGCAACCTAAGGGTGGCCACCACGTTAGAGCCAGAAACATGCCAGCAGCGACACCAACAGCTTTGTTTGGCCGACTTGATCCAGGGTGAGGATCAGGAAAACGTCATTCCCATTTTTATTGCTCTACGGGATCCACCCAGCGCACACACTGGGCAGGTCAAATCAAACCCTCCCTGAGAGCAGATTAACCAGTGGGTCACAAAGCCACTGGCAGAAGAACCACCCATGCGGCTGACCCACTGAGATAAAAGTTGGCACTTTTTTAACATGCTGAAGATGAGATGTGGAGAGTGGAAGGGGGGCAAGTCACTATCGAACTGGATGCAGCATGTGGGGGTTGGAAGATCATCTCCATCTCTCCAAGACTCACATGCCTGTTATCTGCTCAAGGTCACAAGTGTGGGGCCCTCAAGCCCTGCGTATCTCCCAGATCTCCACCTGGGTCTATCCTGAACCATGCCACTGGCTGAGGTACACAAGGCCCTGGAGATCCCATCCCATCCCATCCCATCCCATCCCATCCCATCCCATCCCATCCCATCCCATCCCATCCCATCCCATCCCATCCCATCCCATCCCATCTTGGGGTGAGGAGCACGTACCAGTCTCTTGACTTTCCACACAACAGCGGTCCAAAGTGGAATATACCCGTATCCATGACATACTGCTTGAAGATGATTTCGTCATCCGCCTTACTATTCCTCCAATGAGGAAACACCACCCTGGGGAGAGAAAAATGTGCAATGAGGAGCTGAGAGATGCTCTGAGCAGAAAACCTGGTCAGGAAGCCATAACCCTTACTAGTGGCTGAGGTACCAGTACTGGTTCCCAGTGCCAAGCATGGGAATTGACACTGGGCTGTTCAGCCACCATGTTCTGCTCAAGCCAGAAGGTCCCAGGAGTACAAGGGACAGCCACGACTCCACGTTTAGGGGGAGGGAGTGTGGGAGGCTCCCAGGGGCCAGCCTTACCGTGGGTCCTGGCTGATGGTGGGATACAGGCAGGTGCCCCTGCAGTGCAGCTGGAACAGATGGTTGGTCCCCAGCACCTCAAAATGCAGCGTCCGATCAAACTGGCCCAGCTCCGTGGAGGTGAAGAAGATCTTCAGTTTCACCTCGCCATGGGCAGGCACTATCCACCTGCAGCTGCTCAGCCTGGCAATTAGAGAGGCAATTAGAGCTTGCTAATGACAAGGAGGGGGGTGGTCGTAGACCTGCCATCCCGTGGAGGGACCGGCAACTTGGCAAGATGGCAATGAAGCAGAGGGATCACCTCGTCCCTCACAGCTAACCTGGCTGGTCTGTCTGGGGTCGGAACGATGTCCACGCTGCTCTGGCACAGCTCAGGGGTATGTGCAGGCGTTGTCGTGGCCGATCCCTGGAGATGTTTCCTGCTGCGCCCAAGGCTCCGCTTCTCCCGGCTGCCTGAGCCTTTCTCCATTTTTGACTGGGCTCTGGTGGGGGTGAGCTGCTCCTCTGGTGTCTTCTCACCAAGGGGAGAGAGAAAACAGGGTGAGAGAGAGAGAGAGAGATGTGAGCCCCCGAGACATCTCCACCCTGGAGAGACAAGCCTGTGGCTTGTTAACAACCAGGAGAGACCAGCATCTACTAGATTCATGTGTGCTGGGCACTTGGGTCTCCCTTCCTGGGCTTTGTTCTGCTCTCCTCACCCAGGACCCTCTCCTCAAATGAAGTTGAGGGCTTTAGGTGGTTTCTTTCCCCTCTTGCCTAGTTCTCCCCATCCTATTTCTCCAGCAGAGCTGTCTCTCTTGGACAGACAGAAGGGACAGACGCAGTGCCCCAACCTGTCTTCACCGCCCTTCCACAGTGACCCTTCTCCATCCCGCCTGCCCCACCACGTGCCACCCAGCTCGGTCCCCTCCCCAGCACCTTCACTGTGGGCAAGGCGAGGACATCCACGGGAGATTCGGTCTTTCTTTCTTCCACAGTGGTGTCTTCTGGCACAACAAAGGTGAAGTGCTCGAGGTCGTTGTCTGCTGCAGGGACCAGTCGCTTTCCCGGGTAATGGATGACAGAATAAAATACGGTGGGAGGAATGGGAGGCCCTGAGGGACCCACCCCCAGTTCATCCAGGATCTAAAGTGTAAGAGAAAACCCTGTTTGTAGTCCTGTCACCTTCATCCTCACGCTCCTTCCCTACAGCGCTGCCAACAGTGATGGGGGTTTATGCCCAGCGAGGTAGGCTCCAGAGCAGTGCTGGGACCTAGAGAGAAACCTCTCCTCCAAGTGACTCAGATGAAGGGAACAATGGCCATGAACTGTCCTACCCTGGGACCGTTTCTAGTGATTCCCAAGCTGGGAACCTCTCTGAACTGACAGGATGCCTCAACACACTCTTTCCACCCATCTGAGGGATGCTGAGGACCTTCCCCAGCCACGTGACCACTGTGGAGCAGCATCAGTGGCCTGGACAAGGTTCTGTGCTGTTGTCACCGGATGGGACACAACGCACCGTGGCCTGGACCATGGCAGGCTCAGCATTGGAGCCTCATAGGGCTTTACCTGCTCTGCCACTGGCAGCTTGCCACTCTCCAGGATCTTCTTAGCGCCATCTTCTGGGCTCAGCACCTGGATGTCCAAGCAGGGCACCCCAACACCCTGGCTTCTGGCAGATCCTTCTGCGCTTTCCTCTTCCGGCTCAGATAATTTGGCATTCTCGAGAGACTTCAGAGTTCCCAGCCGCTCCTTCTCTCTCTTCTTCTGGACCTTGGAGCTGGATAAACGGTGGTGCTGGTCTCTGGACTGCTCTGCCTCCTCTTGGCTTGGAGGGGACTGCAGGGTACCCTGAACCCTGTCCCAGAATGCCAAAGTGCGTGCAACATCTTTCCGCAGCGCCTCATAGATCTTAAACCTCAGGGCCAAGTTCTTCTCACTGTCACTCAAGGTCTCACTTTCAGACTGCCCCAGTTCCGTGGCCGAGGACTGCACAACCACTGCTTGGCCTTCGTCCCTCAAGGAACTCTGTTTCTTCCCTCTCTCGTCACTTGCAACAGGGTCTGGCTGCTCCTTTATAGATCCCTTCATGATGGACCCCTCGTTGCCATCTGACACGTTGCTAGTGGACCTTTTTGTGTTCTGGGCAGGAGGAGCAGAAACAAAGTAGTGAGCGGTTCAAAGGGCTGACTCAAAGGCTGGAGGAATGTGATCGCCTTTAAAACAGCCTCATCCGAGCCCCGTGCTGGGTGCTTCACAAATCCCACTTCCCAATGGCGCTGGTTCCCACTTTAGCTCAACTGAAACCAAATTCTCCAGTGGTTTGCTGGGCTCCTCAAAAAGCCAAGAATGGGAACAGCTTCCCAACCCAAACAGGGAACTGCAGGCACCTCCGTACTCCTGTGCTGTCCTCCGGGCTTGTTTCCAGCATGCTGGGAATCCCCAGGGCTGGCCGACTCTTTGGGAAGCCTGGTTGCTAATGAACACCTAAGGCCCAGCAGTACCTCCTGCCAGATGCCGCACCCCTGACAGATCACAGCTCAGGGCTGTAAGTCACGTGCAGAGGGCGAGAAACGCTGGATTACAACTTCCCAGCACTGCCCAGTGACCGTATGGAGTTACATGAAGCTGCTGTCCCAGCAGAGCAGCTCTACCCAACAAGCCCATGGGAAACCCTCCCCGGTGAAGCAGCAGCCTGCTCAAACACAGGCTGCTGTCTCCCAGCGCGGCCCCACATGTTGCCCGCAGCCAGGTTCTCGCCCCCACGTGCAGCTCCTGGCTTCTCAGGGAACAGTGCAGCTCCATGGGCAGGTCCTCGGGGTTTTATCATCCCTCTGTATAAACACAACCACCCACCTGCCTGACTCCAGGCTGGCCTTTCTTCCCACGTGTTTTCTTCTTCAGCTCTTCCTCCCTCAAGCGTTCCAGCTCCTGACGGTGCTTCTCCTCCAGCTCTCGAGCCAGCTGCTCCATTTTCCTTCAGAAAACAGAGAACATCCCCAGGAGTCACCACCAGCAACCCGGGCTCGCTGCAATTCCACGTGGTCCTGCACTTTGCTCATTGACCCTGAGGCCAAGTAGAACCCTTAGATCATCTCCATGGATTTCTCTCAACCTGGGGAGGCTGGGAGCATCCAAAGTGAGGCGAGCTGGGAGGGGACCTTTGGGGCCAGCTGAATCTAAGCCTTGCTCTCAGAAGATATCAGTCGTGCAGCTTCTCTGGTGAGGTCCACCCGGACGCCTCCAGCACGCTGCCCAAGAAGACCGACCCACCATGTCTCCCTGCACCAACTTCCCAGTGCAAACCAGCTCACAAATCACCAACACCCACTTATCCCTGCACCAGTTCTTGGCTCCCCCAGGCCCCCTTCCCAGGCACAGTCTGCTCCTTCATTATCAGGAAGGAAAGGCTGTGGTAACCCCCCTTCTGCAAAACAGGCTCTGAACAAACAGATTCCCTGCCAGAACACACAACAACCATGGGAAACTCGTGCTGTCCATCCTGGGAGTCACAATTCAAAGCATCCCTGGTGACCTCCCATGGAAACAAACCCTCAGCTGGGGCTGAGCCACATGCCTGCTTTCAGCAGGTCCCTCTCCCAGCTGCACACACATCCCATGAGCTGGATCAGAGCCGCTCCCCGGCTCACCCACTGACGGGGTGCCTAGGAGACACCCAGTTTTACGGTCAGCGTCACCCCAGGACATCAGTGTAGCAAGGGCAACAGGCACGCTGGGCATTTGCTGTGCAACCCCTCTGAGCTCAACCAAGATCTCTGCAGCAGGGAGTGACACTGGGAGTGACCTGTGGAGGGCATACAGACCTCTTCTTCTTCTCGCGCTTGACTTGTTGTGTATAGTTATCAAATTGCGCTTTCTCCTCCTCAGTAAGGGCCTCATACTTTTCTTCATCCATCTCCCTGTGCCATTCTTCCTCCTTCTTGGCAGCTTCTTCCAAGTCCCGCTCTTCAGCATAGAGCAGAGGAGAAACCATTAGTGACTGCAAGCAGAACTGCTGGCCAGGATGGGCAGCGAGGATTCACAGCTCTGCCTCAACCCAGCCCATCAGGACATGCTGGGAAGCCCTTTTTCTTGCTCCAAAAAATCCCCCCAAATTCTCAGCAAGCTCCCGTGCCATGCCTGGCTCACGTGTGCCAGCATCACGGACCACCGGTCACTAGCCAGATACTGAACCACAGCAGCTGCATTTGTGCCCAAGCTTTCAGACCGATGCCGGCCTTGCAGCCCCAGTTCTTATTTGAAGGAACCAGGAGCCCAGTCCTGGCTTTATGGAGGCAGGAGGACTAACAAAAACATTTTGCATCAGCACTGCTGGTGACCCCAGTACGTACGAGTAAGGCTGAGGGCTTGAGGAAGAGGATGGGAAAGGTATAGAGATGCAAAGTCTCACCTTCCTGCTCCTTTGCGGCTGCCTTCCTGGCTTTCCAAGAGTCGCTGTTCTGGTACAGGTCCACAAAGTAGATATGAGGCCGATTTTGGATGGCTTTCAGGAGGCAGAGGAGAGCAGACACGGTGTTGTGTGCAAAGGGTGTCTCCAGCCCATCAAACACCACTCCCTGGAAGCAGTCGCTCAACTGGGAATGAAGGCAAAAAGGCCAAGTGAGCCGTGGCACGCGTTGGGCACCCAGGTCACCCACGCACCAAGGGACACCAGCCATCACCACCCCCAGCACGTTGGCTCCAGTCTTCCCCCACACTCTGCCAACTTATGGCATCCATGAGGATCCCTGCGTGCAGCCCTGGACCCCTCCAAGAGCAGATGCAGGTCTCCTCCTTTCCGAATCGTACCTCGCTGCCCATCCCTGCAAAGCAGGACCTATCAGTTGCCACCTACCTGCAGCCTCTCAGAGAGGATGGCCACCAGCACGTCCTCGGGCAGCACGCAGCTCAGAAAGCCCACCTCTCCCACTGTGCTGGTGCTCAGCCACCGCTGCGGAGGAACGCAGGGAGTGGGAGACGTGAGCAGAGAACTGGAGAGGCCCTGCAATGTTGAACATAACAAGAAAAATTAGTCTCTTGGGAAACACCCAAACCGTTCCTTGGAGCTGGAGCTTCTCACCAGCAGATTAGAATCATAGGATGGTCTGGGTTGGAAGGGATCCCAAGGATCACAGAGCTCCAACCCCCTGCCACAGGCAGGGACACCAACCTCCAGGCCTGGAGCTACACAAGGTTGCCCAGGGCCCCATCCAACCTGGCCTTGAACACCCCCAGGGATGGGGCACCCAGCCCCTCTCTGGGCAGCCCCTTCCAGCCCCTCACCACTCTCTCTGGAAAGAACTTCCCCCAATATCTCATCTAACCCTTCCCTCCTCCAGCTTCACTCCATCCCCCTTGTCCTGCCAGTGGCTGCCCTTTTAAAAAGTTGATTCCCCTCCTGTTTCTCTGCTCCCTTCAGGGGCAGGAAGGCTGCAATGAGGTCCCCCCGCAGCCTTCTCTTCTCCAGGCTGAACAAGCCCAGCTCCCTCAGCCTCTCTCCTTAGGGGAGGTGCTCTAACCCTCTGATCACCTTCATGGCCTCCTCTGAACCCTCTCCAACAGTCCCACATCTTCCTTGTACTGGGGAAAGAAAATTGCTGGCCAGCAGCTCCAAGGGACAACCACCTAGGGAGGGCCCATTCCTTGGCTAGCAGCCCCCCAAGCCTGCAAGCCCCCCTGCACAGCACCCCACAGCCACATCAGCCAGCACTGCGCTCCAGGGGTTTCGTTCCCATCCCGGGCCATGCCCACTGGCTCTCTGCACTCTGCACCCTCACACCAGCCTCAGGATGACACGGAGCCTCTGCTCTTCTCTCCTCTCCTCAGAGGGAACGGAAAGGGCCGAGGCATTAACCACTCTGATCGTGCTTTACCTGGCAGCCTGAAGGATCCCTTCCACGTGGTTTCTGGCCGTGGGATGTGCGGCTGTCCGACCTCCTCTTGCCTACCGTGATGTTCTGACGGCTCTGGGAGCTGATGGAGGGCAGGCTGGCTTTGTCCCTGAAGCTGGACTGGCTCATATTCAGGCTGCGTTTGGGATCAGGGCTGAACTGCTGGCTGGGGGACACATCCATGTGCGGCCCTGCGGAGGGGACAGACAGCTTCCTTATGGATCAAGCCAAGGATTTCACCTCCAGGACCACCATTTCCATAACTTGCACCCATCCTGCTGTCTCATGCCCTGGCTGCAGGCGCCCATCCCTGCTTGAGCTAAGCCCTCGGTGTGGGATAACTCCAGGCCCCTCTTCCCTCCCCCAGCTCCTGACCAGATGCAGAATTTCCTCAGACTTTTGGGGCACCAACTGCCCAATAAAGTTCCCTAAACCTCTCCAACCTCACGTGGAGAACGACACAACAGGCACAAGCCATGTGACCTGACATCATGCGTAGGAAAAGCTCTGGAGAGAAGAGCTCGTCTGCAGCATCCCTCTCATCTGAAACTCCCCCGGGGGGTTGTTCTTCCCTTCCTCTCATATTTGTGAAGCCACGCTCAGAAGTCAAGTTGGCCAGAGCTTAATGAGCTGCTTCAGAGGGCTTTTTCCTCATTAGAGCAGTGGTTCTGCCTGATGGCCGTGAGAGGCAAGCTGGATTCGGTTTGAGGAGATCTAAAAAGCCCTCTGAGAAAGAGACGGGTGTGCTCCACCGAGGGACGTGTGCTGAGACGCCTGGGGGCAGTAGAACGCCCCTGCCCCAGCCCTTAAAACGGCCATTTTTATACTTTTAAATAGCCAGAGATGCTTTAGGAAATAGTTTTGCATTTCTACATGTGGCACCCGCGGCCCCTAAGAGACCTCAGAGCCACCAAACCTCTCCAGAGGAAGAGGTGGATGGTCATCACAGCCGGTTTCTGAAGCTGCTCTGGGTTCAGCGTTTCTCCTTACCGGCCTCCTCCATCTCCCTCTGCTCGCTGGCAGCCCTGATGCACAGCTCCCGGGCCCGGAGCGCTGCCCAGCTGCTCCTCTCTGAGATGGCTTCTCTCACCACCGCATCGATGGACAAGCAGGCGGCACCGTAATATTTGGACAAGGCGACCGCCGCCGATGTCTTTCCTTGAGAGAGAGCAAGAGGAAGTGAGCGTCACCAAGCTGCCCTGTGAAGTTTTTCAGGGACAGGGTCTGGAAAGCCCCCAGGCAGGATCTCAAAGCCTCATGGGCAGTCTGAAAGCAAGTGTCCCTTTTGGGGAAACCATGAGTGAGGCAGCTTGGTTAGAAGGGTTGTTCTCCAGTCTCTTGGGGTGGCCCCAACCCTGGGCCAAGCACATTAATTTGAGCCCTGTGCCCCCACTCAGATCGTTTCCCAGCCTGCGTTGGTCAGTGTTGTCTCAGGCAACATCTGGGCACGGTTCGGGGTTGAATATGGGCTAGGGTCTGCTCCCACAAGGCAGCATGGACACGAGGTAACACGCTCCCAACGTGTGTCCACACAAGATGAGCCGCACCACTTGCGCCAGCCAGGCAAAGACCTGGGACCGTTCCATGTGCCAGCAGAGCTCTGACCCACCTTGCTTCACTTCAACTGGTCAACCAAGCTCTGCTGGGATGTGTCTCTCCCGCTTCCCCCATCCTTGCGGCCAGCAGCTCACATACCTGTCAGGGGTGCCCCGTGGACGATGATGACGATCCCTCTGCGGTTTTGGGCCGCGCGCCCTTCTGGGGAGGTCTCGATGCCAAGGTGACGGGCAATGGCCCTAGAGACAGGGCTGTCATCCAGCTCTCCCATGGGGTCCTTGCTGGCAGGGGTGCCGTGCTGATGCTCTGCTGGGCAGAACCAGGTACCAAAGTCAGCTGCCTCCATACTTGGGATCCTGATCATCCTCCCCACCCCTCGGCATCCTGACAGAGGACACTCTGCCAAAACCGAGGTCTTCAACACAAACTGCCAACATGATTCTATGACAGCAAGTGTGCTAAACAGCATCATCCTGATCCCAGCAGCTCCTGGGAGAAGAGGTGGGGAAAGAAAACCTCCCTGGACTCTCCCTTGGCCCTGCCCCTGGTTCTACTGGCTGAAGAACCCACCCCTGTCCTACCCGCTATGGTAGAGGAACACAAGGGGACAGAATCACAAGGTTGGAAAAGACCTTTGAGATCATCCAGTCCTACCGTACCCATCCTCTACTAACCTGTACCCCTGAGCACCTCATCTACCCATCTGTTAAACACACCCAGGGGCAGTGACTCCCCCTCCTTGGGCAGCCTGTGCCAGTGCCCGACAGCCCTTTGGGGAAGGATCTTTCCCTAATGTCTGATCTGACCCTGCCCTGGCGCAGCTCAAGCCAATTCCCCCTTATCCCGTCACCCATCACTTGTGTCAAGAGAACAACCCCCACCTCTCTGCACCCTCCTGTCAGGTCAGTGTAGGTGGTGATAAGGTCTCCCCTCAGCCTCCTCTTCTCCAGGCTGAACACCCCCGCCTCCCTCAGACGCTCCTCAGAAGGTTTGCTCTCCAGCCCCTTCCCCAGCCCCATTGCCCTTCTCTGCACTCACTCCAGGACCTCCATGTCCTTCTTGGAGTGAGGGGCCCAAAGCTGAACCCAGCACTCGAGGTGCGGCCTCACCAACGCTGAGCACAGGGGAACAATCCCTGCCCTGGACCTGCTGGCCACACTGGGTCTGACACAAGCCAGGATGCTGCTGGCCTTCTCGGCCACTCTGGCACGCTGCCGGCTCACGTGCAGTCGGCACTCACCCAGCACCCCCAGGGCCTTCTCTGCCAGCAGCTCTCCAGCCACTGCTTCCCCTGGCAGGAGCTCGCTTTGGCTGCACTCGGGACTGGTGGAGGATGTGTGTTACAAGCCACAGACTTTCAGCCTTGCAGTTCCTCCACCAAACTGGAGAACAAGCAGTTGCTACAACCATGGGCTTTCCATGGAGAAGGCAGTGGGGATGGAGAGCTGAGGGTAGGTGGGCAGGACTCCCTGCTGCATCCACACTTGGGCCAACCCAAACCCTCACCGTTGTCCTGGCTTGCTTGTTCCTCACTCTTGGATTTTTCAGGCTCATCCTGCAGCCGTCTCTGGTCCTCATAGTACTCCAGCACCTCTGGAGGCAGCTTCTCACCGGGGGCACGCGGTGGCAGCAATAAGGTGTTGCGACAATCGTAGTCTTTCAGCATCCGCAGGACCTGTGGGCGCCGGGAAAAGAAACCATACACAGGAGGTGTTTCTTGACCTCCATCACACCGAGAGCCAACCTATCTTCTCCCTCATTCCTTCCTCCCAACACCACACCAAGCCCCTCCGCAGCCCTCCAGCAGAGCTGGCTAAATCCAAAATGCCACCAGGCTTTGTCCTGGACACTGCTTCCATCTCCCCTGCACAAACCTGGGAATGCTGGAGCACTGCCAAACTATGTGAACGTGCCCATGGGGACCAGAGCTTCCCTCTCACCTGCTCCTCCATAAGGTACTGCTGGTCGAACTCCAATGAGTAAAACTCGATGGGGAAGTCACATGGGTTCTTCACCACCACCATCTCCCCCACTCCAGGACTGAATGGCAGCAATGGTCCCATCTCCAGTACTGGGGGGCTGAATTCCAGCCGTGGCTCCAGCCCACGCCCTGACACCTGCAGCTGGAGGTGCTGGGTGCTCTGGCAGATGTTAATCTTCAGCTCGCTTCTGTAGGACTTCTGAAAACAGAGAGGTGCAGAAAGGTTCTCCACAAAGTCCCAGGGGACAGAGCCTCAGAGTCATCCCTTGCCCCAAGGTCTGGGATGTCACTAGTACCGCTGGGGGAACGGGAAGTGGCTATTGATGTGCAGCAGGGGCTTGGGGCCCTGGCACGCTGGCTCCAAGGAACCGGGATGGTTCCTGGCGTTGGGTGGAACCGGGTATCCCATGGATTTAAATGGACTGATGGGGGTTTCAGCAGCGCTTGTAAAGGTCCCTATGGGTGGGCTCAGGGACTGCTTCTCCTCCTCCTTCAGGGTTACACTGCCCGGGCAGTCCCGGCACTGCCACCGCAGGCAAACATCCGCTCTGTATCGCTCCATCAGAGGGGTGAGGAGCTCCCGACCGCTCGCAACCAGGGGTGTCATCTCCACTCGGCCTTTGGCCAGCAACTGGACTGGAAGCCAGAGCTCTCGTGTCCATAAGCCACCAGTTTCCAAGTCAAAGTGGCCACGTTCAAACCGCCTTTGGGAACGCTCCACCATTGAAGCGGATTCCCAGTTTGCCTGGAATGTGCCGGCACCGCAGGGACCACGGGCGGCGAACCATGACAGGTGACAGCCCCGCTAAGCCCGGGAAGGGGCCTGGGCTGGGGCTGCTTGCTGGTACCGGTGATTCAGTGACATGGAATAATGCTGAGGGGATGGATATAGGTATAGTTTAACAGACAATTAATTAATAAAATGTAAATATAAGGAGAGTTTGCATGTTTTTGAGGACAGATTTGTTTGGGATTCCAGTAGAATGTGGCTGTAGCTGTGGGAGCTGGTTCATGAGAGCAGCTACAAAATTTACCCCAACAGTGGAACAGCCTTGAAGATAAAGAAGTGAAGGTGGGGGAGTCATTAATAATGAGACCAATGACTATATAAGAGCTAGAGTAGATCTTGTTTTCAGCTAAAGGGTTCCTAACTTGTTTGGGCAGGGATGGGGTTTTGAGGCTATGGAGAAAACTGCAAAGAGCATGGGCTGAGAGGAAGACATCCAGCCTTCATCCCTGACGCCCACCAGAAGGCCCCCTGAGTGTCACTGAGCATGGTCTATCTGGGAGGGATTAATGTAAAGTACTTCCTGGAGGTAATTTGCATACCCCTGCCTTTTCTTAGAAACTCTAATGAATATGTATGTGTTAATCTGTATCAGTAGGAGAGATGTGGCTTTAACCAGCGCACACATCCGGAGCAGCGATGCCTGGTGTGCCCAGCGCTGCGATAAATGGTGTCTGCTTCATCAGCACCAAGGCTGGGGAGTTCTGATCCCGGCTTTTCATGGCTTCACCAGCAGTGGGATTAGCTGAGATCAGCCCTTGCAGGGTTCATCCCCCACGAGCGCACTGGGGTTCTCCCCATGCCTGCAAACAGGCCCCCGTGGAGAGGGAATGAGGGGAGACGGGTGGGTTTTGCCCACCCATACACTGAGAAGGAGCCACACCGCAATGCCCTGATGCTCTCCATGCACGGTCCCCTGTAGGGATGTCAAAGCACCTCTCCAAGGAGGGGACTGGGGGGGGGGGGGGGAAACTGAGGCACGGTGGGTATGGGGCTTGCAGAAAGCTCCATATGGAGGCAGACCTCATCTCCCCCTCCCCACACTGGCCTCCCATTGCCACATGGCCTTGCATCTGGGCGTGACGCCCACCCATCTCACCTCTTCCGTGGGTGTAAACCTGACTCGCATGTTGTAGCGCTGTCCAGGAGTCAGGGTCCCAGCCGAGGGCAGCACCTCGAAGACACAGCGCTGCTTCTTCCTCTGCCGAAGCAGCTTTTGTTTAACGTATAGTGGCAAATACTTGTCCACCTGGGCACAGGAAGGAACCTTGTGAGGTCTCTTTGGTCTGTGAGGACAGACCCTCAAATTCCCACAGTGCTCTGAAACACCGTCACGGCGCCAAGAGCACCCACATCCAGACCAGATGTGGCCACTACAGCCTAGAACTGGAGGGAAAACTTGTGGGCAGGGCAGGCAGACGGGTAGGCACCGCCCTTGGAGGAGGACGAATGGGTGAAGGTGGCAGAGAAGCGAAGCATCAGCTGCTCAACAAGTCCAGGTGAACCAGCCTTGCTCCATACCCTCCAATCTCCCTCCCACGAGCTGTCCCCATGCGGTGAGGCACCCACAGTGGCAGAAAAGGCACGAGAGGCACAGAAAACCCAACCGAGAAGTTACGTGTCACGCATCGTCCCTGCCTCACCTTCACAACGGGCTCATTCACAGTGATGGACCATTTACAGGGGACCTGGAGTTGGTTGTGGAGCTGGATGGTTTCCTCCTGACACTGTCCACATTGGACAGCAGCAAACTCCAGTCTGTCCCTGGAGATGCAGAGGGATGGCACAGCCACACTGGCACAGAGGCGGATGGGAAATGTGGGGCCTTCTTCTGCCTAGTGAGGGACAGAGCATCCAGCTGAAGGTCCAGGCAACATCTGCTGCTGCCCCCAACCTGACAGCTGCCTCAAAAGGCCGTGCTGGCACAGGGAGGTGAGGAAGGATACAGTACCTTGATGGGCAGGACAACATTCACTTCTCCCACCGGCAGGTTGGCACTCTGTGGGTCAAAGCGCACTTCAAACGTCTCTGTCTCGCAGAAGGGCAGGTTGTTCACGCGGCCCAGGTCCACACTAAAACCTTGAATGGGTGAAAATAAAGCAGCTGAGATACACCAGCAACGTGAACAAGTACGTTCAGACCGTATGGGTGTCCACAGGACTGTCAGGCAGAAGGACCCTTTGTGTCTCCAGAGAAGACTGCCACTCCTTCTCTCTTGTCACCGCTCAAACAGAAAGGAATTTCACAGCCTGAATTCAAGACCCGCAGGGTAAAACAGAAACCCATCAGCTGAGGAGCACCAGCAATTCCTTCACCAGGCTCCCAGGAAGGACGCGCAGACCTCTCCAAAGAAGTTCCAGGGAAGATTCCCCTGTGCTGTGGTGCTGCTTGGAAGACAATTTAGAGGAGACACCTGACCACCCTTCAGACGCAGCAAGTCACCATCTGATGGTCCTCAAGGACCTGTTTTGAAAGCCTGTTTTGACCGCACAGGCTGTTGTCTCAATAGAGGCTAAAGCAGCACTGTGTCATTACAAACTCTAAACAAAGCGCTTCCAAACCACCAAGGGTCTTGTCTGCTCCCAACACAAGCTCATGGAGCACACAAAGACACTCAGGAGATGCTCCTGGTAGCCAAGAGCAGAAGATGCTGAGAGGTCACCATGGTGATCAGCCCACAGAGCCCCCGCAATGAAGCGTCAGGACAGCCCAGGTGGCTGGACACTGCGGGCCAGGAGAGTTCTGGCTGCAGAGCACCGAGCAGGGGGGGAAGGAAGAGAAAACGATGCAAAAGAGCACTCAAAACCCTTCCCTGTGGCCCCAGCATATCTGTCAGAGACAGGTCCTTCAAGCCCACAGGAAGTCCCTCCAGCATGGGTTACCAGTGCCACACAGAGCCCGTCCGTCAGCGCAGAAGGACACGGGGAGCTGCCCGGGGTTGGTGATCTTCACGACGTGTGTGTGGATGTCACCAAGAATGACGTGGCCGAAGTCCAGGACGTACTCGGGCAGCTCCACTCTGGAAGGAGAAGCAAGGAGAGTCCTTAAGGTGGAGGAGGATGCAAACAAAGTGGGTGCTTCTGTAGTCACTGCTGGAGAAACTCCAGCCCATGAAGCCCAAGGTCTTATCTTCTGCTAAGAAGACTTCGGTATGTCACAGGGCACCCAGGTCCAAGGTTTTATCAGCTACTAACAGGTTCTTAGAATAAAATGAGTTTAAAACAGACACTGGGCACAACTCCTCTGCTGTGAAAAGCCACTGGAAAAAAGTCCTCAGGCTGCTCACTGGTAGCACGTCCAAACTGTCAGGATCAACCCCCTTCTCAAGTCCCCAGCTATTCCCAGAAACAAGGAGCTCCCAGGAGCAGGGGCGCACCACTGTGCGCTACCATCAGGGCACAGGGGCCCTACTAACTTGAGAAGCCTCCGACGAGCATGCTGGTCAAAGGCAGCGTCCTCCGGGGAACCGGAGGAGAGAGTTTGCTGCTGCTCCAGGGCGTGCTGCTCTATCAGAATGTTCTCCATCTCCATCTGCAGACGAACGTCCAGCTGAGGAAAACAAAGACAGTGGCTGGTTAGCAAAGGGAAGTTAATCCCACCCTGCTCTTGGTAAGAAGCAGGAACAAGTCCTTCACTCTGAGGGTGGTGAGACCCTGGCACAGGTTGCCCACAGAAGTGGTGGAGGCTCCATCCCTGAAGACATGCAAGGATGAAGCTCTGAGCAACCTGATCTACTTAAAGGTGTCCCTACTCGCTGCAGGGGGTAGATGGCCTTTGGATGTCCCTGCCAACCCAACAGAGTCTATGACGAGGTCCTTCTGCCCAGCTGCTCAGTCTGCCAGGACCATTTCTGAAGGGAGATGAACTCCAGCACCTTTGCCTGCTCAGCCACCTTTATACAAGCTGATCTGACCAAACAAGTCAAGGATCTTCCAGAGCTCCAAGTATCTGCCTGCCCCCAGCTGCTGCCAGCGCAGCTCAGACAAAAGCTCTCTCCATGAGGGAACCAGGTCAGCGCTGAGAGCTCTTGGAGACACATCTCAGTCACTTGAGCCCAGTCTTCAGGACCTCCCCCTCGGGCACTCAGGAAGCTCAGGCACCCACGGGAAGGACCACTACCAGTGGAGCCCCATGTTTGTGGCCAGCCCAGGGGAGCCAGCTGAAGCGTGCAAGGGGGACAAGTGACACAGGGAGAGGGTGGCCCCTGCCAAACAGGGCAGCAGCCAGTCTCACCACAATGCCAGAGTCGTCCATGGGTGGCTCTGTGGCTGTGGTCTCCCCGACAACCACCGCGTCGTCTCTCTGGATGTCTCGTCCTAGCCTTGCTTTTGCCTCTTTGAGGATCTGCTCGTAGTTTTTGTTTCCTGAAGGAAGAAAACAGTCACAAATAGAAGCATGGGCACAGTGGCATCCCCATTAAAGCTGGGAAGCTCCACACCCCCAGCATTGGCCCTTCCCACAAACACATTCCTCCAGCAACTCATGGAAAGAGGATGCTGCTTTTCTTCTATGTTCTCTCCCACCCATCTTCCTCCACACATGGGAGCATCTCACCCCCCCCCACCCCTGCCCAAATCCCTGCCAGCCCACGTTACAGCTTTCCCAACACTGCTTTCTAGCTGTCCTCTTTATCCAGGCCACCAACAGATGACACTGGCCAGGATGGCTCTCTGGAGCAAAGCCCATGTGCTTCTTGAAAGCAACCAGAAGAACAACAGCCCTGAAACCTCCAGCCTTGGTGGAGGTGGGTGTGAGCTGCCCTATGAGCATGACGACACAGGGGGGCAGAAAAAGACCCCCACGGGACCTCCCCGAGGAGCAGTCAGACAGTGCTCACCCTTGATTCTCCTAGGAAGGTCCAAATAAATCCTGGGAAAAGTCCCCTCTCCTTTCAAGGTGATCTCTTCTGGCTCCAGGTGACCCACTTGGATCTGGAAGGTCCTGCAGAAGACTCCAGGCACTCCCGGCAGGTGATAGACAGTGAGCACTTGCTCTCTGCCAGGTCCAATGTAACCCTGGAGGTGTGGAAGAAGAGGAGGGGAATTCAACTAGAGGGCTTGGCGGAGGGGTGGCTCAGACCACCGTTACACTGAGATGAGAAGGCACGTTGCAGGTTCTCACACAACACATCGCCTTCCAGCTTCCCTGCACCCAAAAGCTCAAGTCTCCTACACCGGGCTGTGGTTTGTCCTCCTGCCAACACTGCCCACCCTCTGCCAGACCCAAGCAGCAAAGAAAAGCCCTTCTGCCAGCTGCTGTGGAGGAGGAGCGGCGTGCCCAAACTCTCAGCAGGGCCAGCAGCTCCTGTCATGGCACTGCAGTGGCTCCCAGGCTGGTGTCCAAGAGCCTGACCTCTTACTCATGAGCCCAACCAACAGCTCCTGCCTGGGTGGTTACACCAAGGGTGCATGGCACTATCTAGACTCACAGTGACCTGCAAACTTACACCCCTGGAAAAGCAGAGGCAGAGGCTCGGATGAGGTCCAGGGATGAAGGGGTTCCCCACAAATCCCCTCCTCAATGGGCTCCTAGAGAAGAGCTGTCTGAGCCTGGAGTTGGGCTCATGCCAACCAGGTTGAGAGCCAATACAAACAGGTGGCAACACTGCTCAGGGGACAGGGCACAGCCACAGCTCTTCTCAGCTCACTGGGCTGGACCTTCAGCTCCTTGCTCCCCCCCACGCCGCAGGGAGAAGCTGCTGAGCAGGACACATCCTGCCTCTTGGTCCCCGGAGCCCTGGACTCCAGCTCCCAACATGGCCTCTGCAAAAGCAACTCCTGCCAAGCTGCTGGCACAGCAGCAACTGCCCAGGGCCAAGCAGAGCCGCGTCCTCTGGAGCAGTGTCACCCCTCGCAGGAGACCAGCACGAGGACATGTGAGAGCCATTTGGCCTCCTCTTCCCATTCCCAGGAGGGACATGGATAGGAATGCTGCTTCAGCTGAGGGATCCAGGCAGAACTGGGACAGGGGATGCTATGAGCTGGAGGAGCGAGGGGCCGGCGCGAGTTCCGACACAGGAGCTGCGTGCCCAAGAGAGGGACTATTTATGTCCTTAGTGCTGACAGGAGGCAGGCAGAGACCTGGAGGAAGTCCCGTCCCACCACCCAACCCTGAGGGGAAGGAGACGCTCAGGAGACCTTGCACCATCCCGCTCCAGTGCCGGTACCAGCACAACTTCACCCGGTACAATTAGGACTCTGCTTGCCCAACGTTTTGTTCCTCCCCTATAACCCCCTCCTGGGCAGCCTGATGTGGAGCCAGCGTCAACCCCTCGTGCTACTCACAGTGCTGGGCAGGACCAGGGGCACGCCAGGCTGAGGACTGTCCGCGGTGGCCGTGCTGGGGCTCAGCACCACGTAGGTGAATCCCATCTTCCCGCTGTTCCGCAGGGTGACCTCTGATTTATTGACTTCGGTAAACAGCTGGAGAGAAGACAGAGGGGCGGGAAACTGAGGACACACATCTGGATGTTGGCGATCTGCTCCTGCTGACACTGGGATGAGAGCCGATGGACACAATGCAGGAGAGAGGCAGAGGAAGAGGAGGGACGGGCACCTGACTCTCCCAGGCCAACCTGAGGAACCCACGCAGATATTTATGGCAGCGCGCAGAGGTGCAGGAACCACCACAAAAAGGTCAGTAATAAACTGGGGGATGCCCCACTGCTGGAAACATCTGGTCAGGGTGAATGAGACTCTGAGCAACCTGACCTAGTCGAAGATGGCCCTGCTCAGTGAAGGTGGACAAGATGACCTCTAAGGTCCCTTCCAGCCCATGGTAACATTGTTCCTGGTTCCTTTTGTTGCTCCATGGAGAGCACTGAAAGAGACCGTCTCCTTGGACCCCAGGATCTGGGAGCGGATCTGCAGATGGATGTCTCAGGGCACATCTCCCTGGAGATCACCGCCTGCCCTGGGAGCCAGAGTTCATTGAAGAGGAGGGATTCCCAGCTTCAGGAAGGGGAATGGAGATGACCATTAAAACCAGCTTGGACACAGGACCTGGCACCCCAAAGCTGCACCTCCAAACCAGTGAGAGTCCTGGACCTCAGTGGGCAGCCACCTGCCAGGGATGGTCTCAAGGATTCCTGCCAAGAGAAACGCGTGGTACCTGCAGCCCGCAGTCCATCTCCGTGCTGTCCAGGAGGTAATGGATGAGCGAGGCCTCCCCACGCAGCGCAACCTCGTAGGTCGGGCCTCCCTCCACGCGGCACAGCGCCGTGACACGGGCAATGATGTTTGCATGGCCAAAGAAGGTGACCCTGACCCGCTCGCTCTCGCCCGGCTGCAGCACGCCGTACAGCGGCAGGATGTGGAAAACCTGGAGGAAGGGGAAGAGACACTGAGACATCAGGTGTGGAAATGGGTGCAGGAGAGGAGAGAGCCACAGCTTGGAGCAAAGGACAGACATGGCTGGAGGGCCTCTTCCTCAAACCCAGTCTCATCCTGCAGCCACCCCGCTTGCCAGTGGAAGGACCATGGGAAAAATCTTCTCCCATACTCAGTAATGAATGCGTTAATTAATACTCCACGTTAGAGTAATTTGGGAGGTCTCTTGGCAGCCAGAAGCTCTCTCTGCTGCAGAACGGGCCTCTCACTGCCTCCAGAGGAACACCAGCACACGTCCTTAGGGCCACCAGTGTGACCACGGAAGCGAGACAGGTTCCCACTCACCTCGTCCACCTCAATGGTGGGGAGCTCCAGACTGACAAATGACATCAGCTGCCTGATGGTCGCAGAGCTCTGAGTCTCCACAGTGCTGTTTGCCTCCGCAGCACCCACTGCCTCCGCAGCACCCTCTGGCTCCGCAGCACCCTCTGGTAGAGGCTGGAAAACAAGTGCCATGGGCTGCAGTAAGCAGCAGGTGGGGCTGAGCCAGACCACTCCGCTCGTGGCTCTACCACCTCATGAAACCAGGAAGCAGCTGAGATGGGACCTGGGTGCAAGCCAAGTACAGGTATGTCCCTGCCAATGCTTGAGCATGGGTCCAAGCCCACCCGCAGATGAGACACGGGCTCCAACTGTACATCCTACACGCCAGTTTGCAGGAGGAAGCTGGGTACACCAGGTGCTCGGGGCCGGCAGAGACCCCCAAGGGTTCCATTGTGCAGCCTGGTGCCAGCCTGGGCCTGCTCGCTGCTGCCCGAGGAACATGCCAGAAGCCTGATGCCTGGGACAGGGCAGGTTCTCTGTGACAAACCAGGAGTACAGCTGCAAGCAAAACTCCACCAACAGGAAAATAAGGACTTGGGAAGCGCTCGGCGCAACTCTCCTGTTCTGGGTGGTGCTTAGTTTCATCTCCTGCACTCATCAGCTGAGGAGCTCAGCTGGGACACTCTTCTCCACAGGCACCTTCCTGAAGAAGGCAGCCAAGATGGTTTCCTGTCTTCCAGCAGTGAGGAGCTGGTGTTTAACCTCAGAGGTGCCACTGTCCAAAAGGAACCTTGGCCCTGGGCTTCTGACCCCCTGTTTATAGATGAGGGCTTTGTGGTTGCTCTGGAAGTTCAAGAGGTGAAGACATGCTTTGTGCTACGGCCTTGGCCTCAGCAGAATCTACTAAAAAGATTTATGGGGCATCTCCCCAGGAGATAAGGTACTGGGGAGGGCAGAGTCTTCTCATCTTTCGATGCTTTTTGTGGTCTCTACGTTTCCAAACCCAGCAAAGCTTCACCAAGCACGTGTTCCCAAAGATGCTGACAGCACTTTCCTAGGCCTGTGGTGTCCCACAGAGGTTACATGTGCGTGCGTGCTGAGGGTGGTGAGGCCTTGGCACAGGGTGCCCAAGGGGCTGTGGAAGCCCCATCCCTGGCAGGGTTCAAGGCCAGGTTGGAAGGGGCTTTGGGCAGCCTGGGCTACCAAGGGTGTCCCAGCCCATGACAGGGGGTGGGATTTGATCTTTACAGACCCTTCCAACCCAAAGCCTTCTGGGATTCCAACTTCTCCCTCCCCACAGGCCCGCGTCCAGCCGCTGGCCCTGCTGCCAAGCCCGCTCTCCAGGCAGCAGAAGGAAGGCTGGCATGAGCACGGGCCTTCTGCAGTAAGCTGGGGGAGGCAACGCTGGTGAGAGGTGTAGAAAAACACCTACCTCTGTTTCCAGGGTGTCATTTGCATCTGGTGGCTGTGGGACAGAATCCCCCACCGCTGACAGGGCTTCAAATAGTTCCTCCACACTCCCATCCCCGAGGATGCTCTCTGAAGGCACTGGGCACTCCAGCTGAGCTCCCTCCTCCTTTGGTGGTTTGGCTTTTGTGAAATATTTTGGTGTTGGAGGAGTTAACCTGGAAAACAACAAAGCTTTGATCGTGGAGCTGCAGTGGGAAGGAGGGAAGGCAGCAGGAGCAGCTCCTCGGCAGGATGCAGCCCTGCGGTGGGAGCTCAGCAGCTCCATAAGCAGGACAGAGCAGGTCAGTGCTTGGGGAGGATGCTGGTATAGCGGCGGTGCCGGCAGCCGGGTGCAAGGAGCAGCAGAAGGGGACAGGGATGAACACCTCACCGGGGTGGGGAGCATGGCAGCAGAGGGAGACACACATGAACCCTGCAGCAAGCACAGACCGCGGCGCAAAGGGACAGAGCCAGGCAGCCATGGGCTGTACAGACCCAGCAGCACCCTCCCAAAAGCACCTGCCACCCCAGACCGTGCCTTCCCCACCTGCAGAGCCACGGCGAGAAGTTCTGTGGCTCAGCCAGACACTGATGCAGAACATCTCCCCAAGAGTGACCCACAGCCGCGGGTCGGCATGAGCAAGCAGCGATGCTGGCAGCTTTCTCTACGTGTAACAAGGCAGGATGGAGCCAGAGCTGGAATGGAGCTGGGGCTGGGATGGGTTGGAGCCTCCAGCCTGCTGTGCCTCAACTGGACAGAGCCCAGCACCGCACGGGGCACCCAGGTACCTCAGCTGCCTTCGGGCAGCCTGACTTCTTCTGGGTGAGAAGGGAGGTGCCTGTGCCAATGGGGCACACGCACCGGGAGCGCCTGGAAACTCTCCAGCCACACACCGGTCTGGCCACCATTCTGTCCATCTCACCGTCACCAGCCCTGACGGTTGATTCCCTCCATGTCAGACCCAGTTAGTTTCATCTGATAATTTACAATACCAACAGTGCTTAACGTGGACCAGAAAAATAGATCTGACATGCTGCCCTTCTGCCGGGCTCTTAATGAGCAATGTGAGGTGTTAATAGCTTGGAGACCGTCTTCATTTCCAGCTCTGCCACAAGGATCACATGGTGTCTCCTGAGGGACCCTGAGAGAGCACATTACCGCTTAATTAACATGCGGAGCAGAAAAGGGAGCTGTCCTAATGGCCGCAGCGCTAAAGAGCCAGCAAAGGGGCAATGCCAAACCCTTTGGAGCAGAGGATCCTGCCAGAAGGACACTCAGGACCCTCAAGGCAGCAGAGCTGGGTGACTCGGCATCTGCTGGAAGAACCAGCACCTGCGGGCTTGCGTCCAGCAAAGCCAATTGTTCTAGGACTCAGAAGAGCTGCCCCTCAATGGGTAACTTCGCTCCGTTTCCCGGGGCGGTATGGAAAAACCATTGGCTGCTGGAATTCAAAGTGCCCGGAGTCAACTTCTGACCTATGCAAGAGAGGCCACAGCGGGAAGAACCGCTCGAAAACGCCTTTAGAGATGCGCTACAGCACAACTGAGAGATTGCTCTTGGGCTTGGAAAGCACAGGCCAGCACTGGGTGGCCCTGGTGCCCAGGGACGTTGGGACAAGTCCTCCTACTGACACCTACGGCTGCACCCAAAGCCACAGCAGAACCCGCCGGAACACACAACGAGCGCCGGAACACACACAACAGCCGCTGTGTGAATGCCATGGCCAGCAGAACACGAGAACTCAGTTCAAGGTGGCGTTTGCCTCGAGCCATGGAAATCCCCACCTCAAGCTGTGGAGAAGCCCCACTCCCTGGGCACCTTCCCTGCCTGAAGTTGGGAGGTGCTTTTTCCACAAGGGAAAGTGAAAGGGATTTGTCAGATGCTACACAAACCATCTCAGGCTTTGCAAAGGACAAACGGGACAGCGGACGAAGAGCTTCAAGGAGAGGTGCACGTACCTCAGGTGGCTTGTGGAGTCGTCCACCAGGAACAGCCACTGGTACTGGACGGGCAGCGGGCTGCAGTTGGTCATCCGGAAGTGGCGCTCATGTTCAGTGTCATTCAAGACACAGCCAAAGTCCAAGGTTGTGGTCTGGAAACGGAGATTCGGGAAGAAGACTTCTCCCCGAACGGTGACTTGCTCTTCATGAGGGTGTTCAAGAAACTGTATCTTCACGGTTCTCTCTGCTTCCCAGCTATTCCAACCCTCTTCATAAGCAGGGTTAAACCCAATGGATAGATTAAGTTCCTTCCCAATCCCCAGCTTCACGGGCTGCAAGAAGATGAAGAGTATTAACCACCGGTATGATGAAGTCCCAAGGTCTGGTGGCACAAAACACCTCAGTGTTCAAAGTGCAACCCCAACGTGGGCTTCTTGCTTCAGCCTTTGTTTTCTTTACAACATGCCCCCGACCATGCAGCACAACTTTCTTCTCTGAGACTCTCAGGCTCACCCCCTTGTGCTCTGCACCCATAATGCAAGAGGGAAATAAATCCTGGCGTGCCCTGACTCTAGAGGAACCCCTTTGTCTTCACACTCAACATGAGCCCTAGGGCACTGTGCCCTCAGCCTGGAGAGGGCTGATCACCTGCATGGCAGCGGTAGCCGTGCTTCCAACACGTCTCTAGCAGAGCCCATGTTTGACACCTCCCACCACCAGCAGCGCAGATGACAAGCGCCTTGGCCTTCCCAAGGGCAGAGCTGCCCTCAAAGAGAGCAAGCAGCTCTTCAGGTCACCCAAGGAGGGCTTCCAAGAGACACCTTCACCACACGGTTGGCCCACACCTAGTTGCCTGCTCCTAGTTGTCTTAGAGCCAGGAGGTATTTCCCCAATTGAGCTGGTCTTTTCTCTCCTTTTCAAACCTGATGCTGTTCAGGCCAACTGACTGCCAATTCAAAGGAATAACCACCTCTCCCAGAGGGCTTCCCAACAGAAACGCACCCCCACCCCCCTCCCTCTTCAAACCCCACTAGCGGGAAGGTCTGGGGCTGCTCACCTGGTCTGGCAGGGGCTGCTGGGACGCACTGCAGACCCAGAAGGGTTGCTCTACCGTCAGGACGATGCTGAGCGGCAGGGAGGAGGTGTTTTTTAAAGAGAGAGGCTTGTATTGAAGGCTCAGGACATCACTGGGTTGCTAAAGACAAGGGGAAAAAACAGGGAGGGGGGTGAGTCACCGCCCTCCGGTGAAGTTAAGCAGTCCCACCTCTAAAAACACGGTCGCTTTGCTCACAGGGTGCCTCATGGGGGGGTTTGGGGGGGTGAGGAGGGCGTTTGGCATCGCTCGGCCACAGCACCCTGCTCTCCCGCCCCAGTCCCAACACAGGAGGATGGCTGTGTGAGGCCCATGCTGTTCTTGTGGGTCCCACACACCTGGCCATGGGCTCAGCAGCTCTATTTTGCCTCCAGCTCAAGAAAGGCAAAATAGAGCTGGAGAGATGGTCCCCAACCCCACAGGGGAGAAATAATGATCTCAGTGTTGATGGCAATAGCTTGGTCCTGCTCAAACCAATGGCAAAGCCCTGAGGACTTGGAGAAGATGTTTAACTTCCTTCCCTGAAGGCCATCACACCCCTCTGTGGGCTTTCAGTCCTCAGCCATGCTACTAAACACCAGGACCCAACCCAGAGACCTACCTTCTCCACCCGGAAAGACATTGCTCTGGGCGACACTTGCAGGATGGGAGCAATGAACTCGCACGTGACATCCACTTGCATTATCTGTGTCTTCCCAAACTGGTTCCCCACGATGGCATGACACACCAGCCGCTCCTTCACTACCTGTGGGCAAGAGTCACACGTCACCCACCAAGTGCCAGCAGGGAGCCCAGAAAACACAATGGAATTTGCAAGCCGTGGACACAGAAGGAATTTGATAGCCTGGATAAACCCATGCCATGGGATCTTGGCCATCAACCCTCCACAACTATTACACTGGGGTGAGCTGTTATGGGAATACTGATACAAGTGGAACTGTCAATTCTAATGACCCCTGGGAGCAGCTTCCCCCATGGAGAACATCACTCCCACCATTCCGGCTGCTCGTTTTTCTCCTCCAGGACTGGGCTCTAAGCAAGCCCTCTGCCCATGTTTGTCTGCAGAGGGAAAATAACGCTGCTCCCAGACGCTCCCCTCCCTTCCCAGGACATTTGTTTTACTCCCTGCTTCCCCCAGAGAAATTACCTCGCCGTTTCTCAATCCACTCCCTGCCTCTGCTCCTAGGCTAAGCCTAACTTATTTTCTCTGCCCTTCCTTCCCTGTAACCCACCGTTTGCCCCTGTTCCTTCAGCCCCTATTTTGGTATGGGCAACTTGGCTTGATGGTAGCTATAGAAACACCCCAAAAAAACCCCTTGGGAACTGATGGTGGCCAGCAAGGAGCGCAACTGGTGCTGACATGGTCACTCGGGGCGTTGAGATATTTTCTTGAAAGCACTTGTTCATCTTCTCAGGGAGAAGTCAAGGGGCTGCAGGAGAAGCCCCAGTGGAGGTGATGCGATGGGGAGCTCAGCACCCGTGGGGGACTTCACCTGAGGAGTGCTGGAGGAGCCCTCCAGAGTCATCTCCATCGTCTGGCCTGGCATCAGCTCCATTGTCAGGGGTTGAAGCTTAAACACGGGACTGGCAGGCCTGGTGTTCTTGGAGGAACCTTTGCCCTTGGTTTGGATGGCAGGGAGACGACCACGACGGGGAAATGGGGGGAAACCTTCCGTTCTCCAATAGAGCCGATGGATGCGTCGTCCTGCGTTTGTTATCTTGAAGTGGTAACAACAGGGATCCAGGCTAGAAGAGAAGCAGAGATGGAAAATGGCTCAGGAACTGCCTCTTCCCAGCACCCACCTGGCTTCAGTGCCCCGCTGGCCTTATCTGACCACCCACCCAGCAACAAATCCACCTCCAAAACCACTGACCCAGCTCAAAGTTACACCAAGAGCCAGACCCTGGTTGCCCCTAAGTTTATCAGCATCCAGCAGCCGGTCTGTTTGCGCAGAGCAAGGAAAAGCTTCACCAAGGACATCAGCATCTCAGTTATTCCCCCTCGTCTCTCCCATCCCTTCAGGAGCACCCGACTCCTCATCCCCAATGTATCATCCTTGGGCTGAACACTGAAGCTGGTTTTGTATTGTGGGAAGCCAGATGTGCTGAGAGAACGTGGGATCAAGTGATGTTTCCCCGACACGAGCACAGCAGCAAGACCAGATGGAGCGGCTGAAGGACCAGAGCAACAACAAGAGATGAAGAACTCCAGCTCGATAGAAAGCCAGATTAATATTCCATGGAGATTGAGTCCTTCACATCAAGGAATGCTGACTGCAGGCCAGGCTGCAGGAATTATTTTACCCCCTATAAATCTGAGCATGGCCAGGAAACAAGAAGCTCCTGCAACAGTTGGTGTCTGTCCAAGGGATGGAGGATGAGCTTGCAAACCACGTCTGCTGCATGCAGCGAAAGGCAAGCGCAGCAGCGACAGCAGAGAACAAACCAGCCCTGGCCACAGGCTGCTCAACAACAATGGGCCCGAGCTGGGCAGGAAACGGTTTATGCTGCCGACAGCAGCGGGGGAAAGCTTGGAGCAGAACCTGCAGCTCTGGGAAAGCCCAACTCATCTGCCATGCTCCCTGGTCCCACCTCAGCTCACCCAGTTGCAGCCCAGCAGCTCCACAACCCGCAGGCCAGGAGGCGAAGGGGGGCAGAGGACACGAAACTCGGTAGCCTTGTCCTCTGCCTTGCGTAGCTGAGTTGTGGCCGCATGGAGCACAGGACATGCTGGACAAGTGTCCCTACTGACGTGGATGGCTTGTGGGTTCATATTTGCACCCCTAAAATCTATTCTAAATGCTTAAGGTAGGATTAACCTGCTGGCTCTAACCAAAGGTTAGGGTATGGGAGAACTGGGGACCCTCTTTGGCCAGGGAAAGGAACAGGCACCTGGAGAAGGTGATTCCTTCTCCGAGGAATGCTCCAAGAGGTCTCAAACACTTTGAAAAACCTTATTTCCCTCCCCTGTTTGCAAGAACCTGCCAGGTTCAGACACACACGGTAGGATCAAACCAATCCCCTTCTCTGAGCTAAGCTCTTGCCATTAACCCTCTCCCTTTATCCCACCCAACCTCAGGAGACTTCTCCTCTGCAGAAGAGACTCCTCCTCTCTGGGCAGAAGGGAAACCAAACAGCACTGGTAATTTAGTCAAGGAGTTGCTAACAAGCTACTGCCAAGGTTCTCTGCCGCTGCCAGACGATACTCCACAGCCAGTGAAGAAGACAGCAATGCTACTGCAAAAAGTACTGTGTACTGTGTTTCTACTTGTAACGTCACATTTCCCAGCTGGAGGCTTCTGGAACCTGCTGTTTTCTTCCAAATCTTTACTCCATAAAGCAAGGAAATGCATGGATTCTAACCCAGGGCAAGTCGGGAACGATTTCCCAACTGGTGTCTGGCTCAGTGGCTTTCTGAGGGAATCTAACAACTTGAAAAACGCCCAGAAAACATTTCTAAAGGAGTTCCTGGGGCTTCAGTGGCACCGAGACAGGACTTGGAGTGCTGGAGGAGAACCAGCCCCAAGGATTTCAGCAGAACTCCTCCTTGCTGGGCCCACGGCAGAGCCCGGAGCAGAGAGATAACTTACCTGAAGTGGGGGCCCAAGTTGAGCTCTGGAGCAAGCGGTTTGTCCGTGATGATGGTAGTGCCAATGCCAAAAGCCTGGATGAGGACGTTGTAGCTGTGGCTGTTCTCTATGGACACGGTCACCTCGTCCTTGAATTGTTCGATGTCATCCAAGTTTGCTATGACAGCCACAGCCATGTCGGTCTCGGGAGGGATCACTCCTTTACTGGGCTCAATCCTGCAGCGCGAGCGTTTGCCAGCCTGTAAGACACGGCAGACGCTAAGTGAGCACGGACACCACGGACCCTGCTCTCTGCTGGGGTGCAGGAGAAAGGACTAAAGACATGAGGGTAAATACATAAAGGCTTCGTTTCCCTAAATCCAAGCGTCTGGAAACAGCAACTACGCTGGAGCTTGTATTGCACCCTCCTTTAACAGATCCACTTCCTTAACCCTGCTTTGCCCAGCCCAAGGGATGCTCATCCTCGGGAAAAGCTTTATTCCCCCCCAGCCTCCCCCTGGGAGAGCACACCAAGGCAAGCTGCATCTCTCCTGGCTTCCCCACCGACGGGTTTGCACAAAGGCTCGAGGCCAGGACTGCTCAAACCCCACTGCAGCAGCTATGTAGCCGGGGGATCTGGCCTAGAGCCTGAAGGATAAACTCTGCCAAACAGGTTGAGTAAAATCCTGGTGCCCAAAGTCTTCTTTCCCCAAGAGTTGGGCAGTGCTTCCCAACAGCCCCCCCAGGACTGAAGCACTCCATTCCCACTGATCATCAGCCGCAGTGAGGTGTCCTGGCGCTCTCTGCTTTGGGAAATCCAGCTCTGAATGTTTACAGAGAGGCAGTGAAGAAACAAGCAGGAAGAAACCTGCCAGCTGTGCCCCGTGGGCATGGCCCCAGCTTCCTCTCTCTTCCTCTCTTTTCCTCTCGTTTTTCCCAGATTGCCCTTTACAGATGGGGCGATCAGGGTGCTAGACCCCCCAGTCCTCCTAAAACCACATTCAGAGGGAGCAAGCTGGCAGCAGAGCAATGGTCTCCATCACCAGGAGGAGCTTGAAACAAACACAGAGAGAGTAGGGAGATGGTCAGGAAACCCGTGCTCCTTTCAGGAGAAAAAGGCTACGGGCTTCTCTTCATCTCAGAGCTCCAAATACACAGCTCAGAGCAAAACACCTCCCACAATGTAAAGCCAGAACTTGTGAAAAGGACCTAGGATCAATTTCTGCTCAACCATCCAGGAAAACTCCCTGCCTTAGTGAGCGGTCCCCCAGTGCTGGGCTCCTCTTGCTGCGCTGCGGTGGAATACCTTGCTGCTCTCTCAGATAGCGACATGGAAACATCACGTACAAAAATCAAGTCCCAGGCTGCTATGGAGCCATCATTTCTGTTGGGAAATATCCCCACAGATACTTACCACCTCTGCCCGGAAGGATGCAGGGATAAGACTCTGGTTGGAAAGGTAGAGAGTGCGGGAAGCGTCTGCCAGAACGTGGATATTGCCAAAATCAATCTTGCTGGGATACACGTGGACAACTGGTCCCTCTCCAATGGCCTTCAAGCTGATGGTCTGCTCCAGGTAGGGAAGATTAAAAAAAACAAAGACAAGGGAAAGTTTAAAGAAGAGATGGCTCTCAGGGCACTCCTAGACTGGGGGATGATTATGGCTGTTGGACGTTTGCAGTCTTGTAACACCGATGCAGGAGGCCTGGAGCAAGTGTGGGATCTACAGTGATCCCATCAGGAAGCCACAGGCCCCTGTTACTGGGGGATAAGGAAAATCAGCTCCCCACACTTGATTTTCCCCCTTGCTCAGCTCTCCTTCCTCCACCCCATGCCTGCTCCTGCTCCTTTTCTTGCTCCTGCTCCTTTTCCCACTGGATCTTGCCCCAAACTGTCCTCTATGACTTCCAGACAGCTGTACTTGGCTGGTAACTTCTTCCGCATCCCCCACACAGCTGCCCCCTGAAAACTAGCGCGAGCCCCCAGCAAAGCAGGCTCTTGGCAGCAGAGATCACGGCCATTGGCTGCCTCTCGGTGCTGCCTCTGTGCACTACCAGTACTACAGGAACAAGAGATTCATTATTCATTCTGTCCCTCAAGCAGGATTGTTTTTCTCTCCACAGTCTGAGACCCTCCAAGTTTTCTTCTTGTAGAGACCATGGTAGGAGGAGGAACACGGTTTCCTGTGCTGAGACACCTTCTCACAGCGCTAAAAACCAGGGAACTTCATCTCCTCTGCTTGGACTTCACCAGTTCCGAATCATAGAACAGTCTGGATTGGAAGGGACCTCAAGGACCAGAGAGCTCCAACACCCTGCCACAGGCAGGGCCAACAACCTCCACGCCTGGAGCTACATAAGGTTGCCCAGGGTCCCATCCAACCTGGCCTTGAACACCCCCAAGGATGGGGCACCCACCCCTTCTCTGGACAGCCTGTTCCAGCCCCTCACCACTCTCTCATTAAAAAACTTCCCCCTAATATCTAATTTAAACCTTCCCTCCTTCAGCTTCACTCCATCCCCCTTGTCCTGACAGTATCTGCCCTTTGGAACAGCTGATTCCCTCCTGTTCCTCTGCTCCCTTCAGGGACAGGAAGGCTGCAATGAAGTCCCCTCAAAGCCTTCTCTTCTCCAGGCTGAACAAGCCCAGCTCCTAAGAACACCTCAACCCTTCAACAGAACCCAAACGCACAGAACTCCCAGCACTGACAATCGCTGTGCGATTCACCGGAGGGCACGGAGTGGGATTTAACCACAGGAGAAAACAGCCTCCCTGATGGAAAACCTTTAACGATGGCCCACTCGAGGAAAAGACACTGACAGCTGTCAGAATCACTAGTCCAGTTCAGGCAGAAGGAGCAGTGTCTGTAAACGCTTGTCTCTTAACAGGGCACTGTGCAAGAGCCAAAAAAAACCCAACAAACCACGTACCAAGGCTGGTACCTCAAAAATGGGAAGCTGAAGCTGTGTGATGATAGATGTTTCATCGCTCTAGGAGGAGGGAGGTAGGGAAAGCTGAGGTCTTGCTGATGCTTGCCCAGAGCTGCCAGGAAGAAGGAGCTGGAGGGAAGAGCTGTGTCTCACCAGCTGCCTTGGCTTCCCCGTGGCAGTGGGGTGGAAGCAGCAAAGGCAGGGCAGAGCCCTCTGGAGGTGGACACAATAACATCTGGAAGATGCTCAGGCTAGCTGGTTTTAACGAGGGAACATGCACTAACACAATGAATCCTCACCAAGGAGAAGGCTTATTAAAAAGCCCAACAAAACTCTTCATCTGCTGTCTTCATAAAGGGGGAAAGAAAAACCCTGTTCAACAGCGTGACAGGCAATGTGACACCCATGAAAGGTGAGCAGCTTTGCTCTGGGTAATACTGCTGCACGTACACCCCCAGCACCACTCTGCCTTTGCTTCTGGGTACCATAACGTCACGGTAGATCCTTTAGGAAAGAAGAGCATCTGTCCCTGGCAGACGGCCGCGGTCCGAGTGACCACCAGTAACCCCAGGTCTGGGTTTTACCAGCTCCTTCCCACAGAGGATGACAGAATACGCCACACCAAAGCTGGCACGCAGCCACCGCAAGCCCAACACCAAGCGACAGACACCCAGAGGGACTCAACGCAATGCAAGGCGCGGCCGCAGACTCGGTATCCGCGCTGACGGGGTGACTTCAGAGCCAGCTCGCGCTCTGCTCCATCGTGACGCGCTGCAGCCATTCCCCCGGGGTCAGGCTGACGTCACAGGACCCCTACAGGGAGGATTTGCCACCAGTGTAGCATGTGCAAGTTGATGCTCTGCTAGCCCAGAAACCTTCAGATGAATCCAGTACTGTGCTTAGGCTACAGGAAACAGGGAGAATGCCGCCCCACGGCTAGAAACTCCCATCCCTGTGGTCAGTACACCCAGGGAAGCCTCTACCGGCGCTCGCGGCGAGGGAGCGCAAATGCTGCATGTTAAAGAACGACTTCACGGGCTTGTGGAGCCACTCAACCCCCTGCCAGGGAGAGCTGGGCTCCTCCACCTGAAGCACAAGGAAAATGAAGATGACATTCACTTCCAAAGGCAAATACTTTAGGCAAGGTAAAGCTTTGAACCCAGAAGCCGTTAGCTCAAGGGGAAAAGCTTTGCAAGGAACCTGCAGTTAAACAGCAGGCTGGTTCTCGAGGGCAGAAATCCCCCTTCTCCAGGGAAACGCCCCGTCTACGCCCAAGCAACTGGTTTGTCCCGCTTCAGGCTTGCCTGTCTCTCCTATCAGCACAGCCACAAAGGCCAGGCTTGAGATGTTCCCTGGCATCCAGGGATTGCGCAGCATTGTTTCCATCTGTTTTAATGACAGTTTCAATCCCCAGCCTGCTTTCAAAAGGCCAGCCTCCCTTTCGGGTACAGAAAGCTTAAGGTTCCTGTGGCATCCATGCTCAGAGAGATGGCAAGACATCCTGAAACAGCCATTTCCAAAGTTAATATCATTCTAATCTAAAATATAATTAACTAAATTTGTTCTTGATTTCAGCTAGATGAAGCCAGGACACTACACAAGGCGTTCTCCTGCCTACATCTTGCTCTCACTGCTGCTGCTGTGGATGCCTGAACGCTAACAGCATCTTTCAGGAGGCTCCAGAAACATCATCAGGAATGCTTCACCATTTCCAAGCCTGTGCTGGAAAAAGGAAGAGTCCCTGCGTTGCAGATGCCAGGGGTGTGGAGATGCACAGGGCTTTACGCAGAGATATGACGGATACTTCTCGACGTGATGGGCCAAGCTCTCAGCATGGTTTCTCACACAGGGTGTCCCAGTGCCCTCCTGAACAAAAGTTCCTGCTCTGAAGCAGCAGCTCCTGCTCACCTAATCACGCAGCAGAGTCTGAGCTCCAGGGACCATGCTGGGTTGCAGACTGCGCTTGTTATCCCGTCTCTCCTATCTGTAATTATGTGCCACATCGGACTCTCAGACTGTCACCTGCCCAAGAAGTCCCACCAGCCTTCCTCTCTTCTAGACCTTGGCTGTTGCTTGTACCATGAACCCCTTTCCTTATCCATCCTGGCTGCGTACTGCAGCCCCGGGAAGGATCCCTGGAATTAGGAACCTTGAGGACTCACCAGTGGGGAGTTCTTGTTCCCAAGCAAAGAGAGCACAGCAGAAGCAGAATGATGTCCCAACTTCTGGGCTTCCAGCACCAGCGGGATACTGACAGACCGGTAACCCATGATGATCCCAGAGGGCATGGGGCTGGAGTACTGCACAGCATCACCCTGCTCGTGCTTCTGTAAGAGACAGAATCAAACTCAAATTCAGAGCGACCTCCGACAAAACCTGCACTCCTTAACATCTACCATCGGAACCCAGCTGGGAGACCGGGATGGGCTTCACATCCCAAGGGGGTCCAAAAGCTGCTGCACCCACAGACACACACTCCCATGCCAGCAGCCTCCTCACAGCAGCTTTTCACCACCCTGCATAAAATCAACCTAAAGACTAGAATACAAACCTCTTCCCAAAGTCTATATTCGGGAGGAGGGGGTTCTTCTACACCCAAAGGTTTGCTGCAAACAAGAACCCATCTGAATATAAACCAGCAAGGTCTTACCCCACCCCTTTGTTATTATTTTCCATCCCCTTAATAAACCCTTGGATAACTGTTGAGGGCAGATGCGATGTCAAACCTGAGGAAGGAGCCTGTAGCAGCCTGGAAGGTGGCTCTTGTTCACCAGGGTCAGCGTCTGCTCGTACGGGAAGTTTAGGAAGCACCGTCCAAATGTCACAGTGGGGTCCAGCACTTCCAGCCGAGGAGCGATGCATCTAGGCAAAGAGATGTCCCAAAGGGAATTAGAGATACTGAGAGAACGTAGAATGTGTTTCCTCCTTGAACAGGGCGCAGTGGAGCAGAACACATTTGTCACTGTCAGACAGACATGTATTACCCCGACAGCAATAAATCGCCTTCAGCTTCCTGTATTTGATTCGTCCACCTCTTGTGAAGGAGGAGCAAACTCGGGGTCTCTGCACCGCAGCGCCTTGCCAGCACGGCCAAGTGCTCTGGCAGATTGCCGTGCCCTGTCCAAGAGCTGTCTGACAGGAACCCTGGCCCCAGGAGGTCTGCAAAGACCCTCCTGACGGTCCCACAGCAAGCCCTGAGCTCTGGAGGAACCTTCCCACCGAGGATTGGTGCAGTATGGCCCAGTATCTCAGCAGAAACTACTCCCTCCTCTCCAGAAAAGGGGCCTGAAGAGCCTCAACTGCTTGCCCCGGCGATGGAAGGTCCGAGCCAGCACCTGCCTTATGCAGTGGGTGGTTGTTAAAAATAAAATCACAGCCCAGGCACTGACCGGATGGCAGAAAAGCACCAGTGAGCTGCATCCTACTGGTAATGACACTGACACCCACAGCACAGCGGGATCCAGCCTGGCTGCAGCAGGAATGACTTCCGGCTTAAGTGTGAGAACATTCATGCTCAAAAGGACCAGAGGGAAGCAGCAAAACCTGAGCTCCCCTCAGCATCAAGGACTCTGTTTCTCCTTCGGAAGATCTTGCTGTTATTTTTCCTGCACCAGTCCTGCCCTAAGCCCCTTCCCCATTAGCACGTGCCTTCATTAAGCCAAACAGACACCAGGCTGCTCCCCACATCCCAAAGGAACACTGTGCTTTGGTGGCAACCCAGCCCCAGTTCCCCCACTGACTGCTTGCAGGAAGGAGGAGAGAGACAGCCCTTTGGAAGCCTGTTACACATCACCCACCAAAGAAAGAGGTCTATAATTAATCTAATTAATATAATTAAAGTCTGGGGGCCGTGCCTGTCTGGTGAGCACAGATGCTCCTCAACACTGGCTGCTTTCAAAGCCCTGCTTAATGAGCTCATTAAGTAATACTTCTCATTTGGAGCTGGCCTTTGTGTGAGGGGAGGAGAGACGATGCACCAGGAGAGAGGACACGCCGCGAAGGAAAGCGCCGATACCTGGCTGTGAGGGGCAGCCCCAGCACCTCCTTGCCGACACCGTCCACATCCACCACCAGCACCAGCTTGTACTTCTTCACAGTGTTGGAGCACAGGGTGACCTGGTGACAGAGAAGAACGTCAAAGACCTTCAGCACCCCCAAAAACTATCGTTCCGTGTGTGGCGTCCCCTGATTCTCCTTCCATGGTAAGGAGAAGGATTTTCCCCTAATCCTTCTGCTGGTCCATATGTAGAGCAGAGTCTGAGAGCAATAAAGGTCTCCTGACAGCATCTGCTTGGTTCAACACCCCGTGTGGTTAACAGGGTGTGTGTAAACTGAATTAAAGCCTAATCAGACAACTGCTCTGCTCACCACTGTATTAAAATTAATCTCAGTTCTAATCTCAGCTACAACAGTGTAACTCCCGGTGCAATGCGCTGCCTCAAACCGAGCGAGTTCAGCTTTACAGCCAGGGCCAAACGCAAAGGACCCCAGAAGTTGGGTGCAGGTCACGCCTGGCAGAGCTGCTTCAGCCCCCCTAGGGATGGCTGCAGTGAATGCAGCTCCTCTGCTCACCGGGAGAGGGGAAACAAGTCCGGGAAGAAAAGCAAACTGCTTTACACAAGGGCATCTCTCTAATGGCCACCCGCTGCCCTCATCCTTCCTCTGCCCACGCTTAAGCCAAAGCCACGGCTCCACGCAGCGCTCAAGCACACACGTGGCTTCCGCACCTGACCGTAGGGCACAGGATGCTCAGCGGATGGTTCTGGAAACAAACTAATGCCCCTTCACAAACACCCCAGACCAACCCAGACAACAGAAGTGCATCTATCTCCCTCCCATCACTAAAGCCCTCCCGGCTCCTCCCCACCAGTGAAGCTTCAGCTCCATCTGCTGAAGCACGGCCGGCCGGATTCTCCCCACACCTTGATATTCTTGGATCCCAGGGCACGGATGGTCCCGCTGCGAGGCTCGATGGTAAATTCGGCTGGCCTGATGGAACCTTCAGCTCCCGATCTCCAGGGCTGAGGATTGTCATTCGACAGCCAAGCAGTGCTGGTAACGCTGGGCGTTCCCGAGCCGTCCCCAGGGATGCGGAGGTGAAAAGTCATGGGCACCAAGGAGGTGTTTTTGAGGCGACACGACACGGTACAAGGGAAGCCTGAGGAAGAGACACACAGAGGGATTTATGCCCCCATTATCCCAACATTCCTGGGGTGAACAGCCCCTCACGGTAAAATTGCGCCTGGAGTTTGGCTCTCTTCAATCTGAATTGCAGCTAATTGAGAAGCCCAGCAAGGAATTCATTGCCATGGAAGCTCTGTGCCAGGCTGGTGATGGAGATCCCTCCTTGGCAGCTCTGATGCCCAAAGCCATGAGTTTTTCTCTCTCAGCTGCCCCGACACCGGCACCAGTTACATCTCTCATAGGAGCGAGCAGCCAGACAGAGCATTTACTCTGAGAAATGGATCCATAAAACTCCCCATGAACACCCCCCGTGGTTTGCAATACAGAAGAGCAGGTTGGCACCAAGGAGAAGCTGCAGTAAAAGCAGGGATGGATGAAATGGGGAGCTACAACCCAATGCAAAGCCCTCTGATGCAGTTTTGTTAGCTGGATCCTTACGGCATCTCCTGTTTCAGGGCGACCAGATGGAGCACGTGAAGGTTTGCAGCCCACTTGGCAGGAGCTGAGCCTGACACTGGCTGAGAAATCAGCAGAAGCCGTGTCTCACCTTCCTTAACGAACGGCGACGTCTGATTACTGCTCAAAAAGCTCTGACACCAGCTTTCCCTGCCTCACCAGTGGCATAACCCCACTCAGTGGGGATGTTCTGCAGAGGCAGGAGACCAGCCCAGGAGAAGACATCTGGTTTGGCTGGCCCATCTCAATAACGGCCCTTCCATCAATCCACAATTGATTTCCCATTAAAAACCTCAGCTCATCTCAGTAAAAAGCCTTTTGTGAGGCAGAGATGGAGAACCACAACCTGCATTTCAATGGAGCTCTGGATGCTCAGCCACCAGCACTGGCACAGCAGAACTGGGCTTTCGGGGTGGGGGGACACAGGGAAGGAGCTCTGCGCAGAGCTATGGCTTGGGCATATTATGGGGTAGGTGATAACAAGCTGCCCTCCCAGCACTTATTAACATTTCACACTAAGGGTCAGGGGACCGAATGGCTCCTGTCCTCCCAACATTTATCCAGAGCAGCTCCAGGCTGGTTCACAGCTCCATCACCCTTCTCCCCCTCCAACGTCTTCCTTTTCCCCCTACCCCAGAGTCGCCCTTCTCCCCCTCCCAGGCATCGCCCTTCTTTCCCCCGCCAGCATCATCCTTTTTTCCCCATCTCCCATTCCCGGGGCCTTTCAGGGACTGATACCCTCATGGCCATGCTGCTGCCAAGGGCCCTGAAGGCTGCTGCTGCAGAGGAACACACACATTCTGGGTGCTCTGAGGTTCCAAGCACCCCGTTTCGGTAACGCACGGACCTCTCGGCCCGCGGTCCAAGCCCAGGGCGCACTCACCGAAGGAGACGTCGCCAAAGTAGAGGCAAGGCACACTGAAGTGGAACGTTGGTCCAACGACGCAGCCACTGTGAGGACAGACAGACAAAGGCACTGGCTGAGTTAGAGAACTGCAGAGCTTTCAGCTCTCCCTGCTGCTCGGGCGGGTAAGAGCCAGTGTCAGAACCACAGCGGGTTTCAAACCAGACCCTCACACCCTTGCCCTCATCCATGGGGACAGAAGGTGGCCAGCAGCTATCAGATGGGGCTTAGGGCACAGTGTCAGGCAGGATAGGGCAAAGCTATGCCCCCAAATTGGCTCAATGAGGGGCCGCAAACAAGCGATGGCTCCGTGACTCGGTTTCCCCATCTGTAACACATGGGTAGAGATGCCCACACAAAAGTGGACTCAATGGAGTAACCCTCCTCAGGTTCCCTTCTCAGCTGGAGCCAGCGTTTCCATTGAGTGTATGAGCGTCTTCTCAGGAGATCTGGATCCACACAGTTATCAGAATCCTGGGGAGCGCACAGACACCCACCGACCACAACAAGATCAGCAACAATTCTACACAGGAATGTATCAGCTTCTCACTGCTGACACAGCCAAGAACAACACATCTTAAACCAAACACGGGGCCCTGAACCCACCACACCTCCTCTCCTGTCCCTAAAATCAGCTCCAAATTCCGAAACTCGCCATCACTGCCTGAAATCGGCCCTTGGAGCCACACACCATTCATGAATTTACCTCATGGCTGATGCCACCCGAGCCCAGCTCCGCCTCTTAGTTAAATCGGGGAGCACAGCGAATGGTGCCTTCCAGCTTTAGTCCCGTCCCGCACACGAACAGAGCCCAGCATCCCACAGGAGGGACCCGCGTTGATCCGTGGTGTCCCACTTCCAGCATCCCTTTCTAAGCACCTAAGAAACAAGCGCTCAAGGCCCTGGGTTTGTATTCCATTTAAAGAACAGTCACCTACGATTTGGGCACCTGGCAGGAGTTTCCTCAACTCTCAGACCTCCATCAGCAGGAGATCCCTACTGCTGCTGAAGTTCCTCCACAAGGACTTCAGAGGGTCAGACTCAACCTCCCAAGCCCTAAGAGCTTACTTGGGATGGAGGGAAGGGCACAGCCCTGCTTTCCATTGCAGCACTTGCCAGGTAACGAGTGGGGATCACACTGGGAAAGTGCCAAGGACAAGCCTTGCCAGGAGGCTCCCATTCCTACTGAGTGCGCTGGTATCCAGGCTCGAGTCAAACCCAAGCAGCTGCCCAGAAGGTCCAGGCAAGGAGCCAACCCAGAGCTCTGTGCCCCACAGCCGGTAACAGTGCGGCTTGCAAGGAACTGGGGGGAAACACGGATGTTTTGGGAACGATCACATCTTATGGCAGCATTAGTGGACTAGGGGGTTCTTGCTGAGTGGGAAGGATAACAAAGAACTGCTCAAACACTCATCCTCGTTCCCTTCTTCATAGCCCAGTGTCCCACCAGCCAGCTCACATCCAACTGGGAGTTGTTCTCCACATGGGACTAAATCCAGCGCTCAAAGCCTCCCGAGGAGCGGGGCGCTCAGCTCGAGCAGGTGGGTGTCTTGAAGCTCAAGTTGGTCACACCGACTCCCTGCTCTCTCTTCAAGCAATAAACTTCTTGTTCTGTTTTTACCTGTTTCTCTTGCCTCACCGGCAAAACCCACTGCAGATTCCTTTCATTTCTTGGCTACCTTGATCTAGCAGGAGGCTGGTGGCCGAGGAGGCACAGCCAGCCCCACAGCTTGCCTGCCTACACCACACTATCCCACCAGCCCATGGTTATGACCCACTGGGACAAGTTTATCCGCTGCTGAGAGCCTGAGAAAGGAGCTTTGACTCTCTTATCAGCCTTTTCTCTTTCCCCCCTCGGCTCGGTGCAGATTATCTTCTGCACCAGCACCGGCCCACAGGATGATGCCCGAGTTCTTGCTGCAGAGAGCTCCCAGGCTCCTGCATCGGCGCTTTTCCAGCTGCAGGAAGGAGGCAGCGCAGCACTCGCTGCACAGGAGCTGGGAGGACACCTTGTCCCAACACAGGAGTGCGAGGGATGACACTGAGCCTGCTGCTACCCAGGTTGGGTGGATTCTTAACAGAGGATTATAAAACACAAAATCACCCAGGCTGGCCTGTTGCTCAAAGGTCTCCAAAGTGCTTTTGGCCTTGCTGTGCTTTCACGTGGGACATCACAGACCCATCCCAGACCCATCTACAGCCCATCACACGCCTGCCGCAACCCAAGGGGGAAGGAGCTACCAGCTCCTGGTACCCACCCTGGGCAGCAGGCATCTCCACACCTTTCCTGTACAAGCTCCAGTTAAACTTTTTCCAGCATGGGTAGTCATTTACAGCCCCAGGATCATCACACTGGGGTGTCAAAGGGTCACGATAGGAACCTGTCGCCACCAAACTCTGTGCCAAGAGTGTCCTGGAAAGCTCCACCAAGAAGGCCAAGGTGCTTCCCACAGGCACAAGTCTTTCAGAGTTAAACAGGGTATATTGAGGGTGTAGGAAGGAAGGAAGGTCATCACCCCTGGGTTGCAAGGTTCAAACTGGAGCCAAGGTTAAAGGGTCTCAGCTCTTAACCTAGCATCCCCACGCCAAGACCTCCCACAACACCTTTTTCTCTCTGCTTCGCCAGAAAATGAGGCAGGTGGGAGATGACTACCCAGAGAGAACTCCAGATGTGCCCACCAAGCTTCTGTAACCTCCCCACTCACCTGATAGTCAAGGTCACGGGCTTGGGGGATCCATTCACATTGAACTTGAATTCTTCTGTGAACTGCCCCAGGATGGTGGAACTGAAGGAGATCTGGATGACCTGGAGACTGTCTGGCAAAATCTTCCCCTCGCTGGGGCGAAAGGTGAAGCAGGAGCCCAGAACTGTAGTTGGAGGAACCAAGCTGAAGACAGCTTGGATGAGTCCTTTGTTAAACAGCACCACCTGCAGCAGGAAGGCAAAATGGAAATGCATAGACCTCTATGGCAACTCCATAGAACCTCTGGCTTTGTCCAGCTGGCACAGAGCTGCCCTGCTCAACTCCTGAGCTGCCAGAAATCCCACAAGGAGCCACCAGGCTCCAGCCCAAGCCCTGCTAGCTCTCACAGCTCACCTCGTACTTGTGCGCTGCTCCCATGAAGACATCCCCGATGTCCAGATGCTCAAAGCTGGAGCGCAGCCGAGGCCCTATACCTTCCCCCTCGATGTACAGGGGCAGCCTGGCCTCACGGCCTGGGGAGAGAATTCAATGTCAGAACATCAATTCCCTCTGATCCCGCATTTTCCAGGCTCTAGCCTCCGACTTGGGGCTGGCAGGGATCAGCCCAGGAAGATCCAGAGAAAGGTACAGGACCCTTCCCTTGGCAGATATGCCTTTGGGCTGCTTTCTCCTTTCTGACCAAACCCTTGGGCTGCTTTCTAATTGAGCCATCACTTTGCACCCTGAAACAATCACAGAATCATTAAGGCTGGAAAAGACCTCCAAGATCATCCAGCCCAACCATCCCCCCACCACCTCTATTACTCACTAAACCATGTCCCTAAGTACCTCATCCAACCTTTCTGAGGGACGGTGACTCCACCACCTCCCTGGGCAGCCCCTTCCAATGCCCAACCGCTCTTTCGGAGAAGAAATTTCTCCTCCTTTCTAACCCGAACCTCCCCTGGCACAACTTGCAGCCATTCCCTCTCGTCCTGTCGCTACTTATCTGTGAGAAGAGGCTGAGCCCCAGCTCCCCACAGCCTCCTTTCAGGGAGCTAGAGAGAGCAATAACGTCTCCCCTCAGCCTCCTCTTCTCCAGGCTGAACATCCCCAGCTCCTCAGAGGATTTGCCCTCCAGCCCCTTCCCCAGCCCCCCGCCCTTCTCTGGATACGCTCCAGGACCTCCATGTCCTTCTTGGAGTCAGGTGCCCAAACTGAACACAGGATTTGGGGTGATGCTGGGTTTCCAACGCGACCTCTCAATCTCTTCCCATGTGCTAAGATGAGCTTTGAAATCCACTCAAGGAAGGTGTAAAGCTCAGGAAAACACAACCCAAGACAAAAATCTGCTCTTTATACTGATGCAGCTCAGCACCACCTGCACCCAACATACAGCTCCACACCTGGGTGCTCCAGGACTCGCCACCTGCAGCAGCATCTAACCACCACAGGGCTTTAGGATGTCTAGGGAGAAGCAGCTCCCCAAATTCCCACCATGATACCTCAGCCAGGCTCCTCCCCACCACGGGCAAGAGCAGGAGGGGAGAGGAGCCGTACCTGAGATGTCGCAGAGGAACTTTTGTTGATAGACTCTGGCTTCTTGAGGCTTAAAGGTCACACTAATTTCAGCCGAACAATTCGGCCAAATCTCTCCCTCCTAAAACAGAAGCAGACAGCAAACCATTTATCTTCAAACGTCACATCCCTTCGTTCCAACCGTGGCCCCATGAGCCGATATTTAGAGCACCAGGGAAGAGCAAAGAGCCAGTAACACTGATCAACAATATTTATAAGGGAGTTTGGAAGCAGCTGCGAAAAACTTTCCAAGTCCCTGACCTTTACTGGCACCTGGGAGAGGCATTTTGTTAAATTTGGGCTATAACGGAGCAACCAGCCCCGCTCACACTCCAGCGAGTCCAGCAGGATCGCTTCAGAGGTGCCAGCCAGTCACGGACTCACAGACCGTTAGGAGCTGGAAGGGACCTCGAAAGCTCATCCAGGCCCACCCCCTGCCAGAGCAGGGTCACCCCACAAAGCCTTTCCCAGACTACCATCCCTCCATCAGCTTCCTAACTCCTGCAAGCAAGTATTTCCTCTAGCCACTTGTCACAAGGGGTTGATTATTTCTGCAGGGTGCTCTCAAGCACCACGGGCGATAGGTGGGAAGACAGAAGCCACTTTTGGCCTGAAAGGTCTATCCCTGCTTTTAGGGAGCCTCTCCAGCACATTCAGGTAGCAAGAAGTGTCTCTGCCTGAGCTAAAGGCTCATCACCGGAGAGAAGGCTAATGGAAGTCAGTGGAATTTTAGATTCTCCAGTTGATAAAGGAGAAAATCTTTACTATGGTTTGACATCCACACAGCCCCATGTCGGGGGAACAGACAGACACGAGCAAAACTCTGGAGCAAAATTGATTGTTCCATAAATAACAGAATTCATGGAAATCAAAAGGTTGCTGATGCTGGCAGAGACACAAGGGGGGAGAATCGGGTAGTAGCCCACTTGTAGGCAGCCCTGGAGCAAACTCTTTAACATCAGTGTAGATGTCTAGGAGAGGTGTCCACTCCAAAGGACCTGGCTACTCTTCACACCCACTCATCACTACGGGAAGTACCAGGACTCGGTTCTGTGGGCAGATGGATTTCTGGGCCTCACCTTAATGCCCCTCAGGAGCGGGTTAAGCCCGTTGTGGAGGCCTAGTCCTACTGCCACTAAGCAGGAGCCCTGGGTGACACCCCACAACCAGCTCTGGTGCAGCGCAGGATGCTCCGAACGCCCGGCTGATCAGGTCCCACTCTCTACAAGCTCCCTACTGCTCTGACATCATCTCTTAGTCACATCATGCTGCCCCCAGCTGCACTGGTGTGAAACTGCAGCTCTGCATTGGTGACTCCCAACCTTACATGGGTGATAAGAAAACACCATCCCCCTCCCTAAAACAAAGCAGGTTCACCTTTTCTCATGCCAGACCAGGCACACACTCGGAGTTGGGGCTCGGGGGGATTAAACCACGAGCTTTGGCTCGCATAAATGGAAGAGCAAGATAACTAAGCAAGCTGCTGTACCTAGGTGTGTCAGAGGTCAAAAAGCCTGCCTGAACCTGCTGGTCTCACGTGCAAGCTCCTGATGGCACCAGAACAGAGGTTCAGGGCTGGCACAAGACCAGGGTAGGTGAGGACTGGTATTTCTGTGATTAAACAGGGGCTGAATTTGCCCTCCTTCCCACAGAGGAGCGCTTCGCTCTTCGGGTCAGCATCTCAACTGACATGGTCCCACACCTTGCGTTAACCCAGTGGAAGGTGTGCCTTTACATATAAGGCTCCATCCCTCTGAACATGGTCAGGACACTTAGGCAGCTCTTCATTTATAGCCCTGGGAGCAAAGCCCAGCTTTAGGCTCTCGGTGCCCATCACAAGTTGGAAAATGCTTTTTGCCACCAGCTCTCCCGGCCCCACCAGAAACCCAGCGTTTCCTCCCAGCACATCAAGCAGGGATCTGCTGAGTGACCTCATTCAGGGAGGAAGAGGAGGAGGAAGAAGAGAAAGGGAGGTTTCAAAGCTGTCACTTACCGCTGGCTCAATGCTGAAGATCCCATCAGAGAAAAGCTGGGATTCTCCTTGCACCTTGGCACTCTGGTCGGGGATGCTGCAGGAGAGGAGGCGGGAAAGGTGATCTTGCGTCCTGGGGTCTTACACAAGTGAGCAGCCCTCAGGAGAGCGACCTAGCTCAAAGCTGCTGCCACAACCAATGGGGAATCCACCTCCATCCTCAACTGGCTTCTCCTACTCCCAGGATGCTCAGGGGAGGCAGAGGAGGATGAGGAACACCAGGGCAGCCCATCACCAGGCAGGGCAGCAGCCCCCTGGTCTGCGCTGCAGGTTCCCAGCATCACTGTCTTCTCTTCCCTTTCAGACCCGCAGGTATAAGGAACAACCACATCCCCTCTGCTCCCCACCCCGCCTCCACCAGAGGATCCCAGGGCTCCGGGATTCAGGCACCACAGCATCCCAGTGAAATCAGTGGGTAGGTACAGAAATACAGAGGCCGTGAGAAAGGAAGCCTAACATCACCTGATGAAGACCTCAGGACTGGCACCTCTGAGCCCAAACCTTTCAGCCTGGCCCTGAACCACCTGTTTTTTTCCTTTTCCCCTTCTCCTCAGAGCTCTGACACAGTTAATCTCTCCCTCACTTGGTAGTAGTTGCCCAAATCATCCCGGAGTTTAAGGATGACAAGCCAGAGATGGGAAGGGAGCAGAACTTCCGAGTGGGTGCACTGCTGTCCCCCTTCACGCTCCAGTCACTGCCTCCAGAGGGGCAGAGCATCACTCAGGGCCCAGTCTGAGACAGGCAGGTGGGGAGAGGTGGCACTTCCCTGGACTATTCCTTTACCAAGAGGAGGTCATGAGGTTTTCTTTTAACACACTGAGCTCACATAGAAGTCACACACTGCGGAATTAAAAATAGGTAACAGTGGAAAACTACTTTTGGCCTTCAAGCCATTTCTGACTTAATTCCCTTGACCTTTACTTGCTCATAAGCCCTCACAAAGCCTCCAGTTTGTGGCAGTTTCCTCATCAGCTCCACAGTCACGCTAACTCCTACATCCGCCCCACTCTGAGAAGTCACACAAGGATTCCCAAATCACCCAAGCTTTGAAGTGGAATCTCCCACCCTTCATTCCACCTCCCGGGCTCTGAGTGTGTCTCTGCCACCTGAGAGAGGCCTTTCAAAGCTTCCCCAAAGAAATCCTTTGAAGATCCAGCCCCATCTCTCTCCACCATGAAGACAGGGGGTTCTGAAGCCCAAATGCACATCCAAGTCCCATGCTGCCCTACCTTCCTTCCCTGCAGACCCTTCCACCTCCAAACTCTCCCCAGGCTCGAAGGAAGGGCAGAAACACCCTGTGCTGGAAACCTGGACAGCCCAAACCTATTCAGGAGATGGCCTCATCCTCCTGGGCCAATGAAGCTTCACAGACTCTCTGCAGCCCGGGAGCCACTGGCTCTCAGCAGTCTGCGGCTCCCACAAACACCAGAGCTCGCTCTCAGAGGAAATCCAGTCACTGCAATCAAGCTTTCCTCCCTAAAACATCACCCTCAGCCAGAGGGTGGATGGAACTGGGATGGGAAGCACCGAGCTCCATCACCCTAAAGCCCAGGGACACCCACCCTGATGCTGTGGATGGCTGACTTGTCCTAAAAGCACCAACCCCCCTCGAGGCCATACGGTAGCGTTCCCCTTGAGCAGGGTACCTAACCAAAGGCATCTTTGAAACGGACCTTCTCTCCCGCTGATCCTTCTCCTTCTGCGTGCCACAAGCCTTCCACTGGAAGCGGGCGATGATGTTACTGCGGTTGTGGATGGCCACGCATCTGCGGTTCGACAGCGTGAGGTAGGTCTTCTCAATGGTCACAGGCTTCTCATTCAGCCAGATGTTGACTTCTACAGCCACTCCATAAAGCTTTGTTTTAATGTTTTCACCTGGAAGAAAGCAAAGGGGACTCTTTACTCCTCTCACTTGCTGATGAAAGCACGAGGAACGCAGCGAGCCTCAGGTCACAGAAGAAAGGGCTACAGCTTTCATTACCCCTCATTCCCAGGGGAGTCCCACCTCAGCCACAGCTCACACGGCATCTCCTCCAGGCCCACCACAAGTGTCAAGTCTCTCCCAGTCTCTCACTGATCCCCCCCAAAGATGCCTGGAGGGTGTGGGCCAGAAAAGAAGGTGGCAGAGGAAGGAGCAAAGTGACAGCCCATGGCAGGATGGGATGCAGACAAGAGCTTCCCCACACACACACACACACGTTACGCTTACAGGACCAAGTCCAAGTAAATTGCAAAGGAAGTTCAGCCTTGTTCTGCTTTGAAGGACGCAGACAGGATACTCACCTGTGTCGTACTGAACTAGCAGGGAACCGGAATGATCCCCAGTCTTCAGTGGGTGGAAGTCCACTGTTACTTGCATGGCCTCACCGATGCCGAGTGTACCGAAGGAGCGATCGACAGAGAAAGGGCTGCAACAGAGACACACACACTCATCAGGACTGTGGTGGGAGCTCTGGGGGCTCTTTTGCAGTCTAGTTCCCGGCAGATCAGTTCTGTGAGGAGCAAACAAGCAGCTGGCAGCAGCAACCCAGAACACAGGGGGTCAGAAACACGGCTGGCGACCCTCGCTCTCCAAAGTCCCGAGGGTATGAAATGACTTCATCCTCCCCAGATTCCGCATCCAGGCTCCAGTCCGGACCATACCATCAGAGAATGGGTTGTGAAGAGCCCAGAGCAGGTAAGAGGTGTTTGCATGCACAGCTTGACCCTGATGTCCCTGGGAATCAGGGTTTTTTCTGCCACCTAGAAACCTGCTACTCCTGAAAGACAGGAGAGAAGGTTTGGAGGGGGGGTTAATAGCTCCTTTTCTTCTGGCATGCTTTTACTACATCCAGCTGTACGCTTGCTTTGTTGTACAATGTCTGAAGTTTCGCAGGTCCTGATCTCCCAGCAGCACCTTGCAGTCCCCAGCTCCTATACCCTCATCTAGGCACACCAACCCAGGAGTCCCCTTCACACCAGGACCTGCTGAGATCTTGCCCATTACGGCCCTTCAGCAAGAGAGCAACACTAGACCTGTAAGCACTCTGATAATTATCTACCTTGCTATTTAGGGCTTGCTTACTCTCACCAGGGGTCAAGCTTCCCCATCTTGACAGAGTTGGGCTCAAGTTATGTCCCACGAGGATACCAAGGACCAGCATACTCCTGACATAATGCAGAAAGGCAGCTGACAAGTGAAAGAAGCTGGCAAGTCTGTGACACAGGCCCTCAAAGCACCACGTTGGCTTCTCTCCTGCACCCACATGCTCAGTAAACGCAGCGTGCAAGGAGGCTGCACTATACTGCGAGTCCCGGGCTACCTTCATCTTCTAACAGCCAAGCTTTCCTTCGTCTACTGCTGCCTTAATTGGCATCATAAAACCAGTTGAGTTTGGGAGAACCTAGTTCATTAAAAGCTACCTCCAGCCCCAAGGCAGACAGCAAAGTTACTGGGGACTGAAATGCCCCACCCTGTCCACCCAGATCTACAGCAGGGAAAACCCCACCAAACCCAAAGGCTTAATGTTTGCACATGCTACTTTTTGGCAGCAGTGTAACAGCCAAAGTCAACCAGCATAACCATCCCAGCAAACCCAGTCCCTCAGGACAAAGCATCTGAGACTGCACTGAAAAATCCCAGGTACACTCAGCACCTCCCAAGCCCAACCTTCCCTTCCCCCCTTTTCCTGCACCTCAGCCCTAATTTCATAACCTCGGGTGGTCTTTGTGCATCCCTACACCTCCCTGTAGTGTATGGGTACCACAGGGGATCCCTGAACGCTCTGCCTTGGAGGATCATCTCCCGAGCTTTCCGAGCTGGGTGGGGACACTCCTAGAGGGATCTAATCCCAGACCCGACCCTCTCTGTCCCTGGAGCACAGCAGAGCACAACGTCCATCGCCGCAGGAAAAGGCAGCGCTGCGCCTTGTCTGCTCCCAGACACCATTTTCATCTTAAACCTATTGGAATGACATTTCTCTCTGCCAATGTCACGGAGAAGAAACTCATTCTCCTGCCTGAACCACAAGAGCAATGGGAAGAGACTTACTGGATTTATCCTCTTGGGATTTTTATTCCCAAGTGCTGCGGTTAGGGGCTGGGCACGGCCCTGCAGAGGGAGGGCAGGCACAGAGCACACTGAAGCATGGGCAGTGCTGGGGTGGCTGGCTGGGTTTTTTCATGAAAAAGCAGTCAAATCATGGCCAAAATGTGACCACGTTTTCTGGATGCTATCAAAGATGCTGAATTGGCCCCACAGATTCACTTATGAGCTCCTCTCTGGAGCAAAAAGCAGAACAGAAAACAGCCAAGTTCTCGCACAAACGATGACCGGGCGGGGAACATCACCAGGATGTGACCAGATGCATGAGCTGAGCTCTCAGTACTGTGAGGAATAGTTAAGGATGGGAGATGGGCTGCAAAAGCACCCTAATGGGGAGAACAGAAAGTTCTACACTTGGTGCCAGGGAAGGGAACCCAGAGAGGGGAGGCAAAGACAAGTGGCACAAGCAGGACAGCAGATTGGGGAACGGTGGCACCTGAGCTGGTTTGTCAATGGGCAAGAGCCTGAGTTTGCTCAGGCCAGAAAAGAGAAGTTGCATCAACTAAACCAGAAGTTCAACCTGCACAGATAAAACATAGAGGATACAGGCCCATCAGCCGGCCTCTACATGCTCAGACGGATCTCTCATTCCCTTCTACCCCACTGCTGTCCTCCTCCTCTCTCACATGTGCCTGTACCTGTGTTGTGGCTTTGCATGGCTGGGTTCTGCTGGAGAAGGGGGAGATCTGCAGGGGTGGCTTCTGCAAGAAGCAGCCAGAAGCTCTCTGAAGCCCCACAGAGCAAACACCAGTCAGCTCAAGGCAGGAGTCGCTGTTGACCAAGGCCGAGCCCATCAGGGATAGTCACAGTGCCTCAGAATCACAGAGGGAAAAAAAACACCAAGAAGCTGCTTTTTGCCCCCAGAGACAGGAGTGAGAAGATGTGAGGAACTGTGCAGACACCAAGGCCAGGGAAGAAGGAGCAGGGAGGGATGATGAGATGTTTCAGGCACCAGAGAGAAAGATTCCCCTGCAGCCTGTGGAGAAGACCATGGTGAAGCAGGCTGTCCCCCTGCAGCTCATGGATGGCAGGGAGCAGAGATCCCATCTATAGCTGTGGAGGACCCCACGCTGGAGTGCCTGGAGACACCTGAAGGACACTGTGACTCTGTGGAAAGCCCGTGTCGGAGCAAGCTCCTGGCAGTGAAACTTGCTGCTCTAGAGCTCTAGAAGAAAAACACCCACACACACATTTTGTTGGGCAAATGAAGTGAGGTCCCTTACCTCTGAGTGCTGATGGAGTAGCGGGCCTCCCGGTTACCAACATTACGAACCAGCAGAGTCTTCTGGCTGCTGTACTTCACTGGACAGGTGGAGAAGTCCAGGTGGAGGGGGAAGTCCAGGACCGCCCGAGCACCAATAGCTCGGATCGGCACAATGAACTGTCCCCTGTCTGTGACACAGGTGATCTGGTGGGAATAATCCTGAGGGGAAGGAACAAATCACAGTACGTTCAGTCCCCGGCGGAAGGAAAACTGCTGCTTCCCACCACTAACAGGAGCCTTTGAGAATGTAACAGCACTTCTTTCTGTAACGACCTTTCCCTCCAGCAGCACCACTGGGACAGGGCTGGTACCCTGCAGAGAGGAAACCGCCCTGCTGATCCAGCTGCCTCCTCAGTGAGCTGGCAGAACCAGACCAAGTCACCTGATAGCTTGATGCCGAAGCACCAGAACAGAGTAATCCCACGGAAGGGATTGCAGCAGATCAAGGACCTGCTTCCAGCACCGCTCCGCACCCGGTTATGCCGCGGCACCAACTCCATCCCAGTGACCCCACTTGAAGCTTGGTGGGGGATGCTCAGGTACACTGTTGGATGGACTTGTCCACCAGCCATTGGTGAAATCACAGAATCACAAGGTTGGAAAAGACCTTTAAGATCATCGAGTCCAACTCTTCCTGTCCTGTGCTAAACCATATCCCTAAGTGCCTGATCTGCCCTTTTTTCAAACACACCCAGGGACCGTGACTCAAGCCCCTCCCTGGCAGCCTGTCCCAGGCCCTCACAACTCCTTACTGAGATGACTGTTTTAACATCAGGGGAGGCAGAGATTTCCCATCCCTTTCCACAGCATCTCAAGGACAAGGCTGGGGACACCCACCCTCCGAAAGCTGATCCACCTCCCCAGCCCCGAGCCGGCTCTGCTCCATACCCAAGCTATTCCTGAGAGATCCCTGACAGGTACTGAAGGGCACCAACAATTCCAGCCCTGCCCTCGGCGCAGCCTCTTCCAGCTCCTCCCAGGCCCTGAGAGCTCTCACTGCACATCTAACCTCTGACTTCCCTTTCACCTCAGCCCAACCCTGGGGGAGGCAGGGGACAGCTCTGCTCTCTCTGCTGCACACTGTGGCACAGACGATGCCTTGCTAACGCCTCTGAAGTTTCTAGAAGTGACTGGGTGCCTTCCTGAAGCTGGTGCTCTCAGGCCCTCAAGCGGGAGGCATGGGGACAGCCCCACCAGAGCCAAGCATGCTATTCCCAGCCCTGGGCTGCTTCAGCAAGGAGCCAGCCAGCCATTGCCCTGTCCCCCACCCCCGGCCGGCTGGGGGGCAGCAGCAGGAAGGTGAATTAAGCCACCAAAATCATTTCACTGCCAGGTTGAACAGCTCCATCTCCAGATGTACGGTGGAGTTAGATGCCCTAACCTTGCCTGCACACGCTCTTTCAGGCCGATGTCTCTGTCATCTACAGAAGTACCGCGCTGTGAGTAGCTGCAGACTGCCGGACCACAGCCTAGAGCACTGGAGGAGCTTTAGAGGTGATGTTCAGCTGTCTCACTACTGTGTCCAACATGACACACCCAAAGGTGACACCAGGTTTCAAAGGTCCTTGTCTCAGATCCTCTGAATAACAGGCTGCTTTTAAACAGACTTTTGTATTTCTAGTTACTGGAGCAAACCTGTAATTACACAGCAATGGGCAGATAATAGAAACCAACACCTTGAGCGGCCAACCCACCACAAGTAGTAGATTCTTTTGTCTCTGAAGTCAGCAGACGTTAAACATGCCAACACTGAAGGATAAAAACAGTCTGAATTGTCTAAGAGCCTACAGCCTATGACCTTCCCCAGGGGAAAAAAACACTTCCCACAGTTCTAGATCCAGCACAACCCTGTGAAACCAACAGTTCCTCCAAACCCCCACCCGATGCCCTGTTCTGAACCTAGCCCTGTACGTTCCCCTGAAGGCACCAACCTCCTGGGACCTCCAGTCTCACCTTGTTCTCCTCAGGGGTAAAAAGGACACGGTAGGTCAAAGCCAGTCCAACTGCTACAGTGCAGGACACACCCTTGGGCTTGACCAACTTGAAATAAGGTGAGTCCTCCAGAGTGACCTTCACCAGCCGAGGAACCTGTGGGAAAGACATGAAACTGCCATCTTGGTACTCGTGGAAACACGAGAAGAGCAGCCTTGGCCGTGCCCTGCTGACATCCTTCCTTAACCACCTTTCCAAAGCACCTTGAGCTCCGACACTTCTCCACTTTTCCCTTCCCAACTTCCTGGGGAAATCACCCCCCGATGCCAGGTTGGGGTTTGTATCCAAGGAAAGGCAGAGACCTTCAGGAGCACCTAACTCTGGATGCGCTGGGGCTCTCCAAAGGGAACGCAGAGCGTCACGTCGTCCGAGGAGACCCCGAGCGGAACCCAATTAAGCTTCGCAGGAGCTTCAAGCAGCACCTAAAGGTCTCCCACTGCTTCTGCTAAGCCAGTGGCTTTCTGCTGCTGTTTCAAAGCCCCTTTCCTGGAGTGCTAACGCTGCTAACTGTAACTTATTCAGGCATCAAGCAGAGAAGCCTCAGCCCCTGCGCTTTGACAGCAAGCTGCACAGAGGCAGCCAAACAGGCTACAAGAGGTGGAGGTGCCGAGACAGAAACCAAGGGTAACCAAGGACCCACCAGGACACTGTCCACCCTGAGGTCTGCAAGGTAAGGACCATACAGCCACCAGTCTGGAGCTCCCAAGAGGAAGGATGCTGACTAGGAAAGCTCCTTTGAGTCAGGTCCCATCAGACTCTGGGGAGGAATGGGAAGGTTTCCACCATCTTGTAAAACCAAGGTGGTGAGACATCTGATTCTGGGTGTGCTGCCTAACCCGCTCTGCTGTACACCACAGGAATTACACTGGTATCTTCCAGCACAGTCCTAAAGCTCCGTGTCCCAGCGCTCACCTTGTCACAGTTCCTCAGAACCAGCGTCGCTTTGCAGACCTCATGGGGGGTGTAGTTCTTAAACACCACCTCTGATGGGAAAGGCCGAATTAAGCTCTGGTCCACGTCCACTGCTGAGGACTGGAGATGAAAGAGAGGAGAGAGAGATTCAGGGGCTGGGACAAAGATTCACAGATGAGAGCCCCACGCTGAACAGGCTCAAGCTAAGAAGCTCTTTTGGGTCTTTCTCCAGGTTTCCTTCTCTAAAACGCAAGGCAGTGCTGATCTGCAGCAGAACCCTGTGGCTGGTGTGGTCACACAGCTCCAGAGCACGCTCTGTGAGAGCCACCAGCACCCACAGAGCAAGGGAAACCTGAGAATTTACACAAGACACCGCAGGAAACAATTCTGGGATGATCTTTACTCTGTGTCCCACACATCCCCAAACATCATCTTTGATGCAGAGCCTAGAAACCAGCGAGAGCAGCAGCACCGGAGGAGGTAAGGCCGAAAGGAAAGCAACACAGCAGCTAGAGAAGAGCCAAGTGTTGCGAGCGCTGGGTGGTGACGAGGTTCTGCTTCGTTCTCAGCATTACTGAGCACCTTGAGCAAGACTCCACTGGGTATTTCCTTCTCCCATGAGCTTTAAACAGATTCTTTACCCTATTCTGCTAGTGCAGTGTTATTTAATCCTGCTGCAGAAGCATGGCTGACAACAGGCACCAGCCGCAAACCCTCAGGGAGCAGAGGCATTCCTCAGAGATAAGTCCTCCCCAGCCTTGTCTCCCCTCTTCCAGCTGCACTGTGCCCACCCGAAAGACAGAGGCAGGTCTCCCACTTGCCCCCAGACACCACGGTGACACTGCAGCCAGTAGCTGCAGCTCACTGCCAGTTCTGCCTGCACTCATCTGACACGTTCCCAACCTCCCGTGCTGTCCCAGGCAATCCCTCACCCGTTCCTTAAGGGTCTCTCACTGTCCCCCCCAGTAACCCCCTGTCTGGGCGGTGTCATACCCAGTGGTCCTGCAGAAGCAGCAGCTTTAAGCACCCATCCAAGCAAGTGTTACTCCAGATAAAACACATCCCCCCCACTCTGCCCAGGGGGACTTCCCTGGCAAGACCCTGAAGCCTGCAGCCCTCACACCCTTCTGAAGGCTCACGCTCCTCCTTCCAAGCCAAAGCATTAACAAATCGGCTTCATTAAGCCCTGAGCAGGTACCGCAGGGTCTACGGCCTTCCAAGGCTGACTCTGCCACTGCTGAGGGTGTCACGGCCCTGAGGGTTTGCTGTGACTACACCAAGCAAGGAAGCAGGAGGTTAGTTCAGAGGGAGGATGGAAAATGGCAAGCTCCTGCCCTTGTGTCCCACCCCAGCCTTCCCCCAGTACCATCCCTTTGGTGACAGCAACTCAACTCCAGCAGAACTTGGTCGGGGGTTATTAATCCTGGCTTAGCACCATATGTTGCTTCAACATCGTCCCAGGGGGGAAATATGTTTTCCCTTTTCCCCAACAGAAGGAACTCGACCAGCAGCAGCGGTTTGAAAGGACAGCAGGACCTTGTCACCGAGGTATTTAGAGAAGCTGGGGGCAAGCCTGCCACCAGCACACACCTCCTTCAAACATCACATCAAACGGCAAGGAAAAGGGCAGGAAAAGGTCTACCTCATGACGGGAGATTTCACTCGTGTCTAGAGGCGGCAGAATCCGGGGCCGCCTCATCTCCCGGGTGCTGGCCAGCCTCTCTGCCTTGGGGACAGACATCTCCAGGAAGGCAGAGGGTGTCCCCTGAAACACAAAACACCAACAAGAGCTGCAGAAACATCTCTGTTCAGAAAGGCTTTTCTTGTTCAAGCACCCCTGATAAACCATTTGTCACCACAGCCACTAGGATAGTCCTGGAAGTTCCCAAAGTTCCCCACTGAAATATTTAACATCAGTCAATGAATGATGGAGAGCGGAACACGAGCTCTAACCAAGCGGCTCTGTCCCCTGCGCTTCTCCTTCATCCTCTGATGTGACACGTTTGAGCATTTCTGCTCTTCAGACATTTGTTTCCCCTTTAGCTTTGCAGGACTCAGGCAGTGACCTTTGAAAGGAGTGGGGAGGAGTCATCAGAAACCCCCTAACTCCATCCTCACACAATGCTCACAACCAGCCGGCGTGTGGAGATGTCACTGCCGGCTGAATCGCAGGAGAGCAGAAAAGTAGCGCTGTGCTGGGTCCAAGCTTTAGTTATCTTTTTAATTAGCCCTTGTTTTCTCTCTGTTCTGGCCTCACAGCCCTCTCCACAGAAGCATACAGAGATACCTCCTCCATGAGGTTATCTCCAGTAAAGGGAGCCTTGGTCAGCAAAAGGCACATTCATGGATGGGAGGAGGAACTGCCCCACGTTCATGGATGGGGAGGAGGAACTGCCCCAACTCCACAGCTGCTTCAAGGGCTGGATCTGCGCTCAACCCAGGATGACACTCATGACAGAACTGGTTTGGACCCCATTCTAGCTGGGACTGGACACGTCTCTCAAGTCTTCAGGCAGAGTCTGAGCAGTCCCACCACATCCCCAGCTGCTGGGAGGGCAGGGATGGTCAGAGCAGCGCCTGCAAGGATGCTTCCGTGACAGAAGATACTGCTGCCCTCACCAAGAGGATGGGTAGAAGCACCCCAATGCTTCAGCTACTCCAGTGCACTGCCCAGGACATCCCGTTAACTGGGTTTCAGCAGCACATTCAGACAAGACTCTGGACTTTCAGCCCACATTCCATCTCCCACTGCACCTTGATGGCCACCTCCAACACAAGTATGGCAGCAAAGAGATGGGGTGGTGGTGTGTACCTTCACAGTGTGGCTAAACAGGAGGGGCAGGCAGAGGACGGACACAGGGCAGGTTTCCAGCCTTACCACAGCTCCTATCTGGCCACAGCAGGTACTTACATTTACATACTTCTTCTTTGGAGCTGTTACTACTCTCCGTTGTAATATTGTAGAAAGCTCACTAGATCGACGAACGTTTTTGGTAGCCATGTCTCAGCTAATCTGGAAGGAGCAACAATGGGACTTTGAAAATTCAGGAAGAGAAGCTGACCCCAGGCGACTTTGTGCCCGACCTTATCACCTGCTCAGGGTTATTACACCAACCTCCAGCCCAGGGACCGCGGCTGCCCCGAGCATGAACAAGATCAGACCAGATCCCTTCCCACTTCGCCAGCCCAACGCCCACCCTCCGTGCCAGGAGCTTTGCTGTGTTTCTAACTAACGCAGCACGGAGTTCAATGTTCTGATGAAAAACTAGAGTCTCCAGGCTCAGTCGGTTGGTTTGAGCTACAGAAATTATCCAGCAAATATGACTCCTTCCAGGCATGAAATTCCCACAGCCCCCAAGAGCATTTCTCCCGGGAGAACAAGGGCCCTAATTTTCATTTATTAACACTCACACTCGAGGCTCTCTACAGGCATTCGAGGCTGTAACAGCAGAAAGAAAACCACGAAGCCATTAAAGCAACAACAGCAATGAGCTCAAACATGAACACCACGTCTGTGCAGGCAGGGCTGCTAAAGACTTGATCCTAACGGCAGTTCTTCTCCAGCACCCCCACCCCACAAGGACTGCGGGTTGACCGGTCCATGGCCGGCTTTTAGGTCCATGGCCCAGTCGCCAGCCTGACAACCACCTCTCCATCTCCATCACACACAGCGAAGCACTGCCATTCTGTAGTGGCTCCTGTCAGGATCTGAGCCAAAGCTCATGGAACTCATAGGCAGACACAGGCTGTCAGGCTGTTTCCACAGGCAGTATCTTACCCTACCCAAAGCAAACGCTTGGACCCACAGCAGCCTGCAGCTAAAAGCACGAGGCGAACAAATCCGCCCTGCCCAGGGGCTTCAGGCATGTGCACAGCAGCCACGGCTCTGCTGCCACACAAGGATTTGGTCATCTACCCTTGAACCACACACCCAAGCTGGAACATGGGGCACTGCCAGCACCCCTAAAACCCATCCTCTCTCCCTTTCTGAACCACATCCCAGCTTCTGTGGCATCAATTCACCGTGCACAGCTGTGCTGTGTCCACATCCTGACCACTGCTGTCACCCACAGAGCTCTGCTATCACCCAGCTCACCCAAAATGCTCCCGCAAACCCCAATCCAAGTCAAAATCTTTTAATCTCAACCTGCAAACACCTTCTCAACAAGAGTTCTGCGCATCCCTGCCCAGTTCTCACGAGGGAGTTTGAATCTCTGGCAAAACCAACAGCAGTTGAATTTAAAAGATGCCAAACTGGAGACATGCAAACAGCCAAAAGCAGCGGCAGGAGCATCACCCCCCGCCTCACCTCGGCAGGCTCCAGCCTCATACCCACTTACCCAGCACACACACACATTCCTGGCTGCCAGAACAGACAACAGGCCCTATTTCCTGGCTTACTGCTGTCCTACTCAGCACTGCATTAACCCTGAGGTGTCACAGACACTTCACCCAGTTACACCCCACCCTGAAGGCACTGAAACCCTCATTTACACGTCGCAACACTGAGGTTTAAGCTCCAAACACCCAAAGGCCCGTGAACAAGAAGAGGAGGGCAGCATCAGCAGCCTCCATCCCCTCCACTCCTGCCCCAGGGCCTGGATGCGGCCACAGCTGCATCCCATGGGGGGGCAGACCTTGGCCTGGGAAGTCTGCTCTGATGGGGAGCACAGCGGGGCAGCTGGAGGGGGCGGGGCAGCTGGGGGGGGCAGGCCCCGACACAAAACGCTGCCGCCTCCTCCAGCCCGGCATGAGAGCCCCCCCTTCGCTCCTTAGGCAGCCTCCCCCCTGAAATCCCGCCCTCCGTCCCTCCCAAACAGACCGCCTCCTGGCAGGGAAGCCTCCCCGGCAGGAGGGTGAGCACCACGGCCTGACACAGTTCGGGCGGCACCCAGCTCACACCCAACACCCCCCCCCGGGCACGCTGTGCCAGGCACCCCGACCGCTCCAGCCCCCAGCCCCGGCGCTCCGCCCGCCCCCGCCCCTCCCGAGGCCGCACCTCCGGAACGCAGCCACCGCCCCAAAAACACGGGCTTGGGCACCGCTATCCCCCCCTCCCGCTCCCGGGGGCCGTGGGGACACTCACACGCCGGAGCGTGGCTGCCAGCCGGGCTGCTGCCGCTGGCAATGAAGCAACGGACACAAACGTTCCCGTGGCAACGGCGGGACGCGAGCGAGGCCCGTGCGGCAGCGCCCGGACAGCCCCGCCTGCGGGCCCGGCCAGCCCCGGGCAGAGCTGACCAAGCGCCGCACCTCGGCGGGGAGTTACTACCCGCTCGCTCCTGCCCCGGGACCGGGGAAACCGGCGCCACGGGCGTGGGGCAGATGCCGCTTGGTGATAGCTCAGAGCCCAGTTCAACCAGCTCACTGCCTTGCCGGCGTTCCCTGACCCCCGGCCCGGCTCTCCGCACAGCCTGGCACCCACATGCAAACCACAAGCAACAGGCTCTGACACTCAGCGCTCCCCACGTTCTGCTTCACACCAGCTCCAGCACCCTCCAAGCGATGTTAGAGCCTCAAGTGCCTCCTGCCTGCCCCACCGTGCACTGCAAGCAGCTCCTCTTGCAGGAGCGCAGACGGGTGGCTGAATCGTGCTGAAATATACACAGGAAATCCTCCTCCTTCAGCAGCTATAAGGCACCTCTCTCCAGAGTAACTGGTTCATTTGCCTTTCTATTACACTTTGCTGGGAGAGCCGGAGAGGAGATCTGCTAAAAGGGAGAACCAGGATGCTCCCGAACACTTTTCTTCACCTAAATCATCTTGCCCTGTTCAGGCTTAAGTAGCAGGACCACGTTTCTTGCTTAGAAATCACCCGCTTAGCCGTAATTACCATATAAACAGCATCTCACGGGAGCCAGGAAAGGAGAATTTCCAGGACTAATCTCTTGCCCCTCCAGCCCACCACTAAGTGGCTGAGCGCTTTCTAAATCAAGCCTTGCTCCCCAGGAAGCCTCACCTGGCACCTTTATACTCCAGCCCCTCTTGTCTTTTTATCACTTCGGTACTGCCATCCCACAATTTATTGTAAAAGCTCCACCACGGCAGAGATAATTAACAGGAGCCTCGTGTTACACCTTCCCCTTCCTGCTTTTCATAAACTCAAGCTCTCAGCTGGCGGTGAGGTGAGCAAGGCGGACCAGGCTCCCTTCCAAGGGCCTCCCAGAGCTCCACGTGCTGTGAATTTACAGCCACAGCTCCTGCCGTCAGCGCCCCCAGCCCCGGCGCTCCGCCCGCCCCCGCCCCTCCCGAGGCCGCACCTCCGGAACGCAGCCACCGCCCCAAAAACACGGGCTTGGCACCGGAATCTCCCCCCTCCCGCTCCCGGGGGGCGTGGGGATACTCACACGCCGGAGCGTGGCTGCCAGCCGGGCTGCTGCCGCTGGCAATGAAGCAACGGACACAAACGTTCCCGTGGCAACGGCGGGACGCGAGCGAGGCCCGTGCGGCAGCGCCCGGCCAGCCCTGCCTGCGGGCCCGGCCAGCCCCGGGCAGAGCCGACCAAGCGCCGCACCTCGGCGGGGAGTTACTACCCGCTCGCTCCTGCCCCGGGACCGGGGAAACCGGCGCCACGGCCGTGGGGCAGATGCCGCTTGGTGATAGCTCAGAGCCCAGTTCAACCAGCTCACTGCCTTGCCGGCGTCTCCTGACCCCCGGCCCGGCTCTCCGCACAGCCTGGCACCCACATGCAAACCACAAGCAACAGGCTCTGACAATCAGCGCTCCCCACGTTCTGCTTCACACCAGCTCCAGCACCCTCCAAGCGATGTTAGAGTCTCAAGTGCCTCCTGCCTGCCCCACCGTGCACTGCAAGCAGCTCCTCTTGCAGGAGCGCGGACAGGTGGCTGAATCGTGCTGCACTATACACAGGAAATCCTCCTCCTTCAGCTGCTATAAGGCACCTCTCTCCAGAGTAACTGGTTCATTTGCCTTTCTATTACACTTTGCTGGGAGAGCCAGGATGCTCCCGAACACTTTTCTTCGCCTAAATCATCTTGCCCTGTTCAGGCTTAAGTAGCAGGACCACGTTTCTTGCTTAGAAATCACCTGCTTAGCTGTAATTACCGTATAAACAGCATCTCACGGGAGCCAGGAAAGGAGAAGAAGATTTTCCAGGACTAATCTCTTGCCCCTCCAGCCCACCACTAAGTGGCTGAGCGCTTTCTAAATCAAGCCTTGCTCCCCAGGAAGCCTCACCTGGCACCTTTATACTCCAGCCCCTCTTGTCTTTTTATCACTTCTGTACTGCCATCCCACAATTTATTGTAAAAGCTCCACCACGGCAGAGATAATTAACAGGAGCCTCGTGTTACACCTTCCCCTTCCTGCTTTTCATAAACTCAAGCTCTCAGCTGGCGGTGAGGTGGGCAAGGCGGACCAGGCTCCCTTCCAAGGGCCTCCCAGAGCTCCACGTGCTGTGAATTTACAGCCACAGCTCCTGCCGTCAGCGCCCCCAGCCCCGGCGCTCCGCCCGCCCCCGCCCCTCCCGAGGCCGCACCTCCGGAACGCAGCCACCGCCCCAAAAACACGGGCTTGGCACCGGAATCTCCCCCCTCCCGCTCCCGGGGGGCGTGGGGATACTCACACGCCGGAGCGTGGCTGCCAGCCGGGCTGCTGCCGCTGGCAATGAAGCAACGGACACAAACGTTCCCGTGGCAACGGCGGGACGCGAGCGAGGCCCGTGCGGCAGCGCCCGGCCAGCCCCGCCTGCGGGCCCGGCCAGCCCCGGGCAGAGCCGACCAAGCGCCGCACCTCGGCGGGGAGTTACTACCCGCTCGCTCCTGCCCCGGGACCGGGGAAACCGGCGCCACGGGCGTGGGGCAGATGCCGCTTGGTGATAGCTCAGAGCCCAGTTCAACCAGCTCACTGCCTTGCCGGCGTCTCCTGACCCCCGGCCCGGCTCTCCGCACAGCCTGGCACCCACATGCAAACCACAAGCAACAGGCTCTGACACTCAGCGCTCCCCACGTTCTGCTTCACACCAGCTCCAGCACCCTCCAAGCGATGTTAGAGTCTCAAGTGCCTCCTGCCTGCCCCACCGTGCACTGCAAGCAGCTCCTCTTGCAGGAGCGCGGACAGGTGGCTGAATCGTGCTGCACTATACACAGGAAATCCTCCTCCTTCAGCTGCTATAAGGCACCTCTCTCCAGAGTAACTGGTTCATTTGCCTTTCTATTACACTTTGCTGGGAGAGCCAGGATGCTCCCGAACACTTTTCTTCGCCTAAATCATCTTGCCCTGTTCAGGCTTAAGTAGCAGGACCACGTTTCTTGCTTAGAAATCACCTGCTTAGCTGTAATTACCGTATAAACAGCATCTCACGGGAGCCAGGAAAGGAGAAGAAGATTTTCCAGGACTAATCTCTTGCCCCTCCAGCCCACCACTAAGTGGCTGAGCGCTTTCTAAATCAAGCCTTGCTCCCCAGGAAGCCTCACCTGGCACCTTTATACTCCAGCCCCTCTTGTCTTTTTATCACTTCTGTACTGCCATCCCACAATTTATTGTAAAAGCTCCACCACGGCAGAGATAATTAACAGGAGCCTCGTGTTACACCTTCCCCTTCCTGCTTTTCATAAACTCAAGCTCTCAGCTGGCGGTGAGGTGAGCAAGGCGGACCAGGCTCCCTTCCAAGGGCCTCCCAGAGCTCCACGTGCTGTGAATTTACAGCCACAGCTCCTGCCGTCAGCACTTAGAGCACTATTTTCTCTCCCCCAGCACCTCATCTCTGCTATCTTGGGCTTCCCAACTTGCATCAACCCTTCCCCCCCACTATTTACTCTTTTTCCTGCATAGGGACCACGTTTCATTGTGGTTGGCAACACATCAGAGCTTCCACGCAACAAGAGACCTCGGAGTGGAAAAGCAGGAGACAAAAGGACTATTACCGGGTCCCCAGGTCGGCAGCAAGTGGCCTGAGCGGGGTCAGAGCTGCCTCTGCCGGGCTGAGGAGCACGTTAGCGAAGCGCTGCCACTCTGTAGTGGATCCTGTAAGGATCGGAGCCAAAGCTCATGGAACTCATAGGCAGACACAGGCTGTCAGGCTGTTTCCACAGGCAGTATCTTACCCTACCCAAAGCAAGTGCTTGGACCCACAGCAGCCTGCAGCTAAAAGCACGAGGCGAACAAATCCGCGCTGCCCAGGGGCTTCAGGCATGTGCACAGCAGCCACGGCTCTGCTGCCACACAAGGATTTGGTCATCTACCCTTGAACCACACACCCAAGCTGGAACATGGGGCACTGCCAGCACCCCTGAAAGCCATCCTCTCTCCCTTTCTGAACCACATCCCAGCTTCTGTGGCATCAATTCACCGTGCACAGCTGTGCTGTGTCCACATCCTGACCACTGCTGTCACCCACAGAGCTCTGCTATCACCCAGCTCACCCAAAATGCTCCCGCAAACCCCAATCCAAATCAAAATCTTTTAATCTCAACCTGCAAACACCTTCTCAACAAGAGTTCTGCGCATCCCTGCCCAGTTCTTACAAGGGAGTTTGAATCTCTGGCAAAACCAACAGCAGTTGAATTTAAAAGATGCCAAACTGGAGACATGCAAACAGCCAAAAGCAGCAGCAGGAGCATCACCCCCAGCCTCACCTCGGCAGGCTCCAGCCTCATACCCACCCAGCACACACACGCATTCCTGGCTGCCAGAACAGACAACGGGCCCTATTTCCTGGCTTACTGCTGTCCTACTCAGCACTGCACTAACCCTGAGGTGTCACGGAAACTTCACCCAGTTACTCCCTACCCTTCAGGCACTGAAACCCTCATTTACACGTCGCAACACTGAGGTTTAAGCTCCAAACACCCAAAGGCCCGTGAACAAGAAGAGGAGGGCAGCACCAGCAGCCTCCATCCCCTCCACTCCTGCCCCAGGGCCTGGATGCGGCCACAGCCGCATCCCATGGGGGGGCAGACCTTGGCCTGGGAAGTCTGCTCTGATGGGGAGCACAGCGGGGCAGCTGGAGGGGGCGGGGCAGCTGGGGGGGGCAGGCCCCAACACAAAACGCTGCCGCCTCCTCTAGCCCGGCATGAGAGCCCCCCCTTCGCTCCTTAGGCAGCCTCCCCCCTGATATCCCGCCCTCCCTCCCTCCCAAACAGACCGCCTCCAGGCAGGGAAGCCTCCCCGGCAGGAGGGTGAGCACCACGGCCTGACACAGTTCGGGCGGCACCCAGCTCACACCCAACACCCCCCCCCGGGCACGCTGTGCCAGGCACCCCGACCGCTCCAGCCCCCAGCCCCGGCGCTCCGCCCGCCCCCGCTCCCGCCCCTCCCGAGGCCGCACCTCCGGAACGCGGCCACCGCCCCAAAAACACGGGCTTGGCACCGCTATCCCCCCCCTCCCGCTCCCGGGGGCCGTGGGGACACTCACACGCCGGAGCGTGGCTGCCAGCCGGGCTGCTGCCGCTGGCAATGAAGCAACGGACACAAACGTTCCCGTGGCAACGGCGGGACGCGAGCGAGGCCCGTGCGGCAGCGCCCGGCCAGCCCCGCCTGCGGGCCCGGCCAGCCCCGGGCAGAGCCGACCAAGCGCCGCACCTCGGCGGGGAGTTACTACCCGCTCGCTCCTGCCCCGGGACCGGGGAAACCGGCGCCACGGGCGTGGGGCAGATGCCGCTTGGTGATAGCTCAGAGCCCAGTTCAACCAGCTCACTGCCTTGCCGGCGTCTCCTGACCCCCGGCCCGGCTCTCCGCACAGCCTGGCACCCACATGCAAACCACAAGCAACAGGCTCTGACACTCAGCGCTCCCCACGTTCTGCTTCACACCAGCTCCAGCACCCTCCAAGCGATGTTAGAGTCTCAAGTGCCTCCTGCCTGCCCCACCGTGCACTGCAAGCAGCTCCTCTTGCAGGAGCGCAGACGGGTGGCTGAATCGTGCTTCACTATACACAGTAAATCCTCCTCCTTCAGCAGCTATAAGGCACCTCTCTCCAGAGTAACTGGTTCATTTGCCTTTCTATTACACTTTGCTGGGAGAGCCGGAGAGGAGATCTGCTAAAAGGGAGAACCAGGATGCTCCCGAACACTTTTCTTCACCTAAATCATCTTGCCCTGTTCAGGCTTAAGTAGCAGGACCACGTTTCTTGCTTAGAAATCACCCGCTTAGCTGTAATTACCATATAAACAGCATCTCACGGGAACCAGGAAAGGAGATTTTCCAGGACTAATCTCTTGCCCCTCCAGCCCACCACTAAGTGGCTGAGAGCTTTCTAAATCAAGCCTTGCTCCCCAGGAAGCCTCACCTGGCACCTTTATACTCCAGCCCCTCTTGTCTTTTTATCACTTCGGTACTGCCATCCCACAATTTATTGTAAAAGCTCCACCACGGCAGAGATAATTAACAGGAGCCTCGTGTTACACCTTCCCCTTCCTGCTTTTCATAAACTCAAGCTCTCAGCTGGCGGTGAGGTGAGCAAGGCGGACCAGGCTCCCTTCCAAGGGCCTCCCAGAGCTCCACGTGCTGTGAATTTACAGCCACAGCTCCTGCCGTCAGCGCCCCCAGCCCCGGCGCTCCGCCCGCCCCCGCCCCTCCCGAGGCCGCACCTCCGGAACGCAGCCACCGCCCCAAAAACACGGGCTTGGCACCGGAATCTCCCCCCTCCCGCTCCCGGGGGGCGTGGGGATACTCACACGCCGGAGCGTGGCTGCCAGCCGGGCTGCTGCCGCTGGCAATGAAGCAACGGACACAAACGTTCCCGTGGCAACGGCGGGACGGGAGCGAGGCCCGTGCGGCAGCGCCCGGACAGCCCGGCCTGCGGGCCCGGCCTCACCCTGCCTGAGGGTGGATGTGGGAAGCTTCCCGTTTCCATGAAGAGTGCTGGGATCTCAGGTTGTCAGATGCTCCTCACGAGCTATGGGGGGAGTTTGGGGTTTCCACCAATGTCAGCTTCACCCTCCTTTCCCCATGTAAATCAGAAAGCTGTAAATAGCCTCTAGACGAGCAGGGATCTAAAGTTTGTGTGCTGAATCTCCTCCCAACTTTGAGTTCAACAGGTTCAATGTCCTTATTCCCCTCTCAGTTCAGCGATCACACCTAGGCTACACATTCAGCCTGAGTTGATCCCTGTGCTGCAATGCTCTTTTACAGCAGCGTAGATGATGGAGCAGGTCACCCCCAATTTGTGCTGGAATCCTTCAGACCTGGGACTGCGGGGTGGGAGAGGCTGGAGAACATATCTGGTGGGTCTGGCAATCTTGAATACATCTTAAGAGCTTTTCTGCTTGCCCAAGGCCAGCTCTTCTTATTTCTGGGGAGCTCTGAGTGGTATTGCTCCTTCCCAAAATGGGGATACTGGTGTCTGAGCACAGCTGAGGCTGCGTGTGCTACTGCAGCGCTGCTGGCAGGCAGCAGTGAGTTGAGGGACAGGCACGTAATTAGCAACTGCACCTATTTTAATGGCATCTTCCCTTCCTCTTATGTGAATCTGTACCCTAAGTCATTGAGTCAGTGATGAAGAATTAATTGAGTGGTTGTGGTTGCCATTAGAGAAACAGCAGTCACCCCCTGCCACGCTGCTCAGAGATGGCTTTTGTTCCGTGCTTTGCCCTCCCTGTTTGTGCCAGAACAGTAGGTGGGTACAGACCTGGGAAGATGCAGCTTCACCAAACACCCAGAGCAGGACCCTGGGTTGGTGTTGGTGGAGCAGCAGCAGCTTGTTGTCCATCCCACCGAGTGTCTCACCTGCAGCCCTGGTATTTCCCTGGGGTTGTGTGTCCTTCTGGAGTTGGTCTGGGGAGCCGAATCCTGCTGGGTGGGCCCCTGCGCATAGTCAGAGCTGCAGCCACGTTGGCAGTTGTGGTCCTGGTTTTTAATCTTACATAGAGGCTTACTGCAGAGGCTGGGCTAATAGTAACTTGGAGCAGCGTCTGCCCTGACAGCTCTGGGTGGGGAGACAAGTGTTGCCTCCATCAAGTAAATAGCCATGAGAGGCACAGTGACCCTTCGGGGCTAATTACAGCAGCCTGGGTTAGTCTGGGCTGTTCCAGTGCTGCATGTCCATTGGGAATATGGCCCTGTGCTTCTCCTGGGGACCCAGAAGGCTGATCCTGGAAGTTTTTCACTTCCTATTTAGAGATTTTAATTGTTTTAATATATGGCTTGAGACAAACCAGGTTGCTAGAGCAGCAGCACACCTTGCTGAGGATTGTTTTTTGTGTCTCCTCATCAATGCTGTTACAATACTCTGCCATGTCCTATGGGGAAAAAATCATCAGAGTTATCACCATGTACCTGAAATATGCTCACAGTGTGGAAGGTGAAGTTGTTACTTGAGGCTGGTGGCTGATGGAGACTGAGCTGAAAAACATGGGACTTGGGGTATGTGGAGGGTCAGCCCTGCCGAGAGCTGTCGCCGGCAGCGCTGTGGCCAGTATGGCAACGTCAGTCTGGCCACAGCAGCAGTGAGAGTGCTCAGCTCTGGCTGTCACATTAGAAAGAGCTAAGGAGTTGGCAGCAGATCATTTTAGGCTCCTGGGAGAAGGGCTGGCTCCTCCAGGAGATGCAGATTCACCGCTGTCCAAGGCAAAGTATTGATGCTTTTGATGCTGACTGGGGCAAGGCAGGAATAACTTGTCTGGGGAATGTGGGCATGTTCCCCAGGGCATGCAGCATGGGCCTTCCTGCTCAGAGCTGATTTGTAACCTGAGTTTCACCAGCTGTGTTACTGGGTGTGTGGGTTACGTGAGCTACGCTCCCAGGAACTCTGCTGCCTGTTTGAGGAGGTTCTTGGGGACACAGCTCAGTGACAGGTTACAGAGCCACTGCTACACACAGGTACCTGTGGATTTCCTCTTCTATACATGGCCCCTCGTGCTCTCTCCAACCCTGCTCTGAGCTGCCCTTGCCAAGCAAAGAGTGAATGAGACCACTTGTGTTGGAAGCCTTGGCTGGCCCTACAGCTCTGTACATGAGGCAGTTGGAGAGCACCCAGTCATAGTCCCCTCTGCTCCACAGTCAACATCTCCTCTGGCAGCCAGATTCTCCTGGAGTTGAGTGGCCTGTGAGCTAATCCTGGTGGCAGAGCCCTCTGCTCTTTGTTTTGAGGTGTGCTGCTGATGTGCCCGTCTCCACCCTGGCATCCAAATTCAGCAGCACTGCTGAGCACCGTGCATCTCCCTAGCAAGCTGCCTTCAGGGAGTGTGAGGGGGTGCCCCAGGCAGCTTGGGTGCAACCATCTGACCACTTTCCTCTGTCCTGTGACAAACAGTTTCTCACCAGCTTGGATGTCTCCTCCATAGTCTTCTTTCTGACAGTTTCTTGGCTTCAATGTTCTTTTTTGCTTGACACTGTTAATACTTCCCCCCTCCCCGTGCCATGCAAGTGGCAGGATGTTACTGGTGTCTGTGCAGCTGTGAAAAAGGCTGCTGGGCTTCCTTAACTCAGTGCATGGGCGAAGCTGTGATCTGGGGGGACCTGAGCCAGGGACCTAAGTGGCTGATTCCAGAAGCACAAGCTTGAATTCCACGATCAGATGGGTAACCCTCAGTGAAGTGTCTTCTGCGAATCCGTTTCAAACTAGAGATGAGGTGCTTGTCCTTCAGCTGCTGGCTGCTCCCATACTTTGTGCAGTCTGTGAGCATATAGGGTGCTGTGCCTTTCATTGCCCTGGAGAGTTAAATCCCCCAGGGAAAGGAGCAGGCAGAGCCAGGTCTGCAGGAGCAGGGCTGAGCTGCCTTGCGATTTCATTCTTAAAACACACTGGCAGGTTTAAAGCTGAAGAAGAGGAGATGAGTGAAGAAAGGTGAGCAATGAAAGCTTGCCTCAGGATGTTCAGCCCAGTGGGATTGTGGGGGCAGAGAGCTTTTGAGTCAGACCTCCCACTTTGTGCACACCTCAGTGAATTTTCAGGCCGAGTTGCTGGGAGGGAAGTGTCCATGTTTTGTCCTGACCTATCCAAGGTTAGTTTAAAAAAACAGTTGTTGCCCTGTGAGGGTGATGCAGAAGTATGAATGGTTCTTGTCCCTTGTATGGCTGCTGAGGCTGGAATGCTTTGGGAACTCCCTCCTCTGCTGGTGCTGCCTGCCCTGCACCCCAAAGCAGCGTCTCCTCTGACAGCTCCTCGCAGCCACCCTGTTGCTATGCAGACACTGCTTCCTGCACGTAGCCAGCTGTGTTGCTCCCTCATGGGAGGAGAACAAGCATTTAGCACCTGCCAGCCCTGTGGAGGCATGTCTCTGCCTCCTTGGGCACCAACAGGATTAGTTTTGCAGTTGGTTACATGATGCCTGCCAAAATAGCAGGCAAAGCTGAAGGGGTTGGGGGCTACTTACAGGTTTGATGTTGGCTCGTGCTCTGTGTGCAGAAGGGAGACCAGCCCAGGTCTGTATGGCCTCACACAGTCAGTGCTGGCAACAAGCTGAGCAGATGGTTGAGCTGGGTCCGAGTGATCCTCACGGTGATGGTTCTGATAGTTTTACCGCCAGCCAGCCCTGGGAGCAGAGCAGGGGATGTGTCTGTAAAGGAGCCTCCTCCTCACCCTGCTGGGCTGGGCAAAGGGGCTTTGGAGCCTGCTGTCAGGGCTGCATGGGGCAGCTGCTGCACAGGGCTCTGTCCTTCAGAGCCTTCTCCACTCCCCAGCTGCTTGCTGGGCACCACTCCCTCTTCAGCAGGTGCGTTGTCTCCGACCACCAGCATCACAGGGCACCTGGAAGTGAGGGGAGGAAGGGGCACAGTCAGGGCTTGGCCTGGGTGGGCTCCACTGCCCTGGAAACCCCCACGCCATGCCAATGTGACTCTTACCGCAGTGTCTTGGCATTGGGCACGGTCCCAGGCCGGTTGATGTCCAGGTCCCTGCGGCTGATGGAGAAGAAAGAGGGCCAGTATGAGCCCTACAGGCAGGTGCTGCCACCAAAGCGCAAGAGCCGGGGCCTCACCAGCTCTGGGAAGCAGCACTGAGCCCCCTGTTCCAGCACCCCATGGCCACCTCTGCTACAACTTGAGTAGAGCTGACACTGTGGGTTGCTGCAACCAGCAGCATGGCGAGGTTCGCAACCCTCTTTGTGCATGGGATGGCATCTCTTGCCCCTGCCCCAGACCTGTTCTAGCACCCAGCACAGGCAGAGACACAGTAACACGTGCCTGTGGCAGAGGCAAGGTGCCACCACTCCCACATTCCTGTGCCAGGTGATGACAACACCCTACAGGGGTGAGGGTTCTCATGGTGGCCTCGGGGCCACCTACCAGCACTGTGGCCCCTCACCTTGGCACAGATGGGGGGGCTGCCTGCTGGCAGGGACTCCTGAGGTGCTCACCTGTTGTACATGTTGAGGAAGAGCTGGAGGTTGAACTGGTTCACCACGCTGCCAATCTGCTGCCGATAGCTCTGCACCAGCTCCGTGTTGTTCACCAGTTCTTCCTGCGTGAGCAGGAGATGGAGATCAGGGCAGGCACTGCTGCATGTCACAGAAACCCTACTCCCCCAGACCAGTCCATAAGGTGCCAGCCCGTGATGTGGAGGAGGAGGATGCTGGGCACAAGTCACATACACGTCGAGGCTAAGCCCCAGATCTGACAGGAGGGATGCCAGCAGGGCTGGACTAGTCTGATCCCTGGGAACAGTGTAGGGCCAATGGCACTGTGGCCTGGCAGGCAGGGCACAGGGAGGGGGCCAGCTGCAGGGCCAGCAGGATGCACAGCCCTTACCTGGCTAAAGAGGTGGGACAGAACAGTGTCTGGCAGCGTGCTGGTGAGGCCAGAGAGCTGTGGAGGGAACATAAGAAGTTAACATGCTGCTGTGGCTGGCTCCTGCCCCAGGGAGTCACTGGGTGTGGGAAGGGGGTTGGGACCCTGCCCACCTTGGCGGCTGCCCAGTCAATCCAGCCTTTGCCATTGGGGTCGATGTTCATGAGGACCAGTCCTTCAACCAGATCGGGGAAGATGAGCTGCAGTGAGCAAGAGGGATGATGCTCAGCAGGAAGGGGAGGTGCACCCCGTGCAGCCCCTGACAAGCACCACTGCCCCACTGCACAGACATCGTACAGGGATGACATGCCCCATCCTTGGAGAGATGGGAGACCTGTGACTTCCCAGCTGCCATGGCACTGCCACCCTGGCCCCCCTCATCCCTCCAGCAGTCTTCACAGTGGCACAGCCTGGCCAGGGTGTCAGGTCCTGTTCTTCCCCATGCTCAAGGCTGACTGCAGGTATGGACAACTCGGGGCCAGCCCACCCCAGCCCCAGGCTCACCGCAAACTTGGCCAGCACGTAGGCTCCTGCCCCAACACCAATCCCGATCACATACTTGAACCTGGAAAGCAGAGAGGTGCGTATGGGGGGACAGTGGGCTCCAGCGTGGGTTCCCTGGGGGTCCCCTTCACCCACAGCATGGGGCACAAGAAGACACACTGGGTGCCAGCTTACAAGGACAACTCCCCCAGCCTCAAGCCCCTGCCTGTCTCCCTGCCCCATGCCCTCAAACTGACAAACATGGAGTGGACAATGACTCACCCAAAATGCTGTACCACACTGGGCAACATGGCAGCCAGCTGGTCCATGGCGGGGTACTGGTACCTGGGGCACAGGACAGCAGTTATGGGACCCATGCAGAGCAGGAAGGCTGGGACAAGGAAATGCCACCCACCCACACACCCAGCCCCATTGCCCACCCCCAGCCAGTCAGTGCCTTGGGCTTGGCACAGTTCAAAGAGACCTGAAGGCAGAGCACTACTGCCCAGGCAGTGACAACCCAGCGAGCAGGGAGGTGACATCCTGGAGGGCACAAGAAGCTGGCACCTACCCCTGAGGGAACTGCGAGGCTCCTGCCTGCTGGCCTGGCGCATCCACATGGCAAACCACAAAGTGCTTCGTGATCTCCTGCATGTCCTTGTAGTTGAAGAAGGTGTTGAAGCAAAGCTTGTCTGTCAAAGGTCAGGTGGGGATCAGAGACCAAACACCCTAGCACAGGGGCAATAGAGAGAGGTTGCCTGCCCTCCCACTGCTCTTCAACTGGGAGGTGACATGCCACCAAAATTCCACCTCCTTTCCCTCCGGGCTCCTCATCTCCACAGCAGAGACCACAGCCACTGTCAGCAAGGGCTGCATCCCTCCTGGTGATGGGAGGCATGGGGATGGATGGACACAATGAGGAGGAGGAGTTTGGAGTGAGCCTCATCAGCATGGAGGTGTGGGACTGGGGGATGCAAAGCCAGGAGTTGCAGGACCACCCGGTGGGCAGCATGATTAGCAGTCAGGATATTATTTGCCATATCCTTAATCCCCAAGGGATTTGCTCAAGAAAATACGGGATTTAAGAAATGTCTGCAAATCTCCCTGCTTGGAAACAAAGAAACAGCCCCAGCACTGCTGTGGACAAGCCACCACCATTGCAGCAGGGTACAGCCATTGCCAAGGCCTGGAGAGATGCTGTCCCATGCCATCAGTGCCAGGACAACCTTCCTAAAACATGGGGCTGAGGCAGGTTGTAACATCCATCACAACCAAAATGACACACCCCTGGACAGGAGCGTGCTGCTGGAATGGTGAGGCAGCTCACAGAGCTGCCAGTGGCTTGGCCTCAGATGCCAGTGCAGGGGGGATACACTTCTTCCAGTTCACAGGACACTGGGCCTCCCAGCTCAGCTGCGAGAGCACAGCCCAGGGCAGAGGTCTGGGGTGCGGGTCCAAGGCTGCAGCCTAACAGAGAGCACAGCATCCACATCGGGAGCCCTTGCTCAGGGCCCCTCCTTTCCTGTTACTCCCCATCTCCTTTAGCCCCCACTACACCCTGCCGTCAGTTGGGTCCGTGCTCTGAATACCAACAGGCTGGTGGTGGCAGGGCCTGACCCAGCATCCCCTGCATCCCATCCTGCCTGGCATGGGCAGGTGGACAGCTGGCACTGGGGTGGCCGAGCACTCCTGGCTGCACTTGGCCCAGACATTGGGTTTGGCTGAGTATCCAAACCCTCCTGGTTCTCTCAGATGCCTGGGGAGACCCAATGCAGCCTGGGGACCTTCCGCGGGAGGAGGCAAAGGAGCTGAGTCAGGGGCTTTTGGTCACCATTCCAGCACCCCATGCAGCCCCAGGACTGCTCCTGCCTGCCCCTGCACCCTATGGCCCAGGAACCGGCACTCACGGTTGAGGCCCACGTCATGGTACGTCAGGATGGCCGGGCGATTCCCCTTGGGTGAGCCCCGGATGACCATGTGCAGCAGTCCGTAGGGGGTCTCAATGTCATGTTCCTGGGGGAAGAGGAGAGATGGGGTGACACCTGCCTGCCCCAAGACATCCTCTCCTGCCCTGCCATCTCACCCCTCACCGCCGCTTCCTTAAGCAGCTGGGTCCCACGGGAACACAAGGGAAGGAGGTGCGGCCATCCTGGGAAAATCCAGCTCTGGGCATCCCAGTGGTGGCAGACAGCAGGAGAAATCAGATACCAACAATCCCAGCCTCCAACAGGGAAGGGGAAGGGAGGGATTGGTATAGGATAACAGGATTTAGGATTGGACATGGGATGGGATCACAGACTAGGATCAAGGAATAGAGGACTGGGATGGGATGGGATATCCAAGAGGGTGTGGGAGAGGAGGATCGCAGGTCAGGACAGGATAGGACAGGAGATCTTTCAGGGTCTAAGATGGAGAGATTTTTGGCAACAGGGTCACAGTATGGCCTGGATTCCCTGTGCCTGGGAGAAACCGGCAGAGATCAGACCCTGGGAAATGCTGCAGCCTGATCTCAAAATGACAGCTAAAGTAACCTTAAAAAACCCTTGCTCTGAAATGGCTGTGCCCCCATACAGAGACCAGACCTGCCCCGTGCCTCAGTTTTCCTGCCTGGGACAGCTGCAACCTCACCTTCGTGGCCATTGTCCCAGGACAGCAAGGGAAACTGAGGCTGTGAGCCCAAGATCTGTACAAGGCATTGCCCAGGGACAAGGGACCCAGGGTCCAGACACCACTGCCTGCCAGCCAGCCCGCTGGCAGGGACCACAAAAGGGGATGCTGGCAAGGTGCCCAACCGGCCTGGTCCTCTCTGCAGGTACTGGCAGCCTCATGAAGGAGCTGGTGGGAGGGGAGCAGGGATGTGGGCGCTCCCACAGCTCACACGCCGCCAAGGACTCTGAAGGACACAGGCCTGCAGTGGGAGGAACCCCTGAGGACAAGATCTCCTCACTGCAGTGCCTCCTGCCATCGAGATCCACTGTCCCTCAGCAGGTACGTGGTGCCCAAGGGCAGTTCAAGGGCTCTGTGGAGACAATACTCCACTTCTCAGGGGCACCTTGACCCTGGCCCTCATCCTCTTCCTCTCCACAGGGCTGTGTCAGGCAGCCAGCAATGAGGGGGACATCCCCCTGCAACAAGATGTGGGGAAATTGAGGCAGAGAAAGGACCTGGCCCAAGGTCACAAAGCAGGAGGCATCCATGAGGTCTGATCCTGGGCACGGGGCTGCCTTCATCCCCATCGTGGCCCCAACAGCTCAGCCTGCAATCCCATCACAAAATCACATGCCCAAGGTGGCAGCTCCTTCCCCAGCAATGCTTCCCCACCCCCTGACAAGCCACGCACATCTCTGCCCGTGGTGCACCCTCTGCAGCATCGCTGGGTACCGCAGCCCCACTCCTTGCTGCAGGGGTGCTCGCAGATGGGGAGAAGCTGGGGATGCAACAGTGAGGAGCTGCAGGGGGGCAGGGGGGTGGGGGGGTCCACTGGCAACCCATGGCCCCAGCAAGGAGGAGCGCAGGGGTGCCTGAGAGAGTCCAGCCCTGCCCAGGTTACCCCTTCACCACTGCAGTGCTCCCACCTCGCTTGCCTGCCCTCCATGCCAGCCTGTTGTCATTGGGTGTTGCTGTTGCTGCAGAGACTAGGAAGTATCCCAGGGATTGCTTCAAAACAGCAAGAGACCCTCTCCTTCTGCAATCTGCAGCATGTCCCCCACCATCAGCAGCCCACAGCTTGCAGCTGTCCCTGCTCGCCTCGGCCTCAGCACCACATCTCCGCTGGGCTCAGGAAAGACGCTCAAGGACAATGCGTCCCCGAAACCCGGGGCACGTCAGGGATGCGGCAGGACGGCTGGGGGAAGGAAGGGCTCCCCGGCAGCAGGTTTTCTCTCCCCCCCCACCCCTCCCCCAACGCCCACCTCGCCCACACCAAGCCCTCCCGGGTGCAAAGATCCAGCCTGGGCAATCGGGGGAGGTACTGGGACAAAACTCCCTGGGCAGGGAGGGCAAACAAGCACGGGGACGGTGGTACCTACCCCATCCCAGCACTCGGGCATGGCGAGGAACGAGGTGGACGAGGATGCGCAGGCAGGGTGGGCTGAGCACCGCGTCCCGACGTGGGGCACGGCGGTGTAGCAGGCTGGGGCGAAGCAGAGCTGTGTGCTGGCTCAGCCCCTCGCCTCCATTTATAGCGGAGACCCAGCCCTGCGCTAAGCCCTCCCTCTCCCATCCCCCTCCATGGGATGCGCAGCCCCGGCAGGTTTGGCCTCCATTGCAGGCAAGCGCTGTGATGGAGCCAGCACATTGGCTGTCGCAAGAATTATTCATGCTCCAATTGGCCCCAAATACCCTTGTTTATGAAGAAAAAAACCGCCTGGAACCATGCGGTACCTGCTCCATCTTCCCTCCTTCAGCAGACAGACAGGCAGGGCTGCCCGGACAGGGTTGCACCCGCACCCCTTGCAACACAGGCAGCGTCTCGTCGCGGCAGAGCCGGGCAGTGCTCGCCCACACCCATCACGCACACACACAGAGCTCCAGCCCCATGCCAACACACGGGATGATGCCTAAGTCTGCAGTTGCCCTGACCAAGGCCCTGCAGCAACACACATGCGCCAGGACACACACACCCCCCCGAACCGACACTGGTACCTAGAGGGGAAGGACATGCACAGGAACATGTACTGACACAGGGACCAGGCAAAACCATGGCCCCCCACCCCCCCCAAGTCTGTGCACACAGACTTCAGAAAAATAAATGCAATGGCCCATACTGCAGCACATGCACCCCACAAAATGCTTGCACACACCCCACACCCTGCGTGTCTGCATCAGTACATGTTCCTGTGCACGTATGTGCATGGGCATATGCATGTAAGGAGCACGCCTGCTGCATCCTTCTCCTGCGTGCTTAGTGTGTTTGCCACGGGCATCCCACATGCCCATGGATGCACAACAACCTGCACACATGCAGAACTACATGCACATGCTCACAGAGGGGCACAGGCATGTACACATGTGAACACTGCCCAGGCACCTGTGAACCCAACCCAGCAGCACAATCATGCAGCCTGCTGCAGGATGCTGGCACACAGGAGACATGCAGGATTTAGCCCCAACCTGGGCATCACCAGTGGCAGGTAAACAAGGCAGGAGGCAAAACAGCCCAGCAGCACTGAGGGGGTCAGATCATGTCCCTGAGCCAACATGTGCTCTGGACACATGCAGCTTGTGCCCATGGGTGGCCTTGTGCCACCACAGTCCCCAACCTCTCTGCAGGCTCCAGGTGCCGTCCCCCCGCCTTCGGCACAACCAACGCCTGGGCTGCTCCAGCACAAAGCTGGGCCATTACCAATTTAGCAAGAGTCCTGCAGTCTATCCAGTGCCTGCCTAAAGGGGCTGGAGACCCACGTGCCAGCACCAGACCATTGCAGCATCCAGTGAAGACCCTCCAGCCCCCCCACCCACCACATGATGCTCGGTGCCAGCTGCAGTTTGCCATCACATCTGCATCATCCCCACCCAGCAGCTCACCACAGCTTGCTTCCACCATGCCTGGTACACAGAGCAGCCACAGGCTGAGGAGGGTTCCAGCTGCCTTCACCAGCACATGCATGGGCTTCCCTGTCCTTGGCTTCACCCAGCAGGATGGTTCCTGTGGAGTCTCTGGTGTCTAATAACATTTTTCCCTAGGGAGAGCCCTTTCCCTGACCTGGATAAACAACCACCCAGAGATGGTGGGGAAACACTGAAAGCAGCGTCCGACAAACAAGTCAGGGCTGGGCAGCCAGGGGGTCTGAACGTGGGAGAAAAGACAGACAGACGGACTGGCAGCAAGATGGCATCCATCGTGCCTCCACCAAAGAGCCTTTCCTCTGCATTGTTTTGTCCCACGGGGAGCTCAGACCCAAGCCTGGAGAGATGCACCTCTGCTGCTGAAGGACCACATAGGAGGAGAAAGCCCAGCTCCAAAGTGGTTCCTGGCACAAATACAAACTGTTTGTGGGTCAGGGTGCCATTTCTGCTTTTCTCAGCCAAAGAGAAGGAGCAGCCACAGCCCCCAGGAAAAAGCAGGAGGTGCATGAGCAAGCAAAAAAAAGAAGTGGCAAAATGAAGGAGCAAAGGGGTGGAAAACCTAATGTGAAGTGAGGCATGAATGAAAAAGTGTAGCAGGGAGATGGGAAGGATGAGCAAGGCTGCCTCTGCTTGAATAGCAGTGAACAACATCCCCACCCCATGGTGCTAGCCCATCCGCCTGGCAGGTGGCTCAGACCTGCAGCAGGTCCAGGGCACCCAGGTCCTGGGGCAGAGGCACCTGCCCCCCTGCACCATAGCTTATGCCAGCACCCCCAAGAGCTTTACTTTGGCTCGTGGTGGCAGCTGGGGGGCCCCACTCCTGGCCACTGCCCCAGCCAGACCAGAGCATCTCGGCAAGGGAGCAGCAACTGGCTCTGGGGAGGAGCAGAGGGACAGCAAAGAGTGAAGCGGGACTGGACTGACCAAAGAGGTCAACCTAGAAAATGGGGTAAGATCTCCCCAAAGAAGGGTAAGCAGCCCCCAGCCTTTGCAGGAAAGCAACCTGCAAAAGGCCAGGGTGAGGGAAAGGAGGGGGTTGCCCCAGCACAGCCTGGGATCCTCATCCCATCCCCACCCTGAGGCTCTTGGAGAGAAACCAGGAGGGCACAGGGCCTGGCTGGCTTGGGAAATGCCACTTTGACCCTTTCACAGTTCATTTTTTAGGTACTGAGTGCATGCAGGTTGTTCATCACTGTGGCATTTTCTGTCGAGATCCACTCCATCTGGGCAGCACCAGGGACCCAGTTCTGCATCACTGTGGGCCAATCCCTGTAACACCATCATGAGAAGATGGTCCTGGAGCAGGTGCTGCTCTTGAGCATGCCCTGCACACTCACCAAGTCCTGCCTGCCCCAGCACAGCTGTGAGAGCTGTACTGGTGCCCGTGGCACACTGAGACCTCCAGGCAGCCTGGCACTGCCACCTTCCTGGGTACCGCTCTAGGTCTGTCAGAAAGGGAACATGGGCTCCCCTGCCCCTCTCCCAGGACAACTGAAATCCAGATATATTTTATAGGTGTTGCTGTTTCAGTGCCAGACCTGATAGGGCTCAGCCTGCACCACTTGAGCCCACCCTCCCAGCATTCCCACCTACTGGCAAAGCAGCAACACACTAGTGTCCCCTGGGAGAGGGATGCTTGGGGAGAGGACCAGGGAACAAGCTGAGGTCCAGCAGCCCCACTATCTTCCCTGCCCCTCTACCAGCACCCTGGTCTCTGCAGAAGGGTGGGATGTGGTGTGAGATGAGCTTGGGCAGAGGTGTGAGAGCAATGAAAATAAGCACAGGAGCCAGGCTGGAGCTGAGCCCTCACAAGCCCCAGGGCCACATCATGGGGCTCCTCTGGAGAAGCAAAGCAGAGGTACAGGGCAGGCGCCAGCCAGGGGAGCAGAGGTGCCCCGCTCTCTGAGGAGGAGGGGGGACCAGTGCCCCAGTCCTCCAAAAGAGAAAGAGGCTTTCAAATATCCTTATGTAAGTGGGGAGCTCGCATTGCCTGGGAACCCATTGCCATGGCAATGGTAGAGGGGCTGGAAAAGCAGCTTGGCCCTCCTGGGAAGAAATTTCCTCTTTTAAAGAGACTTTTGTCCCTGGCCCATTGCCAAGTGCCCCCCCCCCCAGTCACATCCAAGTGCCAGCACACAGCACTCCTGACAGCATGCCCCCCCCACACCTGCTCCTGCCAGGGATCACAATGGATACACAGCCCCATGCACACACTGACCAGGCACTGCTTCCCCACAGAACGGGGGGGCAACAATGCCCCTCAGTCCACTCAGCACCCCACAGCCTTCCCCAGCCACAGGCTTCCCCACGTGGGACCCAGGGGTGGGGGCACCCACATGGCCAGTCCTACCTTCCAATCCATGTCCACAGTGGAGAGGAAAACATCCGAGTTCTCCTGGGGAGAGAATGAGCTGTTAGGGACAGAGGCATCCCCCCCACTGTCCCTCGCTCCCACGGTGCCCTCCTCCCACCCAATAAATGAAGCCCACTGACACCACAAGTCCCCACTTCCTGGGGCAGTGCTGGCTGCAGGGGGATGATGCCCACACATGTGTACACACATACATGCCCGTCTACCATACATGCGTGTGTTAGCATGTATGTCACACACAGGGCACGTCATCACACCAAAACTGAGCCTGGCCTCACCCCTGCACCAGCACAAACACCAGCACAGCCCTGCACACAGACAGGCACTGAACACCAACAGGCATGTGCACGTACCGGTGCACCCCCCCCCCCCGCCCCCATTTCCCTGCTCATGGGGATGGGACCCAAATTAGCTTCACTCAATCCGTATCACAGGAACTTGGTGCTTTGGCAGTGAGTCCCTCCATTGGAAGCTGGTGCCTGGAGGAGCCTGGCTCCCAGTTCCCACCCAAATTGAGTTCTCCCAGTTAAGGGCAGACTTGTCTCCAGGATATAGTCTTAGGCAGACCAGGAGTCCAACCCAATCTCCATGCTGGTTGCCTCTGTAAGCCTCAGCCAAGGGCAAGAACATCCCAATTCCCATCCCAGCTTCCAGCATCATTCAGAGAGTGAAAATCCCATGGTTTTTCTGGTTTTAGGCTGCAAGCAGACATGGGTGGGACAGGGGGAGACATCCCTGCATGGACAGAGCAAACAGCAATGTTTCCCAGCCATGCTGGGATGCTCCGAGCGGAGCAGAGAGGTAGCCAGACATTTGTGCTGCAATGATGGAAGAAAACCAGATGTGAAGCCTTTACTCCCAAACTCTTCTGGCCGGTGAGGCAGGTGCTGGCCAACCATCAGCTTCTATTCCAGCCCCCACATCCTCCTGCAGCAAGGTGTTGCACACCCCCAGGGTGAAACTGTGCTTGACTGTTGCTGCTGGCTGTGCAGTGGGTTTACAGCTGGTCTTGGCAGAGCTTCGGGAGCCCCACCCCACATCCAAGGCTGGACCAAACAAGGGGCTGTGGCCCAGCCTGGCACTGACCTTCACTGTGAATCCAGTCACACGCACCCCATCAATAACTAAATACAAGATAGGAAAATGAGCTGTCGCAGCCAATTAACATGCTGGGCTTAATCACCTTGTGGGCTTTCAGGGTGGAGGTGAGGGACCAGCTCCAGGCCAGAGGCTGGGGAGAGGCAGAGTGAGGGGTCTGGTGGGTTGCAGCCATCCCTGTCTGCTGGCTCCCTCAGGTGAGGTCCAAGAGCCCGAGGCCACTGTGGGCACTTGTGTGCAAGCACACAGCCATGGTATGACATCACTGCTGTGCAGACACCCCAGCCAGCAGAGAGGGGGCTTCCAAGGCACCCCAGGAAGGGCTTGAGCCCCTAGGCAGACCTGCTTCTTAGGAGAGCAGCCAGCCACAACTGCCAAACCCAAAAGGGTTCCACTTAAAGCCAGGAAGCATTGCAAGGTCCACTGTTTAGTGCCTCTCAATTAATTAGCATCCCGATGATTCTATGATTGAGGCAATTGCTAAGGAGATTAAATCGGTCTCAGCCACAAAGCTCTTCCCAAAACCTGATTCTCAGCAGTTTTCCTTTCCCCATACCACCCTGCCCTGAGAACATCTTGTTAGAGCACAGCCTTCAGCCAGGACTTGGGAGACTCTGGGGCTGAGGGTGGGATCGCCTTGCAGAGATGCTTGGAGGCTAAATGCCACTGCACCCCCAGGGCTGCACAGGGAGGGCCTCACTTGGAGGATGCTGGTATAAATCCAGAGCAGTGCTTGCTCATTGGGAGCAGCGTGGCCACATCAAGGTCTGGCTCTCCAGGCAGGGGATGATCTCTTCAACCCCTTCTGCCTACATCAGTATGGGACAGACCCACAGCCAAGCAGCTAGAGCTGCATTCCTGCACCTCAGAGCCCAAACCAAACAGAAAAGTCACAGCTCAGCCTCCAGGCAGGTCTTGGTAAATCCACCACAACTGAAATAAACCCCATTGATTTGGTGCAAACTTGAAGTATCTGTGCCAATTTCAGTGGAGCCAGCCCAGATTCACAGGGGCCATACAAAGTACAGCCCTGCCAGGAAAATATAGGCTGCACCTGGCTGGGCTCTGCTCCACTCCACCAGCACAGGTGAGGGAGAACTCTCCTCTGAAAGCCTTTGCAAAGAGCGTGACTCCAACAGTCATTCTCTTAATGATCACCAGGCCATGACTCCCACCAAGGCCTCGAGCCCTCCACTCCCTGACCCCAGCCCCCAGGGTGTTCCCCAGCAGTAACAGTGGTGGTTCAGCCACCCACAGGCATGGAAAGCACTTTTCAGTCCTGCTGCAAGATCCATCAGCTCCCCTTCTCCCCCCAGGTACCAATTATTACCATCTAAACAACTGCCAAAGGCAAGAGACTCACCTTACCTCCTGGTTGCGATGGGAGCCTGCCCAAGATAGGCTCATTTTCCAGAAAAGGATTGGCTCAATGGTGCCTTGGTTTCTGAATCTGCTTTACTGCCTCCTTCCAAGCACACCACTGCCAAGCACCCCAGCTGCAGAACCGTGCTGCTGTGTGGCCATCTTCTCACTCCCCTTCTGCTCTAGCACTTGAGGAAAAAACCCCACACTGCATCCCAAGCATCAGGCAGCTTCTTGGTCTGAAGTCAGGGAAACAGATTGCCTTTTACGAGCAGCAAAACCCTCCTGTTTGTAAGGGTCTGTCATAACCCTCCCTGTGCTTGTGCTTTATGTATGCAGAATGCAGAGTCCTTGAGACCCAAGAGCACAGCTAGAAACAGGACACCCTTCTGACCCACACAAGCTGAAAGCGCAGGTTGGGCTCCATTTGCTTTTTGCCACGTTTTTTGTATCACAACAGAGATAGAACAGCAAACTTCAGGAGGCATCTCCTTGCCACTGTCCATTTCTAGGCACAGAGAAAGTGTGTGTGTGGGGGGGAAGTCCAGGACCATCTTTAGGGTTACAGTATCTCAAGCTCATCTAAAGGCAAACTAGGATTTCATATGATGAAGCTGGGTTTCTTCTAATCTTACAGGATCCTAGCATACACAGAAGAGATCTTACAAGCTTTAAAGCAGTCTTAAGCCTTGGGGTCTCCCCTCCATGTCATAGGGCTAATTAAGAGTAAAAGGCTTTCAGTGTACAATTGTCAATGAGAACCTGAGCTTGAAACAGGGGCAACAGCATTTTGCACTGCATATGAGTGACACTGTTCTGCTACCACAACATCTGGCATTAAAAACACATTGAGGAGACAATAACAGTATGAAACGGGCTTGGCCCTGGGGTGCTGCTTTGCTTCTACACCTCCCAGCTGCAGCTGGGGAGAAGCAGGCCCCGTGGTTGGCATTTCCAAGGGGGCTGAGCTGATGAGCAGAGAAACTTCCCCTTCCCCAGGGAACGCAGCTGCCTTCTCTGTGCCTCCAGAGACGCCACAGGCTGACACAGCAGGATGCACCGCTGCAGCTGCAGCCCTGCCCAGCACTCTGCACATCCCTCACCTGCTCCATCAGCACAACGTTCCCCTGACACGCAGTGCCTGGAACCCTGCACCTCCACCTAGGCAGTGCCAGAGACCACCCTGGGGCAGCACACGCTGTGCTCTGCAAACTCCATCGACGCCCCTACACGCTCCTCGGCCGAAACACTGCTCAGCCCCCGCGGGGGCTGCCCGTGCCTTGCCTGTGGTCCAGCACCTCGGGGAAAAGGAGGGATTTCTGCCTTGCCACGGGGCTAGCTGGAACTCTGAGGGAGGTCCAGCTCACCCTCAGTGTGGGGGGAGCACTGTGAGGAGCTGCAGTGATGCAGCTTCTCACAGGCGGATGACAGGCAGAAGACCACAGTGTGTCCTGCCCATCCAGACAGAAAGGACACCGAGCCCCCTGGCACTGCTCGGCAGCCTGCCACGAGCAGGAACACTGCAGAAATAGAAGCACACTCATCTCAGGAACCTGCTGGCATTGTCACTGACGTTAATGAAGTGTTTCAGAAAACAGAACAAATGCTTTGGCTTTCTGAGGCTGTGCCACCCCTTGTAACTTTCCACAAGAGCCACAGCGGAGCCCGGCAGCGGCAGGGCGCTGCTCTCTGTGCTGCTCGGCTCCCGGGCACACAGCCCTCCCCCAGAACCATGGTGTGGGCTCAGCTCTGCCAGGCTCCCGTGCAGGAAAGCCTGGCCAGCCCTTGGTGCCCAGGGAAGAAGAGGCTCCCAGGAGCCTGTGAAGCAAAAGCTCTTAAGCGTACTCCATGGAAAATAGTGCCCAGGGGCAGGTCAAAGCTCACTGTGTTCATCTTTCCTTATCTTCAAACCTTGTCTCAAGCCCCATCTGGGTTCTTTTTCATTCCCCGAGGTCCCTCCCCAGCTCCTGCCTCCTGTCCTTTACCTCCTCACACATCTCCAGCTCTCTTCACACCAGTCCTTGGTCTCCGACAAACCCTGCAATGAAGTGCAGCCTGGAAGGGCCCCTAAAGTTTATTTACTGAGATGTTACACCACTTACAGCTAAGTGGAGGCACTTCAGGACTCTTTCAAATGAGAAACTACCACACAAATGCTTACTTGCTTCCTGAGAGCCTCCAGATACTCCCTGTTTCCTCTCCTGTGTGCTTCCTATCCTCTCTTCTCACCTCTCATCTCTCCTGCCCAAGCAGACCCAAAGGCCCTGCTGCAGCTGCTACCCTCTGCCTTTCCAGGCTCGCTTCTCCTGTGGCCAGATGCCTCCACAGCTACCACGAGTGGCAGTTTCTCCAAGGCTGCTCTTCTTGCTCCTTGGCAACAAATGGTTGAGAAGAGGGCAGGTGCAACTTTACTACTTCTCTCCATCTCTCGTTTGTCCCACAAGTTCATGAGGACATTCTGTAGAAATGGGAACCACTCTGTCCACAGCACCCAGGGCCCGCAGGATGTTGAATCTGTCCCTGGAAGAAGGGCTTTGAATTGCTGGGGGGGGCTCATGGTGAGTGCTGGGCTCAGGCAGGCAGCCAGCAAGTGGATGTGCACCTGACCTGCTGCTCTCTTTCCTTCCTGATCTCTGAGAGTCACAGAATCAGAGTCGTAGGGGCTGGAAGGGACCTCCAGAGCTCATCAGATCCAACCCCCTGCCAAAGCAGGGTCCTAGGACAGGTCACACAGGTAGGCATCCAGACAGGGCTGGAATCTCTCCAGAGAAGGAGACTCCACACCCCCTGGGCAGCCTGTCCCAGGGCTCCCTCACCCTCACCAGGAAGAAGTTCTTCCCCAAACTGGTGTGGAACTCCCTGTGCTCCAACTTGAAACCGTTGCCCCTTGTCCAGTCCCCACAGACACTGAAAAGGAGCTGGCCATTTCCCCCCATGTCCCACACTTGAGATATTTATAAACATTAATAAGATCCCCTCTTAGCCTTCTTTTCTCCAGGCTGAACAGTCCCAGCTCACTCATCTTTCCTCATAGGGGAGATGCTCCACTCCTTTAATCATCTCCTCTGGACTCTCTCCAGGAGATCCCTGTCCTTTTTATCCCAGGGAGCCCAGAACTGGACACAACACTCTAGGTAGGGCCTGACCAGGGCAGAGCAGAGGGGGAGGATCCCCTCCTTTGACCCACTGGCCACACTCCTCTTGATGCCCCCCAGGATCCCCTTGGCTCTCTCAGCCACCAGGGCACACTGCTGGCTCATAGCCAACCTGTCATCAACCAGGACCCCCAGGTCCTTCTCTGCAGAGCTCCTCCCCAGCAGGTCACCCCCAGCCTGTACCAATTCCAGCCATTATCCCTTCCCAGGTACAAGACCTGCTTTTATTATATCTCATTTGGTTTCTCACGGCCCAGCTCCCCAGCCTGTCCAGGTCACGGCCCTTAATCACACAGAGCCTCAATCCTAACCCCACTCCCCAGGTGTTCAGCTGAGGAATACACAAGTCACTCTGCGAAGGAGACGGCAGCTTGAGGCAGGCAGGAGCTCCTGCGGCCCAGCCCTGCCCGGCCCGTCGCCATGCTGCTCTGACCACCTCAGCACCAGGCGAGTCCCACACCTGCTCAGGCAGTGCTCAGCGCTCCCTGGAGGGGCACAGCCAAGTGTCTGTCCATCTCCTCCTCTGCTCCCTGCTCTCGGCAGCTTCTTTGCTTGCCACAATTCACTCGCATCAGCCCTGCCAGCTGTGACAGCCACTCTTTGCCCAGGACAAGGTAGCGCACCCTAAACTCCGCTTTAAACGAACATGGTTGTGGGTTTGCCTGGCAGATGGAACCGAAGGTCGCACAGACACCTCCTTTCATCTCGCAGGCCAAGTAAGGGTCTTGCGACCTACAACTTAACTTACAGTTGCAGTAGGAGCCGCACAAAAACAACGTCGTAAGCTCAGTGCCCCCTCTGCTGGCTGCTGACAAGCAGTGCATACACAGGCCCTCCCAGGCCTCTTTTTCTCTGGTTGTAGTTTCAAACTCCCCTGGGAACTACTGGGAAAAGCCAACAGTGCCCTTCAGCCAGCAGAGAGGTTACTGCAGACGCCGGCAGAGAAGGAGCAAGAATCGCGTAACACAGTCAGGGCAGAGAGCTCCTACCTGGGCGCAGGCAGTGTCGATGAGGATGCTGTTCCGGCGGGGAGCGCAACATGAAGCTTCCAGCTTCGCTGACCCCAATCCATCACAGAAATATCCTAGTGCTGAAGAGATGAGGCTGATTTGTGCACAGGGAATCAGAGAACATGATACACTAGATAAAAACTCAATACACCAGTAACAAGTATGTTCAGCTTCAGCTCAGCCACGGTAGGTTGGCATCCTCTCCGGAGCGATGTGCATGGGATGTTACTGGGTTCACATCATCCCCCGGATCCTGCTGACACTACATCAGACTGAGTTTCAGAACAAAGCCCATCAGACTGTTTCCACACCCAAAAGGCCCCTCAGCCTAAATGTGAGATGTAGCTCTCAGCGACCCCGCGGTAGAAGATACGACTCAGTGCAAGCACTCAGATGGTCTTCACTTAGGAAACACTTGTGAGGGATGTCCAGGCTGGCACAGCTTCTTTCAAAAGCAGACTGCCTACTCTGGACTCAAATCACATTGTCTCATCAGCAGAAAACACATTGTAAACCCGCTAGAGTTCAGCTCCCCAAGCCAGTCATGCAAAGCAACACCATCAGAAGATGGAATTGTTCATGGCCTTCCACCTGTTAATCATCCCTGTGACATGCTGACCCAGGGTGATCTGCTGCCCTTCCACCAGCTTTTGTGCCAAGTCCTACCAACAGTTCTGCTTAGGCTGCCGTCACCTCTCATGAAAACCCTTCTGAGCAGTAAGATCAGGAAACAGGAGGAGAAACGTGGGCTCAGAACTGCAGGGCCAAATAGGATTCAGGTAGGCCAGACAGACAGTAAGAAAGCACTTAACTTACTCTTCCAAATTACCAGAAACTTACTTAGATACTAGTCTTAGCTAATGTTTAATGGCACCCATTAAGGAAACCAAAGTGACTTCTGAGAAGGGGAATCTTTTAGCTGACAAGCACTTACTGAGTGAGCTTCTGAGCAGCATCTGGCAGGCGCAGCAGAGCAGGGAAAATCTGGATGATGTTATTTGCTGTAACAAAGACGCTGCTTACGATCCAGAGCACAAACCACACTCTTAATAAGGAAGCCTTACTTCCATTTGTCAGGAAACTGAGCTTTGAGCTACCTCCTGCCAGGCAGAGGCAGTGCTAGATGACTTGCTGTTTTTAAAATAAAGCCATGAACTCCTGAGCCATGTGCTTTGCTAGCAGGCAATGACTTTTACAAAAAGCACATCTGGGGACAGAAGCAGCTCTGTGCAAAGAAAGCATTCACACCGTGCCTCTACTGAAATACATCACATCTCTGTTCAGCAACTGGTTCAGTTAACATTTTGAATGAAGCTCTTGTAATAGTTTCAAAAAAATAAAAAGGGTAGAAAATCACTGATCAAGACCAGAAAGACTTGTGCTCCTAACTCAGGTGCCACCTCTTCTCTCAAATAGAACACACAGGCTTCTTCAGTGGGTTTCTGACAAGGACCCTCATCCACTAAGAAAGAATTCCAGTTTTCAAATCCACACATATCAGAATGAAAAGCCCCTTCAAGCTTTTAAGATCTATAAATAAATTCCTTCTCTGTGTTGCAGCAATCACAAAATAGTATTAATTAACAGATGGCAATGGTAAAGACTGCAATGGTGATCACTGTGTACCAAGTCGCATTGCTTGTGCACTTGTTAGTCTCAGTGATAATCATGTATGAAAGGGGGAAAGAAACTATCCAGTGTGACCTACTAAACAGTATGCCAGTTCTCAAAACACTTCTTGCTGCTGGTCCAAATGACAGCACTGATTGCTTCCAGGCTGGCAGAAACAATCAACCACTTCATTCTGCTGAGCAAACATATTATCAATGCCAGAGCACAAACTAAGACAGTGTTTAGTGCAGAGGCAACTGAGGAACAAACATGAGCATTGCATGGAAGGGTAATTTAGATAGGTGAGAAAGTGTGTGTGTGTGTGCTGGTTGTAGAGGTATTTGTATTCAACAGGTGATGAAGCTTCCACAATTGCCTCAGAATCACAGAATCATTGTGTTGGAAAAGACCTTTAAGATCATCGAGTCCAACCATACCTGTCTGCTACTAAAACATATCCCTAAGCACCTCGTCTACCCATCTTTTAAATACATCCAGGGATATTGACTCAAGCCCCTCCCTGAGTAGCCTGTTCCAGTGCCCAGTAGACCTTTCGGTGCTAATGTCTGATCTGACCCTGCCCTGGCACAGTTTGAGGCCATTTCCCCTCATCCTGTCACCCATCACTTGGGCAAAGAGACCAACACTCTCCTCTCTGCAGCTTCCTTTCAGGTAGCTGTAGGTGAGAAGGTCTCCCCTCAGCCCCCTCTTCTCCAGACTGAACACCCCCAGCTCCCTCAGCCGCTCCTCATAAGATTTGTTCTCCAGCCCCTTGATCAGCTTCCTTGCCCTTCTCTGGACAAGAGGAGCTGAGAGCTTTAAGAGATGTTAATGTCAAACTTGGATGAAGAAGATTTTTCAGTTCCACTAACGATTCCAAAAGGAAAGCTTGACTGACTGTGTCCCCTAGTCTGTCAGTGCACAAGTAGCTCCAACTTTGTTCATCATCCGTTGCAGCCAGGCCTGCGGAGGGAGTTGTGGGTTCTCCTGGCAGAAACAGCATCTAAGGCCTCCTTGGACAAACATCATCCTGACAGGGGTCAGACAGGGCTAATCACAGAGTGTCTCAAGTTGGAAGGGACCCATAACGGTCATCAAGTCCAACTCCTTGCTTTAGGGGAAGGACCAGGCCAGGTCAGCTCATACCTCCTTTTCAAAACAGGCCACAAATCCCCAAACAAACAAGCAGCACCTCAGTTTTTGCCTATTTTTTATTTGATTGCAATGAAAACTGTTGTGGCAATACTGTAAAATGTGTCTATGGGCTGCTTTCTCATAAACATCAGCAGCTGTCCAGTTTACAAGTTGATGGACATGAGGAGAAAGTACATTTCAGACCTCTTTTGTAGAGCTCAGTAACGAGGATTTCACAGAATCACAGAATCTTAGGGGTTGGAAGGGACCTCAAGAGATCATCGGGTCCAACCCCCCTGCCAAAGCAGGCTCCCTATCTCATATTACACAGATAGGCATCCAGACGAGACTTGAATATCTCCAGAGAAGGAGACTCAACCACCTCCCTGGGCAGCCTATTCCACTGCTCCGTCACCCTCACTGTGAAAAAGTTCTTCCGCATGTTGGTGCGGAACTTCCTATGCTCCAGCTTACAGCCATTGCCCCTAGTCCTGTCCCCACAGACCATTGAAAAGGGGCTGGCCAAATCCCCCTGCGTCCCAAGTCTAAGATATTTATAAACACTAATTAGGTCTCCCCTAAGCCTTCTTTTCTCCAGGCTGAACAGACCCAGCTTACTCAGCCTTTCCTCATATGGGAGATGTTCCAGGCCCCTAATCATCTTCATGGCCCTTCTCTGGACTCTCTCCAGGAGATCCCTGTCTTTTTTATACCATGGAGCCCAGAACTGGACACAGTACTCCAGGTGGGGCCTGACCAACGCAGAGTAGAGGGGGAGGATCACTTCCTTCGACCTGCTGGACATACTCTTCCTGATGCATCCCAGGATCCCATTGGCTCTCTTCGCCACCAGTGCGCACTGCTGGCTCATAGCCAACCTGTCATCATATTGTGCCATTCTGAAAATACAAAAGTTCAAACCCCTCCAACTCAAAGCTTGCCACAGCACAGCCACCAAGGACAGTCTGCCTTCATAAAAAGTACGGAGCGCTCTTTTGTTCTGTGTCTGGACAGAAGAAAAGTATTCCAGCCAGCAAGGAAAAACCAGGAAAAAAGCAGAAGCAAAACAACAGATACCAAATCTACTAACAACACACTGTCATTCAAAATCACAGGATCGGGGTTTCTCAGGCTCTGACTGGTGGTTGCTCCTAAACACTCAGGGTTACTAAAAATGTCACTGTCTGCTTAGAAAAAGCCAGTGACATTGCAGACTAAGAATTGTTTTCTGTCAGCTCTGAAGTAATGATTTGGGTTACAAACCAACTAGATCTCAAAGTCACCACCTCATTAAAATAATCCTTCCATTTCAGAAACACTTCTCATTGCAGATGGAGTTAATATTTGCTGTCCCTGCAGCTCTGCTGGACACAGCTCTGACACGCTACATGACATCTATGCTAGAGCACTCAGCAGCAGGGGACAAATACAGACCCAGCCACTTTCCACCACTCAACAGCTGAGGTGACGTGGAGCCGCCTCTATCCATCTCGTGCTTCAAGAAAATGCCATTTATCAAATGGATAGCTTATTGATTGGTTGGCAGCATCGCTCCCACAACACCAGCATGCAGCTGTTACCCACACAGGGCAAGTCACAGGAACTACCTCTACACTCACATGACTGCACAAATGTGGCTCCTGACCACGTTACCTGCAAGAGCAGAGGAACAACAGGTAAAAGCAGGACTGCATTGTGTGTCATGGCCATGGTTTTGTAGAGACCTTACCAATCTATGACTAATTTTTCTGCTGTGGGGCAGTTAACAACAAGCATTTTACATTCAGTGCATCCCATTACAAAGTATTTATTCAACTTAAAAGATCCAGAAACAGGCAGTAGACAAAAGCTCCATGAAAGCACAGAGACTGTTCAGTGCCATTCAGTCACCAAGTGCAGCAGCACTTGATCTCACCTGTACCTGAAATACTTTGCCGGGCACAGCTTCCAGTGAGTCTCCTGTGGCAGGACAGCGGGCCCTGGGCAACTGAGGCAGAGATGCAAAAGCCAGCACACTGCCCCCTCTCACCAGCTGCAGGGGCAGAGCTTTCACTCCTCTGGCCACAGAATGGCCACGTACCCTTTGTACCTGAGGTGTCCAGTCTGAACCATCCGATAGCCAGGTGCATCTGGGAGTCCAGTAACAACTCTGCTGAGATCTGGGTATTGCTGTCATTCCCTGCAATCCCACAGGAGAGAAAGTGCTCAGTGTCACTGCCAGCTGGTACTCTGCAAGGTTTCCCTTCTACACATGCTTAGAAACACCCTTAAGATGTCTAATAACTGTTTCAAACCATCCTGATGACTGGGGGATCTACATCCTACAGCAATAACCATCTGTCTTCTGCCTGCACTTCAGTGGGACTTCAGATAATCTGGTCTTAAGGGCATCTACATGGGATGAAACTACTGTGCTGTTCAGCAAGTTCCAACTGCCTGGTATGACATCTACTAGGATTATTTAGCTGGGATCATTTACATGGATCAGAAGGAAGGAAACTCAGTTCGTTTGCTCTGTCCCTTCTATTACCCAAATTTAGCATTCAGAAGAATTTCTTATGGGAAAACAGATCACTTGGAGGTTCATAATGGGAGAGTTTCCATACACAGTGCTGCTTCTGACCCAGTCTAGACTCTTTGTAGCCTCCTCTGTAAAACACACAGAAGAGCTTAACACCCATCACAGAGATGCATCCATTGCAAAAGCCACTTGCATCAAACAAGAACTCTCTCCACCCCATGCACCCCTCAAGGACTGAAAGGGAGAGATACAAAAGGATGAGGCCACACAAGACCCATCCCACCAATTCAATCGCTACATGAGTTAGGAAAGGTATTTTTCTTCAGGGCATCTACACTGTATACAAGTGTCAGCAAAAAAAACACATTCCTGCCTCACAAAGAGTACATGTTCCATCTCAATGTATAAGAAATGGAAAAAATTCTGTGTGGTTTGTACCACTTTTTTTTCCCCACATCACTGGGGGGTCTCCAAAGAACAGGGAACCTGAAAACAGCAGTTCCCAGAAGGCTGGAATGGGAAGGGCAAGATGAAATACAAAGTTTTTGTGGGGTTTTTTTGCCCCAAATAGATTCAGTATTGTAAAATATCAATTTGGAAGATAAGGAATAACAAATATTAATTACCCATTCAGAAAATCCTTTCATACCCTTTAGCTACCCAGAAACACTTCAACTGCAAATCCTCAGGATTGATAAGCTGTACATCTATCCAGTGACGTGATGCAATCTGGTTTTATACTCTGGCCATCTGCCTTTAAAACTTGCACTAGTCTCATCTGAAGATGTTACAGATAAGAATTCCCATTAATGGACAGGGAGACTGTCCTTCCCCAAAACTGACTAATCTTTCTCTTGTGTGACAGACAGGCTGTAAATCTCTTGGTATCCCCCACTGCACCTGCATGTTCTTCAGGGTTTTAACCATCCGTATCCGTGAACTTTCTTTTCCCGTAACTCTGGACCAGACTGGAAGCTGTGATTTGAGAAGCCTGTCCCTTTTCCCAGCACTGGAAGTCATTCAGCCCCTTCTGGCCAGCTCGGAATAAGGCTCGCTCCAATTCATCCAGCCGAGCCACCAGCGCCGACGTGTCTTCGTTGTAGGCGTTCTGAGAGGAGTCCATGATACCACGGAAATGGCTGATAACGTCTGAAGAAGGTAAGCAAAGTTACTGACAGATACCAGACACAGCAGCTTCTTCAGTTCCAATGCTAGAGGCCCAAGCTTTCAACATTAAAAAGGCAGAGGTGCAGGTTCTAGCTCACAACTAGTCAAGGGTCTGCAAACAGCGTAGCACCCACTAACCTTGGGTACAAAGACCTATTGCACCTGTTAGCCTTGGATACAAAGACAAACCACGTTCTGCCTCAGCTGAGAGAGCAAGTGCCTGATACACTGGATGGGAAGCAAGCATAGAATTGGCTTTTGGCCTCTTCTAAAGACCAGTCTGAGCAAAGCAGAGGGTGTAATACAGTTACCATCTGTTCTCACTTCACAAGCAGTCGTGGCTTTCCAGTGCGTGGAATGACTCTCATGCCACAGCACCTGCTACAGGACCGCACCAGCTACAACTTCGAAGAGGCCTGGAAGTTAAACTAAACCCCCACTGAAAAACATTCAGTATGCTGAACAAAAAAAGCCCAAAACCCCCAGACAGACAACTAATAAACAGCATTTTAGAGAGCTAAGCAACAAGACATGTTTTTTATTTTCCTCCTTATCTTTGCTTTTGGGAATAATAATAATAAAAAAAAGCTGTCAAAACTCTTCTCAAAATTCTTTTGAGAGCTGTGCTGTTATTTCAGAAGCTGATTTTAGAATAATCTGAATTGTAAACTTTACATACTTACTTATAGAATATGTATGATGAATTCGTAACTCTCATTTTGACTTTGTAACCAAATAACATTTACAGTTGCGGAATATTTGGGAGAGGGGCATTTTTTTGTGTTTTATTTCTTAAACCAGCACAAGTCCCTTCTTGTTTGCTTTTAATAAGGAGAAAGCGTAGCTTGCATGCTTGGATTTTTCTGTCAACAAATGACGTGTGCTAATGTGGCTTTTTTCCTGAGATGTCTAGCAAAAAGACAAGGAAAGATGTGGTCACCTCCAAGCTTTTACTGCACAACCCCAAGGAGACAGCAATGCTTTAAAGCCTCTCTGCTTAAGAAACAAATATAAAAAAAAACAAGAAAGGGAAAAAGCCAGTAACAGTCACTCCAGACTACCTGGAGAACTGGTTGGAGAAATCTCTGAGCTGTCAGTGGTTATCTTTAAAAGCTCAAGGAACACACAAGTCCAGAAACAGACAAAGATGGGACCTATCTTTTTGTGGTAGTTAAACCCTGGCTGGCAGTCAGACACCCACCAAAGCTGCTCCATCACTCTCCTTTTCAGCTGGACAGGGGAGACATTGAGAGACATTGAGAGGCTGAGGAGTGGACCTCAGGCCAGGGAGAGATCATCCTGTAATAAGTGTCACGGGCAGAACAGACTCAGCACAGAATAAAGGAAGGAAAACTCTCCAATTGATGGCCCTGCCCTGCACCCCCAGGGACACCAGAGTCGGGGGATGAGAAGTGTGGCCAGAGCTTAAAGCACCTTCTTCCCACCCCCCTTCTCAGCAGACTGCACTTTAGGCAGGATTTCGCTCCCTTCTCCCCACATTGTGGCACAGGGAGGGGCAGGGATTGGGGATTCGGTCAGTTCTCCTTCTCAGCTTCCTCACACCCTTCCCCTGTTTCAGCATGGGGTACCACACTGGAAAGCACAACCCACTGAGAGATACCAAATGAATTGTGACTGCTGCAGGAAGGAAGAGAATAACCTGCCCTCAGTATTTACCTTGCTGGAGACAGAGAACAGAGCTTGTGAGGCAGCAAAGGAGCATTAGATTAGGCATTAAAGGGACCCTTCTAATGTCAGTATGGCGAAGCACTGGAACGGATTGCCCAGAGCAGCAGGAAGCCTCATCATTACAGAGCTCTAAACACCAGGTAGAAAAATAAAAATAATAGAGGGTGAATTAATTCCATTCATCAGCAAGGGCATGATTAAATAATCCTATGTTTCCTCTAGTCCTGTTTTACAGGATTTTATGAAATACCATATTCACAGTGTGGAAACTCCAGACTAAAATTACACTCCTGGATGCTGACCTGAGGCTTCCATCACCAGACTGTGCAGCTGTCAACAGGGCCACCCCACACCTTGAGCCAGAAATCCATTTCCAATCAAAAAGTCATTTGGATTAAACCAGGATATTTCTCTGGAAGACTACTGAACAGCTGCAAACAAGAGGAAGATGGAAAAACATAAACCCACATTTCCAGCTGTGGCTCAGATACTTGCCTGCAGGATAGTCTGAGCTATCTCAGGATTCTCTGGGTTGTCAAAATTCAGAAGCTGGGAGCCAAATCCATAGTAGTAGGGCCCCATTTTATGCAGATCAACCACATTGGCATCAGCGCTGAACACTGTCCTCCAGGCTTCCTTGTAAATCTTTGGCAGTTCCACAAAAATGATTCTCCTTTTGCTGTCATGCAGCCCTTTAGCAAGCCACAGAGGTATTTCCAGCTTTGATCCCTGCATGAACAATACATACCAAAAGTTGCCCTTGCCATGAAACTACACATAAAGCAACTCCAGAGCAGGCAGTGAACTTAATTAATAAAGATCTAGCATTACAAAACATCAATTCTGCTTCCAGAACAGCCTATTGTAATTGTGACATAAGCCAGACACACTTCAGATGCGCTGTGACTGTACACTTCTGAAAGTGGATTTTTTAATTGATGTTGCATCACCAGATCATTAAACACCAGAGAAAAATAAAAATATGCCAAATGCACGCAGTGAAAATAATACCACCTTTTAAAAAAGCAGCTAGAAGCATGCATTTCATAGAATCCTAGAATCTCCCAAGTTGGAAGGGACCCATAAGGACCATCGAGTCCAGCTCCTGGCTCCACACAGGACCAGCCCAAAGCATGTGACTGAGGACACCACCCAGATGCTTCCTGCCCAGAGCTCTGACCCCTTCCCTGGGGAGCCTGTGCCAGTACCCGACTCCCCTCTCAGCACAGAACCTCTTCATGACACCCAGCCTAAACCTCCCCTGGCCCAGCTTCACGCTGTTCTCTCGGGTTCTGTCCCTGGTCCCCAAAGAGAGGAGAGAGATCGGCGCTGCCCCTTCGCTCCCCTGGCAGGAAGCCACAGACCCCACCAGGTCTACCCTCAGCCTCCTCTTCTCCAGGCTGGACAAACCCAGGGACTCCAGCCTCTCCTTCCCCTCCAGACCCTGCCCCATGCTCGCTGCCTCCTCTGGACACTCCAATAGATTTATGTCCCTCTTGTCCTGTGGCGCCCAAACCTGCCCCCAGGACTGGAGCTGAGGCCGCCCCAGCGCAGCGCTGAGCGGGACAATCCCCCCCTGTCCCGGCTGGCCGTGCCAGGCTGGATGCACCCCAGGATGGGGTTGGCCTCCTGCCTGCCTGGGCACGCTGCTGGCTCGTGGGGAACTCGCTCTCCACCCCCAAACCCCTCTCACACGGCCTCCAGCGCCTGATCCCCCAGGCTGGATGCGCAGCCAGGGTCGCCCCTTCCCAGGGGCAGGACCCAGCACTCACCCTCATTAAACTTCGTGCTGCTGGTGCCTGTCCAGCTCTCCGGCCTGTCCGGGCCTCTCTGCGAGGCTTCCCCAACCTCAGCGGGGTCGGCAGCCCCTCCCAACTCGGTGCCATCTGCAGATTCCCTTGAGACACCCTCTAGTCCTGAGCCCAGGCCCGTTATGGAAACGTTACAAAGCACCAGCCTGAACTGGAGCCCTGGGAACCCACCAGTGACCGGCCGCCAGCCAGAGGGAGCCCCATTCACCACCCCACTGATTACCCCATCTCCTGGCAGCGGCCCCAGACCCGGCGGGGCAGGCGGAGCCCTCACGGGAACCAGGGCCCCGCCCCGCACGGCGGCCGCTGGGAGCTGTAGTCCCGCCTCCCCCCGGCCCTCACCTCAGGGATCGCGTCGCCGCTGCCCGCCCCCTGGCCCAGCGCGAAGGCCAGGCGCGGCAGAGTGCTCTCCGCCCGGCCCGGCAGCTTCTCCTGCGACATCAGGATGTCGTCCAGCGACAGGAAGTTCTCCTCCAGGCCCAGCCCGGGGCCCACCGGGAAATACGCCTCGGACATGGCCGAGCGAGCGGCCCCGCCGAGCTCCCGCGCGGCCCCGAAACCCCTCCCCCCGCCCCGGGCAGCGCGTGGCCGCGCATGCGCTGTGGCGCCATCCGGTCCCACCCCTGACCCGGCGGAAGTTGCGGCGAGGGTCAGCCTGGCCGCGGGGGTCAGCCTGGCCGCGGCGGGTTTTCCCTGCCCCTGCCCGCCCCAGAAGGGCCGCGGCCGCGCAGACGCCGCTGCCTGGAGGCCCCAGAGCGCGGGCAGGCGCTGTGCCGGGGCGGGGGCCGGAGCAGACCTCGGGCTTGCGCTGCGAGCTCGCGGAGCCCCGGGCCGGGCGCTGCCGTTGTCCCGCCCGTGCCGGCCCGGCCTCCTTTCGCCACCGCCGGCAGCCTGTATAGGGACAGGCGGCCGTGCGCCCGCCTCCAGGGCGGGCCTTGGGCAGCCCCTCGCGGCTGGCCCACCTCCGGCACGCCTGGCCTCGGGCAGAGCGGTGAGCGGGCACCTCGGACACACGCACCGCCCCGCCTCGCTGCTGCCCTGTCCCCGGCAGGACCCCGACAGGGAGCGGCCCCAGCGACCCGCCGCAGCATCCCACCCTTCAGACGGGGGGGGCTTGCCCTGCAGTCCTCAGATGCACTCACCTGAACCCTCCGATTAGCTGTGTGAAAAGCCCGGGGAATGCTACTTGCAGAGTTCGTTAGTTATCCGGGTGTTTCTTCTTGGCCACTGAGGACACGGGTCACCGCTCAGAGGAGAAGCTCAGGCTGAGGGATGTGGCTGCGATGAGAGGTTGGCTCCTGTGGTGGTTTACCCCAGCCGGCAGCTCAAGCAGCCGCGCAGCCGTTCACCCGCATCCCCGCTGTGGGGCTGGGGAGGGCAAGGTAAAGCTGTAGGTCAGGAAGAAGACAGTTAAACAGGAAAGTGATAATATTATAAATACCGACCATGACACTGTATGGTATGGACTGTCCCTTTGGGCAGTCTGTCCCAGCCGTGTCCCCTCACAGCTTGTTGTCATCCCCCCTCTCTCTTCTCCTCGGCAGGGCAGCATGAGGAGATGAAAAGGCCTTGACTGCTTGGCAAAAGCTAAAAACATCCTTTATCAATGTTATTCTCACCCTAAAAGCAAACCACAGCACTGCACCAGCTGCTGAAAAGAAAATTTACCTCTGCTGAAACCTGGACACGGAATCACAGAGCGGTAGGGCTTGGAAGGGACACCCCCCCCCCCCCCCCCCCAAATCATCTAGTTAAATCTCCACCCCTGCTAAAGCACTTAAAGCAAGTTGCACAAGATCAAGTCATGGGGGTGTGGGGGGGGTTAAATCTGTCCAGAGAAGACTCCCAGCCTATCTTGGCAGTCTGTCCCAGCACTCTGTCTCCCTCACACTAAAGTCTTTTTCTCACGTTCAGCTGGAACTTCTGTGTTAACTGTTTGTGCCCATCCCAAAGTAACATATTTTAGTGCTATAAAATAACTACTGGAGTCATATTTTGATGGCAGAATCAAATAACCTTGTGTTAAATTCTGGGACTGATTGTGTAAGTGTAAAGACTGGGGTTCCCCCCATTTTTATCTGAATTTCACTTCATATTAGAGCCTGACCTTGGGCACTTTTTTCCCTCACTGCCACATCCATTAGGTACCACTATAGAATAAGCTATAAAAATCCATCCAGCAAAGAAATGTCAGGGGTTTGTGAACCATGCTGGGTTTGCAAAGATCTAAATGCCAGTCATTTGTTCAACAAGTAGCAGAAATAGAGACCCAGGAGCAGCAGAAAATGCATGCACATGTGTTTGTCACTGTGACATCCACACACTGCTGATTTTAGACTGTCCCCTTTTCTCATTAGCCAGGTACATTAAATCCTAACAACACCTGTAAGGGAGATGTGTGCTCCTCAAAAGAGATTTAATGTAAAAGGTTATTTCTTGTAAGGAGCTGAATTTTTATCTATGTTAGAGAAAACAGGCATTGTATTAGAGTTTACAGTGTTAACTATTGTCCTGTGTTGTTTTTCTGGGTTTTTTTTTTAATGGAAGCTGAAGTCTTTGTCTGTAGAAAAACCCTTCAGTCCCTGCACACAGAGCAATTTTCAAAAGCTTTTTCTAAAGGGCAGTTCTGATAAAGTTATAATTTGCTGAATTGAATTGATGAAAATATTCCCTGCTTAGTTAGGTTTAAGAAACAAATCTCTATGCTGAATATTAAAGCTTGGACTGTAAGTGGGAGGAGAGAACTATGCAAATGGAATATGCTCTCTTTCCTAGGGTGCAGGGGTAAGAAAAAAGAAGAGCACTGTTTCCCCCTGCCCCAAGGTGCTTCAGCCTGGCACATGTGATGCTGGAAGAAGACATGGAGGTGCAGAAAGCTGAAGGTACTCTGCAGTTGAAAGAACACAAAGGGAAAGATGTTACACTCACTAAAATTGTTTGGTGAGTGTCATGTTTTTGCCCCAGCTGAGAGCTGAGCACCACGCAGCCGCTCCCTCCCTCCTAAGAGGGTGTGTGTGGGGTGAACTGGGGGGAGGGAGGAAGAAGAACCTCAAAATACCCCCCCAAACCTCAGGTGTTGGAATAGAGATAGTTTACTGGGGCAGCAGAGAAAGAGAGAAAATAACAATGACAACTTCATAGCAAAATACACGAAACTGGTGATACACAATGCAGTTTCTCACAGAACCCCACAGCTCAGACCCATCCTGAAACCAGACTGTGTGCAAAACTGTGTGTTCTGGAGCTGCTTGCTCCTCCTCCAACCAGCCCCCCTTTATGCTGGGCATAACATCATAGTATAGAATAGCCCCTTTGGCCAGTTTGGGTCACCTGTCCTGGCTGTGTCCCTTCCCAGCTTCTCATTAGCAGGGCAGTATGAACTGAAAAGTCCTTGGGCAACAACTAAACCCATCCATGTGTTACCAGCACTGCTTTCAGCCTAACTCCACACACAGCATTCCACTGCTGTGAAAGGAAATGAAAAGGCAAATAGGATCCTTAAGGCTGTGTCACTTTGCTGTCTAATTAGCCACATGCAGGAGCAGTTCAAGAGGAAAATCTTTGTACCATTTCCAAGCAAATATTCAAGTCAGCTACCTTCAATCTTTTCCCAACTGATCCACAACAGATCTCTTGTTTATAGTTAGTGGCCTGTAAAGATCTATCCATAATCCTTAAAAATACATATAATGTCAGTGAGGAATCCCAGCCAGGCTCAGTTCTCATGCCCCACTTAGCAGTGTATTTTTATTTCTGTGAAGCCACCACAGCAGCCCGTGTCATCATGGGAACAAGACCAGGGACACCTTGGTTTTACTGAAACTCCAGCAAACCTCCCACTGACTTCAAATCCCAAACCAGATTTTTGCCACCAGCCTGTGATTCCCAGCTCAGATCCCATAGCAACCAGCTTTCCTCACAGCCCCATGGACTGAGGCTGGTCACTCAGAAGTGTGGTTACTTCTGACCCTCAGCTACCAAAGGAGACGTATCAGTGTGTGCTGCATCTCCTGACTGAGACCTTCCTGGCCCTACTGCCTCCCAGGGCTCGCTCACACCACCAGTAAACATGCTGGTCTTCTTGAGAGGTGGAAAAAACTAGGCACAGACATATCCTGTTAGCTGTCTCTTCTGATAGCTGTGGGCATCTAAGGGGAGGCTAACCAGGGGTGCCTGAGCTTCCTGACCCAGAATATGCCCACTGTCATTACCAGCATGTCCCTGTTCACAGAGGTACTGGCTGTTCCCTCTGCTCCTTGGGGCACTTGCATCCTTGGGGGTTGGACTCAATGATCTCTTGAGGTCCCTTCCAACCCCTACAATTCTGTGATCCTTGGAGAGAGCAGTGATGGCAGATGGAGTGAAGTTCCACTGGCACACCATCCCACATTGCCCTTACAAAACACTGGTAAAAGATGCACCCCAGTCCCCCAGGATGGTGATCAGCGTGCTGTGCAGGAAACACCCCTGAAAGCCTGGCTTAGCTGCAGGGCAGGCAGGGGGTCACAGGGCAAGGGACACGGTGACCCTGGGACACAGCTCCATCAGTTCAGCTGCTCTGAGCTCCGCTCCCACAGGATTCCCCTGCCACCAGGAGCTGTCATGCTGCTCCCCTGGGACTGCCCCCACCTCTGGGCTCCAGCCTGTCCCCAGGGAAGTAAGGGAGTCCCAGGGGTGCTTGCTGCTTTGGGACCTGCTCCTCCCCAGTCCCCCCATCACTGTCCTCCTCCTTGGGCTCTTCCCATTCCAGGGCTTGAGGGAGCCCAGACAACCAGGTTGCTTCACCCCCCCACACCCCAGGGTTTAATGCCCCACATTGGGCATTCTTGTGAAGCACCAAGCTTGCTGAAAGGGTTCCTTGTGCCACAGGCCCAAGGCAAACTCGCCTTATCAGAGATGCTGTGGGGACAAACACTCCTTCTCTTGCCAGGGGAATTCTTTCCCCACAATTATCTCTGCCTGAGGACAAGCACCCACTTCATTGTGTCCCTCTGAATGGCCACATCCTGCTCAGGGACAGCGCTGGCCTGGTGAGGACAAGGGCAGTGAGGGGACACTTTGGTGACCTGTTGCAAAAACCTGGCCAGTGCAGGGCTGGTTAGGGGTCAGGGTCACTGGGACCCACCATCTGGGGGGCAGCTCTGCAGAGTAGGAGTCATATCCATCCCCACCACTGGTCCCTTCATGAACAGGTATCCCCAGTGAAACTTGGAGGAATGGGGCTGGTTGGGAGAAAATGTATTTCCCCTCAGACCGGTGGGAAGCCGTGGCTTGGGGGGACTGGAAACACTTCTGTCTCAATTACAGCCATTGTCTAATTCAGACCACTGCTTCTCTCTTCTTCCCTAGGCATTCTGGGAAGGAAGTGGAAATAAGGTCCTGGATGTACGTTGACTTGGAGGGCATCCAGTCTGAGGAATTCTAGAGCATTTCGGTCCTACCATCACTTCCTGGCACCAGGGACATTGCAGTGACTGGTGAGGTCTCAGTTTCCCTACGAGTGGGGTTGATCAAAGACAAAGGATGAGAGTTGGTTCTTTCCTGTCCTCTCCTCCAGAGGCATGAGGAGATGATCATCCCTGGGCCATTTCCCTCAAATGATCAATAAACCCCTTCAGCAAAGCCATGCTCTGCATGTGTGCATGTGTCCATGTGTCCTCTCCTCTACCAGAGCCTGGATGCCGGGCTCTACTCTGTCTTCACCACTACCATGAAGAGAGTGGCTGAGGGAGTCCAGATACCTGTGGTGACACTGTAAAGTAGATCCCTTTGCACCCACCACGTGCCCCCAGAGAGGGGCACATTAGGGCAAGCTAACATGGGCTCCAGATGCTGGACAGACCTCTTCCTACCATGTATGGCACTTGGTGTTCATTATCTCTTGGCCATGGTTTTGCCTCTCCAGGCACACACTGAATTACCACCGACTTTTCCATTAGGAACTGTTTGCTCAGCACACTGCATGTGATGATCTGAAAGGGACTTTTCCAACCACAGTGACTGTACAAATCTCTGGTTCCATGACTTCATGTCTTCAGTGGGGCTGACTGCTGGGAATATTTCCCTGAGGGCTGGGGGGCTGTGCTTTAACTGCTGGAACATGGTGAGAAGGTCTCCCCTAAGCCTCCTTTGCTCAAAGCTGAACAAACCTAGTTCTCTCAGCCTTTCCTCATACAGCACGCTTCCCAGTCCTTGGGTCATCTTGGTGGCCCTTCTCTGGACCCTTTCCAGCCTCTCTGTCCACTGCTGCTGAATGTTTGGGGTCTGAGAGCTGAAGGCTCCTTTGTGCCACCACCACCACCAGCAGAAGGGTCTGGCATGGAAAGAAAAACCCCTGTGGGCTCTGTCTGTGTCTGACAGTGCCCAGAAGGGAGCAGGAGCTGGGGATGCTGGTGCCCGGGTGGCTCAGAGTGGTGATGTGGGTCTCATTGCGCAGGTTATTGCAGGACTGTGGGTGCCAGGGAGTGGAGAGACACTGACAGAAGAAGCTGTTTCTCTCCCCACACTCCACATGATCCAGCCAGGCAGGGCCAGGCAGCATTCCAGAAGTGGGGAATGGATCCAAAAGGTTAGGGTAAGAGTTAGGGTTAGGGCTGGGTAAAGCTTATGGTTAGGGTTTGAGTTAGGGTTAGGGGTTAGGTTTAGGGTTGGGGTTAGGGATAGGGTTAGGGTTAGTGGTTAAGCTTAGGGTAAAGGTTTGGATTAGGTGTTAGGGTTAAGTTTAGGGTTCGGTTAGGGTTAGGGTTATGGTTGGGGTTAGGGTTTAGGGCTAGGTTTAGTGGTTAGGGGTAAGGGTTAGAGTTTGGATTAGGATTATGGTAAAGGGTTAGGGTTAAGGATGGGGTATATGTTAGGGTTGTGGGCTCCCTGGGGAGGTTTCAGGCCAGGTATGTCTTTCAATCCTGGCTCCTTTGGTTTGGGACCTTTTGCTTGGTATGTTTTTAAGTGAGTGCTGCTTCGGGCAAGAAAAGCACCTAGGGAGACAGTTGGAGTGTTGCCTGTTTCCTGGCAAAGGAAATCCCTCAGACCCCGGATGACAGGGGCTGCTTATGGGCTCTCTGCGGAGGTTTCAGGCCAGGTATGTCTTTCAGTCCTGGCTCCTTTGGTTTGGGATCTGGTGCTGCACTACTTAGGGCAGAAGTGTGGCTTTCAGACGGAGGAGCCCCTTCACGCACAGACAGGTACTGAACTGGGACTAAAAGAATACACACAGCTTGTAACTTTCCTGCTCCACTGCCGCGCGTGTAGCCTTGCGTGCCGGGGCGTGGTACCGAGTGACTGATGGACCGAGGGGGTGGCTTCTAGTATCCAGCGTTCGTGCCCCTGGTGTTTCGAAGCAGCAGCTGCGCTTTGGGTCTCTTAGCCCTTTAGCTGATGCCGTGTAACAGCTCTCCCTATTTACAGTCAGTATCTTATGAAGGAAGCCTCTGTCCTATGGCCTTTCAGTGGAAGGTTTACGAAGCAGAAGACGGTGTTCCAGGCGTGCTTAGCCTCTTTCTCCAGAGGGATAAAAAAAAAGAGGCGGCTCAATTTTTGTTTGTTTTAGTGTCACTGAGTATAGTTGCTTTTAGGTCAGATTTGCTGTACAACTTTACTTTTTATTCTAGATCATCAAATAATAAGAGACTAAACAACTCTTTTCCCAGCCACCCTGACTGACCAAAAGGCAAGTGGTTATAGAAGGGGTTTTCTGTGGGTTCTGCTACCCTTTTGAGATAATTAGCTTTCCTTGCAATAGGGAGAAGAAGGGAGAAGGCAATGGGGGGTGAAAGACTAATTGAAGAGCCCTATCTTTGATCATGTTTAGTGTTAATTATGTTGTAATCTATATATGTAAGGCTGAAATTTTAAGGGAGGGTAACCTTAAACTCTGCTCCTCCATTCATTTCCAACCAAAAGCAAGCAGTTGCAGCAACCTTACCATACCTTCTCTGTTTCAGAGGTTTCAGAGGTTAGCAGAAAAGCGAGCCAGGAAGTCTCCCAGAATGTGACAGGGACTTGAGTTTCTCTTCAGCAAAAGGTGTTTCTGCATAAAGCATAAAACTAGAACTTCATCTGAAGGTGCTGATGAGGAGTGGGAAAAGTGTGCTGAGATTACAACACAGTTACCTCATGCAGTTTGTGTGTCATTAGAGAGCTCTAATCCCGAGTTTCTTGGTGTAGCATGCTAAAGGATGAAGATCCTGGTAGAGCCAGCATGCTAAGATGTGATGGTCTTGTGTGAAAACTGCTGGTATATTGCATTATGGTATGTGTTTCTGTTTTGTATGAAGCTCTTAGGGAAGTTCCATCTCCTTCATCCATTAAATAAATGGTCTTTTAGATTGCAGGGCTTTAGATTTTCTTCCCCTCCTTCTCCTTTTGCTTAATACTGTGTAGTGCTCAACAAAAAATAGCACTTCTGTGCTGCGCAGGAAAACAAATGAACCATGAGGTCAACTTCCATGTTAAATCTTATTTTTTCACCATCTTTTACATTGTCTTGGCACATACTCTGCAATATGCATCAAAAAAAGTCTCCAAAAAGGAAAGAAGGCAGAGAGAAATCCTAGGAAGGACTATGTCTTCACATTTCAAGCTCTGTTGCAGCAGGGTACTCTGTTCCACAGGTTTTATGAGTGTATGCCATCTGGAGTCCTGTGTCCAGGTCTGGGGCCCACAATAAAAGAAAGATATAGAACTGTTGGAGAGGGTTCAGAGGAGGCCACAAAGATGATTAGAGGGCTGGAGCACCTCCCCTACCAAGAGAGGCTGAGGAACTGTGCTTGTTCAGCCTGGAGAAGAGAAGGCTGCAAGGGGACCTCATTGCAGCCTTCCAGTCCCTGAAGGGAACACACAAACAGGAGCGGAATCAACTTTTTAAAAGGACAGACAATGGCAGGACAAGGGGGAATGGATTAAAAATGAAGGAAGGAAGGTTTAGATTAGATATTAGGGGGAAGTTTTTTACAGAGAGAGTGGTGAGGTGCTGGAACAGGCTGTCCAGAGAACCAGTGGATGCCCCATCCCTGGGGGTGTTCAAGGCCAGGTTGGATGGGGCCCTGGGCAATCTTGTGTAGCTCCAGGCCTGGAGGTTGGTGTCCCTGCCTGTGGCAGGGGGGGTTGGAGCTCTATGATCCTTGGGGTCCCTTCCAAACCATGCCATTCTATGATTCTGTGATTCTATGCCTGACACAACATGTAGTATCTGTGCTTTCTTTTGTGCTTGTCACAGACAGGAAGCTCTTTAAGCTCAGTCTCTCACTGTATTCATGGGCAACCCCTGCACTGCCAGGCTACGGTTTGTATTTGATGTTTATAGATCATGTGAATGAAATGGCAGAGTGAAATGGTATAAGTAGCATTTCCCTTCCAAAAGGGGCACCAGCACCTCTGGTTGTCTAAGCAGGCTACTGTCAAGGTTGTGTTATGGAGAGTTGAACTCTCTTCATTATCCTTTACAGGTCTGATATTGTACAGATGCATTTGGCAGCTTGTTCCTGGCTCCACAGCGGAGTCATCAGGCATCAGCAGGCGCTTTGCGAGAAGGATGTGCCATGGCCCTTTTAGGTGCAGTTTGGCTCGTTCCCTTTCTTTGACGCCTCCCTCAAGGGCAGAACGTGTCCCTGTTTAGAATGCTGCCAGGTTTGTGTTGGTCACAGTGCCAGTCAGCTAAGCCGTGCAGTCTGCCTGAAAACATAAAGGTATTTTCTCACAGGAGAGAATCTGTTCAGATCGATGCAGTGCCTTGTATCCACTGCCAGCTTCCTGCTGCTTTCTTGGATGCTGCTGCCCATCTCCCTTTGCTTACAGGGAGAATATTCCACTTGTCTCTGCCTCTAGCTGGGAACTAGATACACTGCTCCATTGTTTACCTCCCCTTAAAAGCTGAGAGCTGACATTTTTGTTTGAGACACTCTGTATTTTTATTCCCTGGGTTGGCAGGGCAACAGCTAATCAAATAATTATATTTAAAATTAGATTTAATAAAAAAGCATCTCTAAAACAAAAGACAAGGTGTAGTCCTGCTTCTTAGCAACAAAACTAGTCAGCAATGTGCATACAGTGTCAAGTTTCCCAAATAACTAAGGACCATTTGGACTTTCTTAATGTTCTTAACGTTTTCTGTTGATTTTTTTCTTTTCCTTTTAACATGCTCTCCTGTGTTTATAGTAGGTCTGCAAATTGAGCACCCCCTTCTGTTCCTTTTTCCGTTCTCTTCCGTGCCTCCCTCGCCCCCACGTTTGAAGTAGGTTGTCTTACCTAGAGCTGTGACAGCAGCTATTCATACTTGAAGAGCTTCTGCTAATAAGCAGCTGTTCTGTCCAAGTTTACAACATGAATAAAAATACTAATTGTGTTTTTTCAAATAATAAACTGAAGGTCCCAAACAGATAATTATGCTTGTGCTTGTAAATAATCATTACTCAGAAGCAGAAGAAATTCTGTACTTTTCCCCTGTCCTCAAGCCAAACACTGGACTGAGTGGGACCTTCTGGGTTGCTCTGTATACTCCCTTCCTGTAGCATGGCTTGTGCATATAATCTTTTTAAAAATACATTGAACTCTCTTTTAAAAGTAGTGGGGTTTTGGAGAGGAATTTTTGGTTGGTTGGTTGGTTGTTGGAGTTTTTTTTTTGCATTCGGTTGTGGTACTTTGGAAGCTGCTTTTGAACGTGTCTGGTCTTGTGGTCAGAGACCTCCTTCTAATTACCAGTCTCTGGATGTCCAGGCCTGGATAAGGAGCTCTTATACTGGGTACAGAGCCACTGTCCAGCGTTTAACCAGACTCAGCATTTCTTTCTTTCAGGGTATAATAAATGCTACGTTCACAGCTTCTAATTTGCTCTAACATTGGAACACAGATCTGTGGAATGTTGAGCCTGAGGTTTTTACAGTGAGGTGGAAGGACACAGAAGGTCAACTGTGGGCAAGAGGGATCTCCCCAGGGTATGCACCGCTAGTTCATGTATGTCACAGAGTTCCAAGACCACCAATCTAATAATTAATGAAGTAACTTCAGCATGAAGTCCTTCTTATGAGCTTATTGTGAGATACAAGACACGCTTTGTTAAAAGTCTGTGTTTGCCATGGCTATAAATAGCTTTCTTGGCAAACGTGGTAAAGGGAAATTATATGTAACCAAGGAGTAACAGCAAATAGAGTTTAAATACCTGTTTCATAACAGTGTTATTTTGGGGCTGAGATAATGGACCAGGCTGGGTACTGAGAATTAGTTTGTCTTGTGTGATACACCTTTTATTAGAAATATATTTAGCATAGTGCTTGGCACCATGCTAGGCCTAGGATTTCTTCTCAATTGATGTCTTGCAGACCTCGTAACTGTCTTTTGTTCCTTGATAACCTGAAGGTCCTTACTAAGCAATATATGACGTTAAATGTTGGCTTTGATGAAGCTGGTGACGTTGTTTTAATTGTAGAGAAAGACTTGGCCATGTTTTTCTGGGTATTCATAATTCTGGATCAGCATTTGCAGCCAGACACAAAGGTAACATTATGCCTAGTGAGACTAGAAAAGGTAATGAGGATGTTACCCAAATTGTAGCATGGCCTGGGTGTTTAAGCTAATAATCTTCTGCTAATTTGGGAGTTGATGAACCTCTTCAATGAGAACAACGGTGCTGAATTACATTTGATATGGAAAGACATCATCGTCCCCCCTCGTGCTCGTCTCGTCCCTTTCGTTGCATTGGGATCTGTTCAGGATACAGTGCCACTGCTGGATGGCAGTTCTGAGCTCCCACAGCGGTTGTTTCACAGTGTTTTCTGGAGGCTGCCCATGCAGGTGCTGTAGCATGCAGTGCTGTGGCAGCACTGCAAATTGCTTCAGTTGCTTTTACTGCATCATCCAGAATCTTAAAACTATTGAAGTCAGTTCTCACCGTAGCTGCATCTCGAGCTCCGAGTCTTTCTGCTGGGCATTTGTTGCGCTGCAGCTCCCGGGCTAAATGTGGCGCGGACATCGCCGCCGCTTCACAGACCTGTTTCTGGCCTTTCTACAGGCAGTTCCGTGTCTCTGGTGTAACGCTGCGATGTCTTAGCCATCATCCTCTGTTTCGTATCATTAAGGCAGAAGGATTTAGCTCAGTTACTGGCTAATGCAGTGTTTAATGTGTGTATCTGTGAGGCAAATTCCATTTTAGCAGGGTGGAAAGCGGTCAGATATCAATATTCGGTATACTAATGACAGTATGGCATCCAGGATCACATTAAGGTCTCCACTGAGCTCATCTGGCTGACGCATCTTGTTGATGGGATTTGGAAGAGTCAAACATTTGCAGATACTAGGAGTGGTACTTCTAAGGCTTCTAGCTGCTTTGGACAGACATGCTGCCACAACTTGAGCTTTAGCACAGCTTTGCAAAAACCCTGTTGTGACAGATGTAGTGGAACAGTGAAGCTTTAGGCTTTTGCTGTAGTGTTTGTACAGGTAAAGGATATTCTGACACACCTGGCTTGCCAACTGTACTGTGGCACATGGAGTGGTTTGAAGTTGTTCTGCTGGGTTTGGCTTTGGAGAACATCAGATGTTTACTTACAAAAGGGAAGAAAGGGCTTGGCAGTGGTGAAAACTCTGTTGGTGAGTATAAGATGCTTGTGTGGGAAGTGAGGGAAGGTAAAGCATCAGCTTATGGATGTTTCCAGAGGGACAGAGTAAGTAGGTGTTGTTTTCTAGGAATTATGCAAATTACAGACAGGAAAGCAAGCTGAAAGCTAGTATGTTGATAGGGACATGGGGACATTGCCCCTTTATCTTAGGTGATTATATTAAATGCACATTTCTTTCTGTCTTACCCATGATTAATGTGCTCTTCATCCCAACCTCATCTGGTGGGTGTAAGGAGTGGTTGTTAAATGCACCACAATGTAAAAGATGAGAAAGAGATTTGCTGTTTTTCTGCCAGTCTTGAGCCCCATTCACTGATTTCGCAAATGGCTGCTTGGACCCTTCCTTCGGTGTCAGGGAAACTGTGGGTTTAGGAGTGGAAGATAGGGAATCTGGATTAGTCAGTAACAGCAGTAGAGGGCAAGAGCATGCCATCTGAAAGGCCGTGAAAATGTGTATGAGCAACTTAAATTTGCTGCAAGGAGAATTGGTTCATCAAACTACTAAATAGTCCAAGAAAAGGGCTAGAAAAATCGCAGTTTCTGTAGCACTCTGAGTAGGAATTTCAGTGGGATTGGGAGGTTTGTGTTTTAATAGGTGCTTTGCCAAGAGATTCTGTATGATAGCCAAAGAGGCAGATGGCATTCCAGTTACAGTGCTGACGGACAGGCATCTGTGGGCATGAGTTCATCATTAACTACACTGCAAGCCCTGGCCCAGAGGGAGCAGGAAGGAGTTACCATTTTCCATACATGTTCTTTGTGGTTAAATGTCTGGAAGATGCCAACTGCCCCAAGAAATGATGGCATTTTATCTTGTGGTTCCATAACACTTAGTAGAGGGGAACGCAATGAGCTGCTTGAATGACAGCGTAAACTGCAACAACAGAAAAATAGATCAGGTATTGTAGGAGAGGCATGTGCTGGGAATGTGGCCCTGGAAAACAAAGTCTGCCAAAGTATAGTCCTATGGCAGCATCAGGATGCAGACAGAAATCACCTGTACAGCAGTGGAGAAAGCTGCAGAAATCCATCTCTAACATCCTGTCTCTTGAGACGGAGTGGTTCCTTTCTAAGCCAATGATAAGAAACATGTGCCTGTCCTTAATCGCTTGCGTTCGCTGACTTTCTCCTTGTGCTTGTGGGGGAAAAAATAAATTCTTGAGGTGGAGTTCCCTAACAGCTCTGATAAAGGACTCGGAGGACTGATCAGAAAGACTGAACAAGTGAAGTGGATTCTTTTCCCTTGACAGTGTTTTGTTAAATCAGTAGATTTCTTAAGGACATGGGTTTGTTTTAGTTTTAAATAAACTTTTGACAGTCCGTAGATCAAAACCTGCTGTCAGTGCAGGGATTAGATAGCTGTCGAGATGTCAAGATTACAGCTGCGACTGAGGAATTGTTCTTGTGAAGTGGCCTTAAATGCCTGCGGAAGGCAGCACGGAGTGGGTGTCCTTGTACTTAAAGTGGGGGCTTGGTGCAGCATGGGGGATTCAGGCTCGCAGCCTGCAGCGGGCACTGCGAATGCTTGTGTGAAGGTTGCACGCCTTGGAAACTGAGCGAGTTGTGCCTGTGCAGGGGGATGTCTGAGCAGTAGAGGGCAAGGTGATGTCAGTTAGAAGCAGTCTGAGGCCCAGTACTGCCTTGACTCAGCCCTCTCTCTCCCCGCAGCCTGGCAAGCTGACTGAAGCCTTCAAGTACTTCCTGCAAGGCATGGGCTACAGTGAGTGCCAGGGCTGGGCACGGGGCTGGTGCGCGTCTGCGAGTGTGCGTGTGTGTGCGTGTGTGTGCCCATGTGTATGTCTGCCAGCCCCAGAGAGGAGCCTGGCAGCCTGTTTGCTCACACTGAGGGAGGGCTGCATGCTGCCTGTGGCTTGTGTGGACAAGTGTGCAAGGTGTCTGTCTGTCTGTGGGCAACTGGACCGTACAGGCTCTGTGTGTGGCCAGGGTTTCTCTGTGTGTGTGCACACAGGCATGTGTGGGTGTGTAAAAGCAGGGATTGTGTGTGTGTGTGTGTGTGTGTGTGTGTGTGTGTGTGTGAGCACGTGTGCACAGATGTGCAGAGTCCCTGTGCACGAGTCCATGTGTGTGTAGGTCTGTGAGCACAGGTGTAGGTGTGCACACCCATGTGTGCATGTGTGTGAAGGGCTGTGGACAAGTGTGAGTGTTTGCAGGTACATGTGCACGTGTCTGTGTGCAGGTCTGCGTGCATATGTGCAGGTCCATGTACACGCACATGTAGGGCTGGAACAGGGCTCCTGGCCCCATGTTGTGGCCAGAATGGCTCATGATCTCTCTCTGCCCTCCCTGCCCTTTTCCTGCTCTACCCCTATCAGTCGCCCACCTGAAGGATCGGAGGCTGAGCGGAGGCACAGGTACAGCTCAGTGCTGCTTGGCCCGTGCCTGCTGCTGCATGGAGCCTGCGTGGCCTGTGCCCTCGAGCTGCCTGGGCACCTTTGGGAGCAGCCTGGGTGCAGGGCTGGCCGTTCCCAGCCAGACACCCTCTCCCTCACTCTGCTTTGCCTGAGATGGCACCCTGAGCTGGGGGCTGAGGAATGCCATTTGGAGAAGTGCCCCCCTATGTGGGTACAGGCTTGGCTGTGTTCCCAGCGTGCCCTCCTGCAGCCAGCCGGGAGCTGTCCCCGTTGGGCGTTGTGGATGGAGGAGGGTGTCACCTTCCCTGCACACCCTGGGGAGCCTGGAGAGCTCCCGTTCATGCTCCCTTCCTTGGAGCATGGCAGCCATGGTCCTCACTGTCTCATTCTCAGTGGTTGCGTGTCCGGGCAATGTGCCCGGTGTGCAGCCTGCTCCAGGGTGCCCCATCCCTGCCCCACTGTCCCTTGCCAGCCCAGAGCTGCTCATGTTGTCACAGCACCGCATGCTGCAAGCTTCTGCCCAGGGTCATTCACAGCAGGGAGCAGGATCGGTGGCTTCGCTTGTGTAGGACAATGTCAGCTCAGGTCCTTCCAGCTGTTGGAGGGAACTGAGCACCACGGCTGTCTCTCTGTGCCCATGCAGTGCCATCCGCCAGCATGACCCGCCTGGCACGCTCTCGCACAGCCTCCCTCACCAGTGCCAGCTCAGTGGATGGCACCCGCCCACGTGCCTGCACCCACTCGGAGAGCACTGAGGCCATGGGCCAGATCAACCATACCATGGAGGTATCATGCTGAGGTCCACGCCCACCGCTGACGACTCCTCCAGAGCCATCTCCCATCCATCAGTATCCTGCCAGCACCCACCCGCCCCATGGACATCCTCGACCAGGGCCCTCGCTCCTTCGGTGTTGATTTGTCTTCTTTGCCGTTGGCCTCATCCTCTTGTCCGGTACCAGAGAAGGAAATGGGCTTTGCTTCACTGCCTCCTGGCTCTGGCTCCTGGCTTCATCCAGCAGTCACGCATGGTCCTGCATTAGTCCTCATCCTCCCCAGCACGAGTCTGATCCAGGCTTGGGAGGGTGGGTGGCAGGGGCATGGAGCCAGGATGGGTGGTGAAATGGGGACAGGATGGTGGAATGGGGCAGGACAGCAGCCTCTACAGCCATGATGTCGTGGTTTCACCCGGCTGAGGGCCAAGATCCACGCAGCTGCCTGCTCCTTTAAGGAAAAGAGCAGGTTAAAGGGAAGGGGGGGGGGGGGGGGGGGGAATGAGAAGTAAGGGAAGGGAAAAGGAAGAGAAAGGGGCAAATAACCCCAAAATCAAGAAATTAAGAGGCCCGTGGGTTGGGATAAGGATAGTTTACTAAGATAACAGAAAGATACAATGTAACAATACTAACAGGACTTCAAAGCACAAATATATGAAGCTGTTGATACACAATGCAGTTTCTCACCAAACCACACAACTCAGGCCGTGCCACCCAGAGCCGTCCCAGAACCCGACCGTCCCCCAAGAACCGCACGTCCCGGAGCCGCCCCAGGCCTTCCTCCCGGCAGCCCCCGATATCCTGGGCAGGACGTAACTGGCGTGGAATACTCTCTTTGGTCAGTTGGGTCACCTGTCCTGGCTTTGCCCCTCCTTTCTCATGAAGAGCTGAGAAAGTCCTTGACTGTCTGACAGCAACTAGAAACATCAGGGTGTTATCAGCACTACTCCCATTTTACTCTCAAACACAGCATTCATCTGCTGCTACAAATGAAATTAACTCCATCCTGACCAAAACCAGGACACATGAAGAGGACACAGGAGATAGGTTGATCCTCCAAAGTCAACTGACAGCTGGCCAAACCAGAGGGAAGGCAAAGCCAGGGCACAGCACTCACTGGGAGGTCACTGGCCCCCTTGCTGGAGATGCAGATCCCATTTTTTTCCCCACTGGCTCTCCCTGGGGAGAGCTAGCATGAGCTGTTCCCGCACACCCCGGGCCTGCTGTCCCAGAACTGTCTGAGCATTATGAGAAATCGTACCCCAAACTGTCCCCCCCCACCCTGGTAATGTAGCCCAAGGGCTGGTCTGAGGCAGCAGGAGAGGGCTCAGCCCTCTTCCAGAAGCCACCGGAGCAGGAATATGGGGGTCCTCCTGCCTCTGCCTGTGCCCTTGCCTGTGGTGGCACTTCCTTGGCCTCTTGTTGCAAGGACAATCACCACCTGCCATCAAAAATGAACTGGGGAAAAAGGGACACACATGAGTGTCCCCTGGCTTGCTCAGTCCCTGCTACACTGCAGTTCCACTCTTGGGTTGAGGCCACCAGGGCTCAGCGGTCACAAGTTTTGGGCAAATCCTGGTGTCACAACCTCCCTCCTGTTTTGCCACAGCCTGTAGGTATCACCGTGATGGAGCCATAAGCAATAAGATGAGACCCTCCCTCCCTGCAATGTGGGGGAGCCTGCAGCACCTCTGCCCTGCAGTGTGCCTCACTGGAAAGTGTTGGCAGTGTGGAGTGACCCATGGGGCATGGGGAGCATGCTAGTGCCTGGCTTTGCCCACAGAGCTGGCCAGACCCACCCACCCCCCCCACAGCCCCAGCACCTCTCCAGCACTCTGAGCAGGGTGTCTCTCAAGGGCTTGGCTCCCCGTGAGCTGCAGGGTCCTCTCTGGCCACTGGCCACCAGTTTCTCAGCTTGGCACAGCTCTCTGTGCCATCACATAACCCCACCATTGGCCATCCAGCCTCTGCTGCTGTCCCATGCCCACCCCATGGATAGCCAAGCCCAGGTCCTCCCGCACCCAGGGTAAGGGAGCTCCAGCTCTGGTGATGCATGCTCAGCTCTTTGAGGATGGTCTGTGGGAGACCCCAGTGGGGTCCTTTGTGGGACTGACCGTGGGCCACCATCTGGGCGAGCAGAACCAGCCTGCAGGGAGCAGGTGCCACCCAGCCCCTCCAAAAGCACTCATCCTTCCTCAGCAAGGAGTGCAGGGGTCCTGGGGTTCCCAGCAGGCCTACAAGGGCTTTTGGCCCTGAGACCTGTGCCCTGCCCAGCCTGTCCCTTGTTGAATGGCCACCCCAAGACACCAGTGTCCCCATTTGTCCCCCACTTTGTTCTGCTGTGTGCTTCCTTCTCGGTGTGACTCTGTAAGCTGTGTAGCTCCTGTTTACTCTAGATATCACTGCAAACTTTTGTTTTCTCAGCGTGTCCTTCCAGATGATACATATAAAAATACCTATACATAATATATATATTAAGGGTTTGTCTGCTCCTGGATCTTTTTGGTTTCATTCCCCTTGCATTGTTGTCCAAGCAGTGTCGTGTGGTTCCCCTGGAGGTGGTCTGGCCTTTGTTTCCTCACCTTAGCCTTGTTGGTCAGTTTGTTTTTCTCTGGTGGTTTGTTCTTTCGATATTGGGGTTACTTTTTAAGGTGGTTTGTTTTGTTTTGGGTTTTTTTGTTTGGTTGTGTTGGGTTTTTTTTGTTTTGTTTTGTTTTCCCAGTCACAGCGGAATTTAACACGTTTTCCTGTCTGAGTGCCATCTGGTTTTGTCATGGCAGCATCAAGGCTGCAGCACTCACAAGACAGCAATATGTAAACCAGATTTAACTAACCTGTTGCCGTAGAGAGGATTTACTGTGTTGGAAAAGAACCAACAAACTAATAAACATGTTAACAACCTTCTGTTCTCTCTTCAATGTGCTTCAGGGAAATTGGCCCAAGTTCATCCTGGGCCTTCTTCCAGAGATGACAAGGGGGGACACCTTGGCCACAAACCACACCAGGGACTGGACTTCACTGCCTGGAGAGGGGGACCAGGGTGGCCATCAAGGAGACCCCAGGGTGCATGTGAACAGGAGCTGTGGGTTGCTTTGTCTCCAGGTCAGCCATAGGCAGGGTGCCCTATATGCTGAGAGTGGATGGAGACTGGAAATCTCCCAGTTGTGGCCCAGCAAGATTGGATACAAGGGATGCCCGTGGGGGAAGGAAAGACTCATGGGTGCACAGCTCCGGGCATGAGCAGAGCCCTTGGGAGACCCATTGTTCCTGTCCTCTTCCAGCTTGCGGGCTCCCTGTTTGACTCCCCATGGAGGTTTGAATGTCTGTGGTGGTTGAGGCCTGGCTGGAGGCCAGACGCCCACCAAAGTTGGTCTATGACCCCCCTTTGTAGTTGGACAGGGGAGAAAAATGTATATTGAGGGGTTTAGAAATCAGTGTAAGGACAGAGAGATCATCCTGTCAACAACGACACGGGCAAATCACACTCAGCACAGAGCGAAGGACAGAAAACTCTCTAATTGATTACGCTGCACTCCAGAAACAGCGAAACGGGAGTGGGGAGCGCGAGCAGATCTTAAAGCAACGCCAGCAGATCTTAAAACACTTTCCCCCCACCACTCCCTTCTTAGCAGACTTTAGTCAGGATTATGCTCCCTTCTTCCTCCCAGTGGTGGTACAGGGGTGCAGGGACTGGGAAAATGGGGTTCTCGGTCACTTCTTCATGAGCTGTTTTCCTTTTCCAGATCTTATAACACCTCTACCTCCCCTCCCACCCTTCCCTTCTTAGCAGACTTCACCCTAGTCATGAATTCACTCCCTTCTCCCCCCCAACAGTGTAGCAGGGGGAGGGGCAGGGACTGGGAGATGGAGGCTTTGGTCAGTCCCTTGCAAGTTGGTTTCCTTCTCGGCCGAGGGGCTGGGGGGGGGCATTCATTCCACACCCTCCCCCTGCTGCACCATAGGGTCTCACCCACAGCAGACAGTCCTCCATGAACTATTCCAATGTGAGTCCTTCCCCACAGGGCTTTATCTGTTCATCAGCTGCCCCGCCGTGGAGCACTGCTATGGTGGGCAGTCATAAATCCCAATGTCTCTCCAGTCCTCTGTGGGGTCACCAGCCTCCCCCCAGCAAATCTCTCTCTCGCTCATCTCTGTGTCTCTGCTTCTCTTCATGGGCTGCAAGTGCTGGCAGGGGCTTGATCCAACACGGGTCACAGCACCTTCTCTATGTCTCCACCTGCTCCATCCAGCATGGAGCCTCTCCACTGGCCACGGTCATGGGCTTCCTTCTTCTCGCACAGGACCTGAAGACAATGATGAGATGCCACATAAATGGCCAAAGACTGAAACAGAGCAAGACTATGATGAAGAGCGGAAAAAAGATCCTGGAACATGCTGCTGAGGCACAAGAGACAAGTAGGAGTCTCTGCAGTGCCACCTAGTAGTACAACTGCTGCTCGCTCATCATTTTAACTCTCCCTCTGCTCTAAGAAGAGTTCCCATAGCATAGGAGGGACAGCTACCTGGTAACCAGCTGGTTTTATTTATTAGCTGTTTAAGGATTTCAGAAGTTACTTGAAGTAAATTACACCGTAATTGAGGTGATTTTACAAAAGCTTGTCTGACCGTTCCCCAGGCTGGTACCTGAGCAGCTGGGGCATGACACAGAGTAGCTTCATTCTCTTGCTGCAAGAAGAATGATGTGTCAAGAGTAAAGAAACTGTAAGCTTTATGCTCTTGGGCCCCTGGCTAGGAGTAGTCTGTGAATAAAAGAGGGAGGGGACTAATGGTCCCTCATTGAACTGCAAAACCAGCAGAGGAATTAAGACTGATTTTTTAAAATTCTTTTTTTTTTTTTTTTAACTTTTAGCAGTACAACACTGCTGTACAGTTACACTGTAATGTAACTACATGTCTCTTATGTCTTCTGCCCTGGATGTGCACAGAGAAGTTAACTTTTATGACCTCTCATTTCAAAACAACCCAGAAAGCCCCAAGTGTCCCTATGAACCAAAGTAAGGCATCTGACATGTGAGCATTTCAATTTGAAACGTTGTCCCTGGCTGAGCTTCTCAGCAGTACATTAAGGGCTTGCCAAATGCCTCACTGCTGTGCATGCTGCCTGCTTACCAGGGTGACACCAATGGCACCAGGATCGCAGTAGTCGACACCATTACCTGCTTTAGATGCCAGCGTGTGGCGCTGGGTCTTTCTGTCACACTTACTGACTCGCAGGTCGCCTGAGGTTTGGCCTTTCAGCACTTTGCAGAGCTGAAAACAAACTTCACAGGACACAGTGAAACACCCTGTAAGGCTGCAGAGGTCAGCTTCACTGGACCCCAGAGCTGTGTGATAGCTGCCAAAGGGGAAGGGACTCTATTAGGAGCAAAATAGCAATCCTGCTGGCCAGATGCACCTTCTCCTTGGAGAAGATGGAGAGGAAACACGTCCAAGACACCAGTGAGCATCCATGTGTTAGCCTCTTACAAAACCAGAAGAGAGGATAGCACCCGTTAGCTGGAAAATTAAACCTTCTGGCCATTTTCCTGTCACTTCTCCTCCCAAAACATAAAAAAGGAAATCATTTGAAGCCAACTTAATTAGCAGCAGCTAATCTCATTGCAGACACAAGTTCTGAAACGGAGCTGTAACTGTGGAGTGGACTTGAACACTAACGCTTGATGTGCAGAGAAAGTGCTGGATAATGAACCCATGCAGAGTAAGAGCTGCAACAAATGCCTGCCCTTTAAAGCCCAGTCTAATACATAGCAGAGGCTCTCAGGGTGGGAGAGGATCCAGCCTCGTACATTAGCCTTATGTTGTTAAGACCTACTCAGAGATGCTTTGAGATGGGTTGGTGCAGGGATTTAAACCAGAGCTGAGAAATAGGCTTATTCCATTTTAATGGAATCTATTAGTATTCATTCAGAAATAGGCAGACCCATTAATAAAATACCATTTAGCATGCAGAACCACTGTGGAAGGAAAACATGAACAAAAGTGGGCCTTCACAGGAGGTGAGATATTGTCAAGATTATTACACTTGATTTTAATTCTTCTTCTCCCTTTTGATTCTGGAAATGCTGTGGAAGTCTAGAATTCAGGACTATGGAAAGGGAGAAGCATAACTTAAAAGATGACTAGACTAGTGTAAGCCAGGCTTACAATCTCTTTATTAGCAGCCAACACTTTTGCTAAATCAAGGGATGTGAAAGTCCATAAAGTCAAAGACAGCTTCGCTGTGGTTTGATGCCTTTGCTGCCAAGCTAGTTAGAGTGGTACTGGATGTGACCTCTCTCCGTGTGGCAGAAGAAAGCCACCTGTTCTGGTGGCCCTGCAGGGTCCTGGCAATTCCACTGGAAGGAACACGCAGAACTGGTCGGGTTCACAGCTGTGATGGTCCTGGGCACACAAAGAAAAAAGGACTAATGAGGTGCTGGGTGGTTAATGATGCCGTGCCGTAACTGACATCAGGCGCTGCCAGTCCTGGACACCATCTGGAAGGAGTTACTTGGTGCAGGGGCATGACACTGGGAGCATGAACACTTCTGCTGCTTTTGAGGTGTTTCACCTAGAAACATTTCACTTGCCTTGTTTCCCAGGTGGCTATCGGTTAGTGGCTATCGATTAGTGGCTATCAATGAAGAAATTAGCAGGGATACACTCTGAAGGTGGAGAGACCCTGACACAGGTTGCCTAGAGAGGTAGTGGAGGCCCCATCCCTGGAAACATTCAAGGTCAGGGCAGATGAAGCTCTGAGCAACCTGATCTAGCTAAAGGTGGCCCTGCTCACTGAAGGGGGCAGATGGCCTTCGGAGGTCCCTGCGCACCCAACGCAGTCCGGGGTTCGATGGCCAAACTCTTGCATGACAGCACGGCAAGATGAAGGCAAAACGGTAAAGTGAAGTCCAGCAAGGCTCCTTCGGAATATGGTACCAAGCAGACTGCTGGCCAAGCACCATCAGATCACAGACAAGGTACAGATGTGCCTCAGGGTTTGGAAGAGCCTCTGGTTAATGGGGGGTGATCAGGAGACCACCAGCAGAAGCCATGCCCACACCCACCTTCTGTTCCTGCTGCGCAGTCCCACTGCTGCGATCTCAATCACTTTCCTGTTGACATCGAGCTCTGGCTCCTCAGATCCCTGCAACTCCGGGTTGCGCCTCTTTGCCGTGATGTAGTCGGAGTCTTCCAGGTCAAAGTGGCAGCTGGGCATGAGGCTTCTCCCCTTCACAGCCACCTCTGGGCCCTTCTGATCGGGTTTCAGGTTTGGAATCCTAGGAAGAAAGGGACTGGTGTTGGCCAGGCTAGCTGGTGGTGGCCAGGCTAACTGGTGACCTGTGTCTCCCCCTCTCTGGATCTCTCGTTCCAGATTTTGCAACCCTCCAGGAGCTTAATATTTCATACAACATCTTTTTCCCGTGTCTCCACACCTCCTTCTACCAAGGCTGGATGCTCATCTTGCTTTTCTCCTGTACATGTGCAGTTTCTCTGCCTCTCTGGGGCTGGCTGCTGCCAGATCTGCACTCCTACCCACCCCGATCCGAGGTATAACCACGACTGCAGAAGCAAGCGAAGCCTGGACGTCTCCTACCTGCAGAGCATACGGCTCTCAAAGTCCCCAATGTATGTTGGAGAGAACTTCATCTGGAAATGCTGCTCCTGGCCAGCAAGGATGGTGCCGCTGTTGGGCTCGATGGAGAACGGCAGGGAGGGGGCACGGGTGGTGTTCAAAGACCAGCTTGCGGAAGAAGAGACCCGCTCCACACTGTGGTCCAGCTGGCTCAAATGGCTGGGCTGGAGCTTCACAGAGCTACCAGAAGCGGAGGAGAGCAAATCCCCTGTGATAAGGAAAGGGTTATATAGCAGGATATCTGTCAAGGAAAAAAACCCTCCCAGCAGCTCTGCCTCCTGGTGCAGGCAGGTAGGAGTGAGCTGGGATGTACTTGGAGCATCTCCAGCCACAGGCTTTCATCAGGAGGACTCCCCGTGAAGAGCAGGGAGAGCGGCCAGTTGGCTTTTTGCTTCTAGGCTACTGCTTCCTAAATCATATTCCCAAAATGTCCCGGGGGATCCATGTGAAAGCGAGAGCTGGGGGCAACAAGCACAACGAAAAGGCCCCGAGAACTGCCTGGAGCACACCGCACCACTGAGCATCCTGCTGTAACAGCACTGGGCTGGCAGATGGGGGGTTCAATGGGACCAGGACTACCCTGGCTCCATCTCCATGGCCCGGTCGCTTGAGGCAAACCTTTCCTGCAGAGTGCTTCCTGGCCAGCATTTGTTCCCAAACCAGACCCGGCAGCCAACCGGAGAGACGTTTTGGGGTGCTCGTTTGGGTGCGGTGGCTGTGGGGGACAGCGCTGCTCCGTCCTTCACACCCTTTTCCTTCCTTCCTTCCTTCCTTCCTCCCTTCCTCCCTTCCTCCTCTCTGCCAGGCTTTCCCAACCTACGCCAGAGAGCTCAGCAGAGCCCAGCCCAGCATCAGCAGGAGCATGCCCGTGCCGGGGAAGAGCCAGCACCGGGACGCACATGGGAGGGAGATTGGCACGTTCCTGGCATCGAGGCCGGCACCGGGTTCTCGGCCAGCCGGGCTGCTCCTGCTAGGAAGCGTCAGAGCTGGCAGCTCTCCTCTCTCAGCCCAGCCTCCACACTGCTCCCAAGGAGACCGTGTGCTCTGACATCATCCCTGGGGGTAAATGAGTCACTGCCACCCCATCGAGCTCCACAGCTGCTGCGAGCAGGGTCCCTGCCTGCACCAAACACTCCCCTGCCCGAGCCAGAAGGGTTTGTTTTAGATGGTGACTTTTGGGAATTGTGCCCAGATGGTGCCAGCAGGTTGGTTAACTCACTTGTCACACCTCAGCTTTCCCAGCAAGAGGGGCCCTGACACCCCCTTCCCAGTCCAGACCCATGGCGCGGCTCCCCCTGAGCCACACTCAGCTCCCACGCAGAGCGCACGCGTCGGAGCCAGTGCCAGAGGGTCTGAAATGCGGGGAGGGGGCAAGGAGAAGGAAGATGCTGATAAAAGTGGATGACCGGATAGGGATGGAAAAGCAATTCCTGTTTGGAGGTGGTGTGTCTTCTCCCCAAGCCCTTAGCTACCCACGAGACAATCCTGGCACCCCCAGACAGCCCCTTACCATCCAGACTGGGCGGAAGCTGCTCCATGGTGCTGGTGGTACAGCTTGCTTTGCTTTCATCCTCCACAGCCTCCAGCCAGGTATATTCCAGGGCCACATTCCCTGTGTTGGACAGCTGGAAACTGAGAAGCAAGGAGGGGAAAAGGAAAAAGCCCAATAAATACCAAGTGAGTCGAGAAGTGACATGGTCTGTGGGCTCCTGGCAGCCCTTTCTTCAGGCTGAGGAGCATCTTCTTCCCCGGACAGCTCTGCCCTGTCCAGCTTGTGGCCCTGGTGTGTCCCATGAGAAAGTATTCCAAAGTTTGGAAGTCAAAGAGAAAAGGGCAGATGTGGTATCCCAGAGGCTTAATCAAAGGGGTTTCTAGGATTAAGGTCTTGGATTAAGGCTCTCAGGTCTCAGCCTGACGTTATTTTGGTTGCAAACTCATCCTGAAGCAGATGAGGACAGAAGACATGCAAGGAAAGTGAAACCACGGCTGCTCCTGGCAGAAAGGCACAGCAGAACTGAACTTCTGGCACATCTGGGCAGGATGGCAGCCACCATCTCCTGCTTGGCTTTGTGTGCAGGTAGACGGGCTCCAGCACCCAGCCAGGGCCTGGGAAGGATGAAACCATAGAGGGTCTGTGTAAAAGGATGAAGAGCAGCTGAGACTGAACATAAACCGGGAGGAAGGACTCACGTGAACGTCCTTGTCTGGAAGAGCAGGGTCTCCTGGAACTGAATCGTGTCCATGTCCATTTTGAACTGGGCATAGTCAACGACAGCGCTGAGGCGAAGCTCCACCTCACGGCTGCTCTTCTCCAGGACAGTGTGAGCTGGTTCTGGGTCCATCTCGATCACCTCCAAGGAGAGAGGAGAATCACTGAGCAGAGCCCGGAAAGCCAGAACGAGCCAAACCAGCCCCGTACAGGAACACACCATCCCCATTTCCTTCCCTGGAAAGGTGTCAAAGAAAGGTGACCTTTCTGCTGGACTATCTGTTTCTACCTCCTGATCAAAGCAATCACCACTGTGACCACAAATACACCCATGGGGACAATGAGCAGGGATCAGTCCCTGTGCTTCCACTGCATAGAGTGTCCGACCCTTCTGCTGGCCCTCTGTAAATGCAGCAGACCTCTAAATGGGGATTTAATTCTCCCACTGGAGCTCTGTGGGTGGAGAACCTCACGAATGAACACACATAGAAAGCACCTCTTCCTTTCCAGGGGTTTCATATAGGGCAACAGCAGGGGACTGTTGCTTCCAGATGTCTCATGTAGGGCTGGGGACTGGCATTTTGGGGTGGGCACAAAGTCACTGGGGAAGCCTCTGAGCGCTGATGCTCTGATGGGGAAGCAGTTTGGATGACAGGTTTTGCAATGGTCGAGAAACTAAGGAAGAACCATCACCCAGGAGAGGTGTGTTTGGCCACAATGAGAGCAAAAGGAGGAGCTTCTGGAGATGATGCTTCTCTGGACTCCCACACAATGGCCACACAGTGCCTCCATAACAAGAGAGCCCCACGACACAGAGACCACAGCCAACACCTCTGGTGTCAGCACAGAGCTCAGAGCTCACCCACACCCAGCGCTAGTGCTGCTCCCCACGTCTCACACGAGCCAGAGAGCACGGCGTTTACCTCCTCCTTGGGGAAAAGGAGAGATGTAACCACCATAACGTATAGGGTGTGACCTCCCTCGGCTCCTGGTCAACCTCACGGACGGATTAAACATCAGGAGGAGGCGGGAGCCCCTCGGCCAGCAGAGACATCACTCTGGCACCGTCAGCAGCTCTCATTACACAAGCATTCATGTTACACTGTTGCATTTGTGCTGCTTACCTTCTTCTTGAGAGGCCACGTGGCTCCTGGGGCCTCCGGGGCATCCACCCACTTGATGGTGTGCAGGTGGTCGTCCCAGTCAGGAATGTCCTCCGGTGGCAGCTGGAAGGTGATGCTCGCCACCGTGCACTTCACAGGGTGCTTTCTGAAGGCAACGGCCACGTCCGATTTCAAGGTTACTGTGATGTCCTTAGAGCAGCCGGCATGGAGGTGTCCCACCTAGGAAGAACCAGAGAGAAGATCCAACTCCAATCCCCAGCCAGAGCAGCACAGCCAGTGAAGGGAGCAATGTGGTGAGCAGCCGTGCCAGGAATCTCCATCTTCCTGCGCTTCTCTCCGAGGGTTGATAAAGCCCAGGAGATGCCACCTCCCGTAACACGGAGCCTTTGCTGCAGGACTGAGAGCCCGGCCCCAGCAAAGCCAGGGATGAGGGATGGCAACTCCTGCATGGAGCAAAGCTCCTCCACGGAGTCATTTGGGATTGCTCCTACATGGCACCGACGTGGGTTCCAGCTGATAGGGGGGAGCTCCCAGGAATGTGTGGGACAGGGCCGTGCAGTGGGGAAAGGCAGAGCCACCCCAGCTCACCTTGGGGGAGAAGTGAAAGGGGGGTTCCGCCAGCCACTCAAAGCGCATCGCCTCCACCTTGCTGCGGTTGGTGATGGTGAAGGTCACGGTGTAGGGGGTCCCGATGTGACACTCCCCGAACTGGATGTGATCCACTCTGACAGCTGTTAGGAACGAGAGGAAGGGATCTCAATGTGTGGTGAGGTCCATCCACCCCTCTTACACACACAGACACACGTGTCCAGCCCCTCTCCTTGCCCCAAGCCTTCCTCTGTCTGGGAGATGCCGTTCCACACCTTACCACTCCCACAAATCATAGAATCATAGAATGGTCTGGATTGGAAGGGACTCCAAGGATCACAGAGCTCCAACCCCCCTGCCACAGGCAGGGACACCAACCTCCAGGCCTGGAGCTACACAAGGTTGCCCGGGGCCCCATCCAACGTGGCCTTGAACACTTCCAGGGATGGGGCATCCACCACCTCCCTGGGCACGCTCACAGAACCCCGCGTCTAGCGGGCGACAGCACAGACCTCATTATATAGAGGCCACAAATTATCACACGTGGTCCTCCTCACCTCCACAGCACCCCACAGGCCGGCAGACCCCCTTTTCAGGATACTCAGCGGAACGCTGGTATCTCTGACCCTCCCTTGCCAGCCCACAAGCTCCTCCCCAGACAGAGGATGTCCCTTTGCCTTCCCAAGCGTGGCTGCTCTGCAGGCTATGAAAGGCAGCAGGATCCGTGTGCTAAGCCCACAGCACCCCTGCCCTGGCACAGGGTGAGCAGCACCATGCTTCCCTGTTCCTTGCTCTGGCTTGGCAGCCTCTCCTCTCTTACCCTCAATCACACCTTCCTCCAGATCATCTTTAGTGTCTTCCTCCTTGCTGTCTGCCACTAGTCCATGGATGTTATCTAGCGTGAAGTCATCCTCGTAGCCTTCACCCACCAGCTCAATGTCGGTCTCTTCATAAGGGTTGTCCACCACAGACATGTGGATCTTTGCTTCCACACGCTGGGCCAGCTTGGGTTTGAAGAGCACATCAAACTCGGCTAATTCCTTGTGATGCAGGACCAGGGAAGCGGTGTGGGGCTTCCTCTCTACACAGTGATGGAAGCCAGAGAAAAGTCATACAGCTCCGCAGAGAAAACATTTCCATGGGGTCTGAGATGCTTAAGAGGGTGAATCCAGCTGCCTCTAAGCACCGGTTCTCCCATCAGTGGTTCCAGACCCTCTTGCTACATTCATACCACCATGCACACTGCTCCTTAAGTATCTTAACCTCAGGTGAACACCCATCTCTCTCTCAGACTGCACCCAGCCAGCCCCTGCCATAGTAAAGCTGAGTTATGCAGTGGGTTTGGCTTCTGCTGGCTGGCTGCAGGCTCGAGGGCTGTCTCTGGTCAGGGTGGTAACTCCCCACTCATAGCAAAGACCTTCACACAGTCCATTCAAGTGCTGACAGCGCCCCAAAACTCAACCCACCATGTCCAGAAGAACAGAAGAACTTCCTACAATTTGCTAGGAGGAAACCTTGCAAAGAGTCCATGTGTAAAACTGGGGGTACAGAGAGCCCCAGGAGCCAAACTATCAACATCTGCCTGTGCTGGGCCAAGCCAAGAGCTGGACAGACATTTTTCCCGTGCAGACAGCCACACTTCACCGAATTTACAAATTTACCTTCTCCATGAGAGTCCTGCACGCCCGCAGCTTGGTAAATACACTGTGTGGTGGGCTTGGCTTTCAAGGAGAAAACTCCTTCTTTGTCCAAGAGGTCTATCATCAGCTGAGGGAAAGGAACACAGAGCATGACCACACTGGTGTGGGTACAGGGCTTTCCAGCAGATCAACGCTGTCCTGCTGCTGGCTCAGCCCACTTCAAACACAGCTCAGTGCAAAGCTTCAGTACAATTGGAAACCCCAAAAGGGTTCGGAGGTGTCAGCACACCAAACAGGACAGGAAATACTACAAGTAAGGAGCAGGGTGTAATTAAACTGTAAGGAGGAACTCTTTCCCGGTAAGGGAGCCCTGGGACAGGCTGTCCAGAGAGTCTCCTTTTCTGGACACATTCAAAGTCCACCTGGATGCGTTCCTGTGGGATTTACTCTGGGTGACTCTGCTCTGGCAGGGCGTGGGACTAGATGAGCTCCTAATGCTCTGGGATTCTGTGAAACTACAACCAAGTTTAATTACAAGGCAGTGAAATGCCATCAAATGAATCTGCCGTGACCATGGCCATAGCATGTTCCATGGAGAACCAAAGCCTGAGAAGAGAGATGGGGAAATTCCAATTCTTGTGCTGCACGTAACTGCAAAGGACAGACCGGCCAGAAAGCCCCATCTCCAGGGGGAACACCCTTCCTGGGAAGGGCGAGGGGGTCACTGTCCTGCGACAAAGGGGCACTGAGCACAAGGGAAGGGTTTCCTTTGGCGTTTGCTGGGACCTCTCCTTGGTGGGATGAGACCAGAGCATTCCCCAAGCAGGCCCTCACCTGCACGGGGACGGTGCCATCATTACGAAGGACAAGAGGGAGTTTTTCTAAGTCACCCAGCAACAGCTTCTTGAAGAGGAGCAGGGGGTTCCCTCTCCTGTTGTGAAGAACCGGGCGCAGGACCGTCACGTGAGGCAGATTCCCATCTCCACTGATCTCAAAGGTCAGGCTCTGTGCTTTAGCTGCCGCAGGGCTGCAGGGGAGACAGAGGAGACATCATCACGCTTGGTACCAACCCCTTTCCCACTTCCCTGGCTGCTGCTCCCATACCCCAGGACACAGGTTCCACCTCATCCCAGTACGATAAGAGCCACTCATGAGAGCAATCTGCTCTCGAGAGCTGAAGCCCTCTGGAATAAGAGCAGTCGTTCCCCTCCATGGAATCAGGCGGTACAGCGGGTAAATAACAAGGACACAGACAAGGCACAGCAGCTCCCTGGCTGCGGTGACATGAGAGACACACAAAAGGCACCCGAGTAGTATCAAAGCAAGAAGGGAGGAGTAAATAATGTGTCAGGAAAGGATATTGCCAAGGCCACAAGAGCAGGAATTGCTCATCAGGGCAGAAATCTGAGTTAGCGTGTCCCACCTCAAGCAGCCCAAGGGCTGGAGAAGAGCAGGTCGGAGCCCCAGCACAAACACGGCCAGCACAGACCTCAACGTACCCCCAGGGAATCACAAGGGTTCTTCTCATGTTAACATAAACAAGGAGGCTCTATCTTGTCATTAGGGACCTGATGATCTCTTGAGGTCCTTTCCATACCCTACAATTCTGTGATTCTGTTACTGCTTCTTGTGTGGTCTAAAGCTAAGGACTCAAACCTGCGGCTACCAAACGACTCTGGGTTACTGGACTTAGGTCTACGTGCTCCCAGAGGGGAGGCAGCTGTCAGAAAAGGTCACCTCTAAGATCCCCCCAGGTGAATTACCTTGCCTGGGCATCGAGGGAAGCCTCAAAAGCACACTGGTAGTTCTGCGTGGCTTGTGGAGTGAAGGTCACCGTAGCAAAGATGTGGGAGCAGCTGGGAACACTCATCCGGACAGGATCCACCTTGAATATGTTGCTCACGTAGCTGTCAAGCTTGGAGGAACCCACAGAGTGGTGTTAGGAGGAAACACCCTTCAAGGCGATGCAGCCTTACTCATCGATACATCATGGGGAACAGTCCCAGACAGGCCCCTCACTCTCCAGGGGTGACTCCAGAGCAGTGCCGACCTTGCCCAGGGAGCTGCTGTAAAGCCCAGGAGGGCAAAAGCTTGTTCTGAGCACCGAGCGGCCAGCCCAGCACATGTGGGAGGTGGGACTGTGTGGGAAACCCTCCAAATGATCTAGAACTGGCCCTTAAAGAGAAGGAAAAGACCAGGGAGCCTGAGGAAGTGATGTTCTGAAGCCCTGGTATATCAGCCCAGCAGAAGAGCACTCCCTGGCCCTGAGCGTGACCCCAAGAGATACTGAGAAGGGTTCAAGTCTCTCACCAAAGAGCCAGAGGGGTGAATCAAAACCTCGCTTGAGACAGACTGAACTCAACCCAACTGTCAACCTGCGTCTCTGCCATGTACTGCCACCTGCCCAGAGCCAGGCCAGTCTGGGCAAGAAGCTGCGATGCATCTGGAGGCCACCACACAGAAGAGAGACAGTCCCCGAGGCTCCTTGTTCTTACCTTTCCAGGGATGGGTTTGATGGAGAAGACCACATCACAGGGGACTTTGCCCACGTTGCAGATCTTGAAGCGAGCTGTGGCCTGGTGCCCAACCAGGACGTTGGTGAAGATGAATTTGTTCTCATCTCTGATGAACACACCTTTGTCTTCCATTGTCTGGAGGACGTGGCAGAGGCGGATGCTGCTGCAGATTCGGTGCTCCTCAAAGATGGACTCTATGTCATCAACCACAAATGCTACAAGAAGATCAAAGGGAGGGTGAGGACCGAGAAGCCTTCCCGCTGAATTTATCTGGACCCTGCTGGCCACTCAGAAGCTGCCCAGGTCACCGCAAAACCCAGCTGGGTTGGGTGTGAGGATGGAGCTTGGTCACCCCCAGTCTTAAAGGACATTGCTTTCCCTTCATCCTTCCACGCATCCCTCCCAGTCTCTCTGCAATGGCTGACTGGAGAACTGGAACCTCTGGGGGCTTTAAGGGGGAAATTTAGGGTCAGGGTGTGTGTCCCAGGAGTAAGTCTGGGTGCCGATGGCAGGGAAGCTGTGGGTGAGGCGTACCTGGGAGGCAGGACTCGGCAAACAGGGAGTAGGGGATGCCGGAGGGATGGTCCTTGGGGTCTCTGTTGTTGATATTGATTGACAGGCTCTCCTTGCACGTCCCCAGCAGCTCGGCGTAGCAATCCACTGTGATCATCTGCTGGCCCCCAGGAGGGATGGAGCCAAAGCCAGGGTACACCGTAAACATGCCCACAGTGAGGTGAGTCTGCAGAGAGAGTCCCGGCAGAGGCTGATGTCCAACAGCCATACCAGCAGCAAGGACCATGCTGCTGCTCCCCAGCCTCCCGCTGGCTCTGACCTCCAATCCCAGGGCAGGGACAACACCACAGCCTGCAGGGAGCCCCAGGCTGACACGAACATGCTGGGAGGAGGGGGAGGCTTGTCTCAAGCGGCACAAAGAGAGGAGCTTGGGTGTAAAGGGCAAAGGTGGGAGCTGAGCTCCTTCAGCCTCAGAAGGTCATCTCCAATCAACAGATGGGGAGTTCAAACAGGGATGTTGGGCCTCTGGGGTTTTCCCAGATGTATTTTGGCTTGTGGCTACCAAACAGCAGACCTGCTCCTCTCTCATCACCCCACAACTCCAGCTCTGAGCCAGAGCACCCTCAGCAGGACCAAGCAGCTCCTGCCTCTGCTCTGGCTGGGAGATGATGGAGCCTTGAGCTGCCAGGCACACGCAAGACCACGTCACCTCCCATGGTGATGAGACCCCAGCCCAGGCTCCAGCAGCACGTGTCAGGGAGCAGAGCCACCCACCTGTGTGAGGGGGTTGGTGTTCTTCCACAGCAAGAGCCTGTTCCGCTGAGATGTAGCAGATGTTTTCCTCCCGTTTATGTTCTCGGGAGGGCGGGCAGATTTTGGGAGTTGTGACCTGAGAGGAGAAAGCAGAAAACATCCATCATGCTGAGCTCCCCTTGCCTTTCTCCAAGGCCAAAGCCAGCCTCCCTCCCCATGGAGGAAAGTCCTCCTGCTCCCAGAAAGCTGCCCGCACCACCTTCTGCTGCAGCTGATGGACAGATCAGCTTTATCCCCCTACACACGGGGATACTGAGGCATTTTTCACACGCCGGTGATGCAGATGGACAAGAACCCAGGTTCTTCACCTTTTCCTTTGCACTGCATCCTGCTCTGGTCTGGAGATGTGGAATTTGAAGTCGAGGTCACCTTTGTTCTCCAGCATGAAGGTGCAGGTTTTCCTGGTGCCACTTGTCACAGCACCAAAGTTGAGTGAGGCGGGGTAGATGCTGTAGTGGCTGAACACGGATTTCGCCAACACCCTCACTGGGATGACGGTGATGGTCCTGCCGCCTTCAGAGCTATCAGGCTCAAACACCTGCAGCCGGAGGAGGAGTTGGTAAGCACAGTGGCAGCCAGGCTCTACCTCCGCACCAGGTCCTGCCACCAGCCATCAGCTCACCCTCCCTGTTCAAACACCTCCTCCTGAGACAGGTTTTCAGCTCCGCTTAGGAAGCATCACAAATGGCTTCTGAAAAACCTTCTTGCACACGTACAAGAGAAGATTCCCTGACTGACCTTCCTGCCAGAAGACACGCGTCCCACTTGCACTCCCGAGACACGGTGTGTTGACACTGCCCGGTCCCGGCGGCTCACCTTGCAGAGCAGGATGGGTTTGTCCTCAATATTCAGCTCCCTCTTGGGGTGGAAGAGCAATTGCACTTGCACAGGGTGCGCAGAGGCGGGCAGCACGCCCTTCTGTGGCTGGACAGTGAAGTGAGATGCCAAGTCGGCTATGTTGGCATCTGCGGTTTCCAGGCTGAAACTGGGATGGGAAGAGAAGGAACGGAGAACTCATCAGTTCAACTGTCGGTGCCACCAGCACAGACAGGACTTCACACAAGAGGGTAAGAATAAACCGGCAAGAACAAAGAAGAGACCAATAAACCAGACAGAACCCAGCTCTGCTTGGGGAGCGCCAGACCCTGAGTGCAGCCAGGAGGGCTCCAAATGCTTTCACTCCCTCCTCTGGAGAGGCTCCTAAAGAGAAATGAGCTGACCCTCAAAGGAAGAAAACGAAGCTCGGCAGCGAGCGGCTGAAATGTGAGGGTGTCTCCTTCGGCTGGGGCGTGAAGGACTGCTGGGGATGGCTGGACTCTCCATCTCAGACTGAGGAGGCCAGACGTTGTATTTACCCAAAACACAAGATAGCCAAGCGTGGGAAGAGGTTCTAGTCCCGGGTGGGAGGCACTGACAGAGGGACCCAGGCTGGAAGGATGGTGCCACCACCTACTGACAGAGGGACCCACCTGTACCCAATGTCGTACTTCCCCTTGTTCTTCAGGGTCAGCACTCGCTTCTCCTCATCCATGACTCTGAGGGTCTCAAAAACCACGCCGCCATTTACACCTGCGGAGAGGGGTAAGAAACTATCAGCGAGCTGACCCACACTTCAGCTCTGAGGTGGCACAAAACCCTGCTCAGCACGGCTCCCTTCCCAGCAGCTTTCTCCAGCTCCTTTTGCTGCCCCGTTCCTTACTCGGAGAGTATCTGCAGTGTTTAGCAGCTGAGGAGCTCAGCTTCTGTGCTTCCAAGCACGGATCAAAGAGCTCGTGTGCCATGCTGAGCCTTGGGGCATTGCCAACCTCTGTCCACATCACTGGTGTTTCAAACCAACCCTGCCCATGGTGTTACATGCTTCGAATCACAGAATCACAGAGTTGGAAGAGACCTTTAAGATCATCGAGTCCAACCCTTCCTGTCCTGTGCTAACACATATCTCTAAGCATCTCATCTACCCGTTTGTTAAATACACCCAGGGGTGGTGACTCCACCCCCTCCCTGGGCAGCCTGTTCCAGGCCCTGACAACTCTTTCAGTGAAGAACTTTTTCCTAACATCTGATCTGACCCTGCCCTGATGCAGCTCGAGGCCATTTCCCCTCATCCTGTCACCCATCGCTTGGGTGAAGAGACCAACCCCCACCTCTCTACACCCTCCTGTCAAGGTCAGTGTAGGCGGTGATAAGGTCTCCCCTCAGCCTCCTCTTCTCCAGGCTGAACCTCAGCTCCCAGCTCCCTCAGCCGCTCCTCAGGTTTACTCTCCAGCCCCTTCCCCAGCCCCGTTGCCCTTCTCTGGACAAGCTTCAGGACCTCCATGTCCTTCTTGGAGTGAGGGGCCCAAACCTGAACCCAGCCCTCAAAGTGCAGCCTCACTGACACCGAGCACAAGGGCACAATCCCTGCCCTGGACCTGCTGGCCACGCTGGGTCTGACACAAGCCAGGATGCCGTTGGCCTTCCTGGCCAAAGTTCCTCCAAAGCTGAAGTTTGGAGGCGAGAGACTCGAGGCTGTCTCAGCCTCAGCCCATGCAGGACATGTGCTTTAAGGACCCGTGCCACGCTTGCACACTATCCCATCTTGTCTTCTTGGGTTGCCTGTCTCTGAGGCAAGGCACTTGGGTTTGGGGGCATCCACTGACCTTTAGAGATGTTGATGGTCACAGCAACGTCTTGGGCCTCCGCGCAGATCTGGATGTTCTCAATCTGAACAATTCCCAGGATGTTTTCTGCATCTGAGACCTGAGCCAAGAGGGAACAAACACTGCTTCAAACGTGCTCCTAAACCCTTTTGGGAAATGATATACGAATCCCGGTCTCTGACAGCTACTGCCACCACAGCCTGCCCTGCTTGACAAGTCTCTGCAGGTCCTCAAGCTCTCCTAACACGTTCATCAACCAGGCTGACCCAGCAGGATTCTGCTGCGGTACGAAACCCTGTCCGTCAGCCCAGCTCCACGCTCTGGCAGAAGCCGCTCCAGCACCCGGGGAGGCACAAGAGGCGTGGAGGTGTCCCAGGGCGGGTGGCGTCAACAACCAACCCGCTCTTCCTGAACCACCCAGCACCCTCACTGAAATGCAGCCCCTAAACCACGGAGAACACAACCCCAGGGCAAGAGTTCAGTGTTCTACGTGAAGAGCCCCGGCCAGACTCCGAGATGGGTGCAGGGAGCACACGGACACCCGGACAATGGAGCATTCAACCACGTGCAGCGGCAAAGCGGTTGTCACACGGGCTCGGGACATGGCCTCAGCACCCAGGTGTAAGCCCTGCACCAGCTGATCATCTGGGATGACGTGGATGCTAAGGCATGCAGCCCGGGTTCCGGGGAACCCCAGCTGGAGGCAGCAGAAGTCGGGCTGGTAGCACCCCTGTGTCCATCAGGCACATCTCCTCCTGCCTCCACAACATACTCGCCCGAGAAAGCTCAGCTACTATCGCCCCCTTCCAGGGGCAGCCAGCACGGCACCTCATGACGCCTCAACCCTTCTGCCCTCTCCTCAGGGAACCCCGCGAGCATTCCCCATCCCTGGGCTGGTCCCTCTGCCCGGCTCTACGCCTTCACCTCCAGTCGGATAGTCTTCTTTATGTTGAGTGTCGTCGTGGCCTTTAAATACAGATGGACTTCTGACACAGCGCGGGGCTCGACAGTGCCCTTGTCCTGGGACACGGAGAAGTCTGTGCCGAGGTTTTCCAGCCCACTGAGCTGCCAGTTCATGGGAAGAGGGGTGCTGTTCTGCAGCACCAGGGTCCTGTGTTCCCTTCTGCAGAGACAGGAAGACACTCAGCTCAGTGGTTGTGCTAACCACGTACCATTTAGCTGTGGCTTCAGTGGCAGAATCCTGAGAAGTGAGGTCCTGGGGGCGTGAAGCTGGGCGCTACAAGCGTCTCCATGAGGTGGAGCTGTTGGACTATTCAGAACCAGCAAACAAGCTGGAAATCACAGCATGGTTTAGATTGCAAAGGGCCTTAAAGATCAACGTGCCTATGGCATGGTGTTGCTGGGGGGCTACAGCACTTGTGGTGTTACAGGATACCAATCACAGCAAGGAATGCTGAGCTGGTGACTGGGAGCTGCTGGGAAAAAGAGCCATGACTGACCTGTGCAGAAGAATCTTGCTGAAGTTGACCTGCTTGGGGCTGACCCCCAGCTCCACCTGCACCCCCTGGCAGCAGAGGTGGAAAACCACAGGCTCTGGGTTCCCCTGGATGCAGCAGATGAGGTTGTCTTCCATGAGGCCAGATGAAGTGGGGTACGCCCAAATGCTCAGCTCCTAACCCCATCCCCACAAAGAGAACCACAGGAGAGCGTTGGGTGAGCAGGAGGAACGGCTCTGGGGCTCTTCCACCAGCACTCGCACTGCCTGCCTGTCTCCTACCTGCTTCTCGTTGGGTTTCAGCTTCATGCTGCTGGGCTCCAAGAGGAACGTGTTGCCATTGATGTCGTGCTCAAAGGAGAAATGCACCTCTGCTTCCAGGGCGGTGACATTGAGGATGGTTATCTTCTCGCAGTTGCCTGGACAGTGCAACGTCTTGTACCTGGGTGCACAAAAGAGGAAGAGGCTGCAGAGGAGATGCCGGAACCATCACCTGCCCCAGACATGGAGGAAAGCACCATGTCCAAGCTGAGAGGCGGGCTAAGGATCACTTTCAGGGGCACGCTATGTCCTCCATCCATCCTTGCGTTACTTTGATGTCTGCACCGTACCCGATGCCTCCAGCCTCCAGCCCAGAGGCAACCTAAGGGTGGCCACCACGTTAGAGCCAGAAACATGCCAGCAGCGACACCAACAGCTTTGTTTGGCCGACTTGATCCAGGGTGAGGATCAGGAAAACGTCATTCCCATTTTTATTGCTCTACGGGATCCACCCAGCGCACACACTGGGCAGGTCAAATCAAACCCTCCCTGAGAGCAGATTAACCAGTGGGTCACAAAGCCACTGGCAGAAGAACCACCCATGCGGCTGACCCACTGAGATAAAAGTTGGCACTTTTTTAACATGCTGAAGATGAGATGTGGAGAGTGGAAGGGGGGCAAGTCACTATCGAACTGGATGCAGCATGTGGGGGTTGGAAGATCATCTCCATCTCTCCAAGACTCACATGCCTGTTATCTGCTCAAGGTCACAAGTGTGGGGCCCTCAAGCCCTGCGTATCTCCCAGATCTCCACCTGGGTCTATCCTGAACCATGCCACTGGCTGAGGTACACAAGGCCCTGGAGATCCCATCCCATCCCATCCCATCCCATCCCATCCCATCCCATCCCATCCCATCCCATCCCATCCCATCCCATCCCATCCCATCCCATCCCATCCCATCCCATCCCATCCCATCCCATCTTGGGGTGAGGAGCACGTACCAGTCTCTTGACTTTCCACACAACAGCGGTCCAAAGTGGAATATACCCGTATCCATGACATACTGCTTGAAGATGATTTCGTCATCCGCCTTACTATTCCTCCAATGAGGAAACACCACCCTGGGGAGAGAAAAATGTGCAATGAGGAGCTGAGAGATGCTCTGAGCAGAAAACCTGGTCAGGAAGCCATAACCCTTACTAGTGGCTGAGGTACCAGTACTGGTTCCCAGTGCCAAGCATGGGAATTGACACTGGGCTGTTCAGCCACCATATTCTGCTCAAGCCAGAAGGTCCCAGGAGTACAAGGGACAGCCACGACTCCACGTTTAGGGGGAGGGAGTGTGGGAGGCTCCCAGGGGCCAGCCTTACCGTGGGTCCTGGCTGATGGTGGGATACAGGCAGGTGCCCCTGCAGTGCAGCTGGAACAGATGGTTGGTCCCCAGCACCTCAAAATGCAGCGTCCGATCAAACTGGCCCAGCTCCGTGGAGGTGAAGAAGATCTTCAGTTTCACCTCGCCATGGGCAGGCACTATCCACCTGCAGCTGCTCAGCCTGGCAATTAGAGAGGCAATTAGAGCTTGCTAATGACAAGGAGGGGGGTGGTCGTAGACCTGCCATCCCGTGGAGGGACCGGCAACTTGGCAAGATGGCAATGAAGCAGAGGGATCACCTCGTCCCTCACAGCTAACCTGGCTGGTCTGTCTGGGGTCGGAACGATGTCCACGCTGCTCTGGCACAGCTCAGGGGTATGTGCAGGCGTTGTCGTGGCCGATCCCTGGAGATGTTTCCTGCTGCGCCCAAGGCTCCGCTTCTCCCGGCTGCCTGAGCCTTTCTCCATTTTTGACTGGGCTCTGGTGGGGGTGAGCTGCTCCTCTGGTGTCTTCTCACCAAGGGGAGAGAGAAAACAGGGTGAGAGAGAGAGAGAGAGATGTGAGCCCCCGAGACATCTCCACCCTGGAGAGACAAGCCTGTGGCTTGTTAACAACCAGGAGAGACCAGCATCTACTAGATTCATGTGTGCTGGGCACTTGGGTCTCCCTTCCTGGGCTTTGTTCTGCTCTCCTCACCCAGGACCCTCTCCTCAAATGAAGTTGAGGGCTTTAGGTGGTTTCTTTCCCCTCTTGCCTAGTTCTCCCCATCCTATTTCTCCAGCAGAGCCGTCTCTCTTGGACAGACAGAAGGGACAGACGCAGTGCCCCAACCTGTCTTCACCGCCCTTCCACAGTGACCCTTCTCCATCCCGCCTGCCCCACCACGTGCCACCCAGCTCGGTCCCCTCCCCAGCACCTTCACTGTGGGCAAGGCGAGGACATCCACGGGAGATTCGGTCTTTCTTTCTTCCACAGTGGTGTCTTCTGGCACAACAAAGGTGAAGTGCTCGAGGTCGTTGTCTGCTGCAGGGACCAGTCGCTTTCCCGGGTAATGGATGACAGAATAAAATACGGTGGGAGGAATGGGAGGCCCTGAGGGACCCACCCCCAGTTCATCCAGGATCTAAAGTGTAAGAGAAAACCCTGTTTGTAGTCCTGTCACCTTCATCCTCACGCTCCTTCCCTACAGCGCTGCCAACAGTGATGGGGGTTTATGCCCAGCGAGGTAGGCTCCAGAGCAGTGCTGGGACCTAGAGAGAAACCTCTCCTCCAAGTGACTCAGATGAAGGGAACAATGGCCATGAACTGTCCTACCCTGGGACCGTTTCTAGTGATTCCCAAGCTGGGAACCTCTCTGAACTGACAGGATGCCTCAACACACTCTTTCCACCCATCTGAGGGATGCTGAGGACCTTCCCCAGCCACGTGACCACTGTGGAGCAGCATCAGTGGCCTGGACAAGGTTCTGTGCTGTTGTCACCGGATGGGACACAACGCACCGTGGCCTGGACCATGGCAGGCTCAGCATTGGAGCCTCATAGGGCTTTACCTGCTCTGCCACTGGCAGCTTGCCACTCTCCAGGATCTTCTTAGCGCCATCTTCTGGGCTCAGCACCTGGATGTCCAAGCAGGGCACCCCAACACCCTGGCTTCTGGCAGATCCTTCTGCGCTTTCCTCTTCCGGCTCAGATAATTTGGCATTCTCGAGAGACTTCAGAGTTCCCAGCCGCTCCTTCTCTCTCTTCTTCTGGACCTTGGAGCTGGATAAACGGTGGTGCTGGTCTCTGGACTGCTCTGCCTCCTCTTGGCTTGGAGGGGAATGCAGGGTACCCTGAACCCTGTCCCAGAATGCCAAAGTGCGTGCAACATCTTTCCGCAGCGCCTCATAGATCTTAAACCTCAGGGCCAAGTTCTTCTCACTGTCACTCAAGGTCTCACTTTCAGACTGCCCCAGTTCCGTGGCCGAGGACTGCACAACCACTGCTTGGCCTTCGTCCCTCAAGGAACTCTGTTTCTTCCCTCTCTCGTCACTTGCAACAGGGTCTGGCTGCTCCTTTATAGATCCCTTCATGATGGACCCCTCGTTGCCATCTGACACGTTGCTAGTGGACCTTTTTGTGTTCTGGGCAGGAGGAGCAGAAACAAAGTAGTGAGCGGTTCAAAGGGCTGACTCAAAGGCTGGAGGAATGTGATCGCCTTTAAAACAGCCTCATCCGATCCCCGTGCTGGGTGCTTCACAAATCCCACTTCCCAATGGCGCTGGTTCCCACTTTAGCTCAACTGAAACCAAATTCTCCAGTGGTTTGCTGGGCTCCTCAAAAAGCCAAGAATGGGAACAGCTTCCCAACCCAAACAGGGAACTGCAGGCACCTCCGTACTCCTGTGCTGTCCTCCAGGCTTGTTTCCAGCATGCTGGGAATCCCCAGGGCTGGCCGACTCTTTGGGAAGCCTGGTTGCTAATGAACACCTAAGGCCCAGCAGTACCTCCTGCCAGATGCCGCACCCCTGACAGATCACAGCTCAGGGCTGTAAGTCACGTGCAGAGGGCGAGAAACGCTGGATTACAACTTCCCAGCACTGCCCAGTGACCGTATGGAGTTACATGAAGCTGCTGTCCCAGCAGAGCAGCTCTACCCAACAAGCCCATGGGAAACCCTCCCCGGTGAAGCAGCAGCCTGCTCAAACACAGGCTGCTGTCTCCCAGCGCGGCCCCACATGTTGCCCGCAGCCAGGTTCTCGCCCCCACGTGCAGCTCCTGGCTTCTCAGGGAACAGTGCAGCTCCATGGGCAGGTCCTCGGGGTTTTATCATCCCTCTGTATAAACACAACCACCCACCTGCCTGACTCCAGGCTGGCCTTTCTTCCCACGTGTTTTCTTCTTCAGCTCTTCCTCCCTCAAGCGTTCCAGCTCCTGCCGGTGCTTCTCCTCCAGCTCTCGAGCCAGCTGCTCCATTTTCCTTCAGAAAACAGAGAACATCCCCAGGAGTCACCACCAGCAACCCGGGCTCGCTGCAATTCCACGTGGTCCTGCACTTTGCTCATTGACCCTGAGGCCAAGTAGAACCCTTAGATCATCTCCATGGATTTCTCTCAACCTGGGGAGGCTGGGAGCATCCAAAGTGAGGCGAGCTGGGAGGGGACCTTTGGGGCCAGCTGAATCTAAGCCTTGCTCTCAGAAGATATCAGTCGTGCAGCTTCTCTGGTGAGGTCCACCCGGACGCCTCCAGCACGCTGCCCAAGAAGACCGACCCACCATGTCTCCCTGCACCAACTTCCCAGTGCAAACCAGCTCACAAATCACCAACACCCACTTATCCCTGCACCAGTTCTTGGCTCCCCCAGGCCCCCTTCCCAGGCACAGTCTGCTCCTTCATTATCAGGAAGGAAAGGCTGTGGTAACCCCCCTTCTGCAAAACAGGCTCTGAACAAACAGATTCCCTGCCAGAACACACAACAACCATGGGAAACTCGTGCTGTCCATCCTGGGAGTCACAATTCAAAGCATCCCTGGTGACCTCCCATGGAAACAAACCCTCAGCTGGGGCTGAGCCACATGCCTGCTTTCAGCAGGTCCCTCTCCCAGCTGCACACACATCCCATGAGCTGGATCAGAGCCGCTCCCCGGCTCACCCACTGACGGGGTGCCTAGGAGACACCCAGTTTTACGGTCAGCGTCACCCCAGGACATCAGTGTAGCAAGGGCAACAGGCACGCTGGGCATTTGCTGTGCAACCCCTCTGAGCTCAACCAAGATCTCTGCAGCAGGGAGTGACACTGGGAGTGACCTGTGGAGGGCATACAGACCTCTTCTTCTTCTCGCGCTTGACTTGTTGTGTATAGTTATCAAATTGCGCTTTCTCCTCCTCAGTAAGGGCCTCATACTTTTCTTCATCCATCTCCCTGTGCCATTCTTCCT